>NC_083355.1:67128751-67472918 GCF_030254825.1 Meriones unguiculatus | reverse complement strand
TCTTCCAAAATAAACAGTCTGACCCAGGGGAGCTCAAAGAATCTTAGACCCAGAATCAGATGTCTTCTGCAAAGAAAGCTGAAACACCAAGGACTGTGTGATAAGTTTCAGTTTTCATATTCTGCATAGTAGAATCAGTCTCTAAATCAAACAGTTGGAATCACATTCTCCTCCCTTTTAGTAGAACTTTGGTTTCTACTTTTTCTCTTCAATCATGGAATTAAAACATCTACGGTGGAGACTTAAAATCTGCTGTTTGTCTGACACCCTGTGGGGAGGGTGTTTGCGTGGTGTTAAATATATTCCCAACTTGGCTAACTAGTCCACTATGTTCTACGCATATAAAGATTCTCTGCTTATTAGATTTTAAAATGAAAACGTATAAGAGGCAAACACATTCTTAAGTGAGAAATAAAAAATTGATTTAAAGAGTGGAAAAGGAATAAAAAATTTAAGCTTAAAGAAGATTCTGGCTATTATAAATAAAGCTGCTAAAACCAGGTTGTGCAAATATCCTTGTTGTCTACTTGAACATATTTTGGATATATGCCTAAGGGTGCTATAGCTGGATATTAAGGAAGCACTATTCCTAATTGTCTGAGAAAGTGCTAAATTGATTTCCAAAGTGGCAGTAAAAGATTACATTCCAACCAGCAATGAAGGAGAATTCCCCTTTCTCCACATAATCTCCAGCATGTGTTAACATTTGAGTTTTTGATCTTAGCCATTCTGATGGGTGTAAGGTAAAATCTCAGGTTCGTTTTGATTTGCATTTCCCTGATGACTAAGGAGGCTGAGCATTTCTTTAAGGGGTTTTTTTTTTCTGCCATTCAATATTCCTCTAATTGAGAATTCTCTGTTTAGTTTTGTTCTTTATCTAATATTCTGGATATTAGCCCTCTGTCAGATATAGGGCTTGTAAAGATCCTTTCCAAATCTGTAGGCTGTTTTTTTTTTTGTTGTTGTTGTTGTTGTTGTTTTGTTTTTATGACAGTGTCCTTTGCTTTACAGAAGCTTTTCAGTTTCATGAGGTCCCATTTATTGATCATTGATCTTAGAGCCTGTGCTGTTGGTATTCTGTTCAGGAAGTTGTCTCCCGTGTCAATGAGGTCAAGACTCTTCCCAAATCTTCCTTCTAACAGGTTTAATGTGTGTGGTTTTATGTTGAGGTCTTTGATCCACTTGGACTTGTTTTTGTCAAGGGTGATAATTACAGATCTATTTGCATTTTTCTGCATGTAGATATTGAGTTAGACCCACATCATTTGTTGAAAATGCTGTGTTTTTCCACCGTATGGTTTTGGTTTCTTTGTCAAAAATCGAGTATCCTTAGGTTTGTGGGTTTATTTCTGGGTCTTCAATTCAATTCCATTGATCCACCATTATATTTCTATGCCAGTACCATAGAGTTTTTATTATTATTTCTCTGTACTACAGCTTGAGATCAGTGATGGAGATACCTCCTGACAGTCTGTTGTTATACAGAATTGTTTTAGCAAATTCTGGGGCTTTTGTTTTTCCATATGAAAATTAGAATTGTTATTTCAAAGTCTGTAAAGAATTGTGTTGGTATTTTGATGGGGAATACATTGGACCTGTAGATTGCTTTTGGCAGAATGTCCACTTTCACTGTTAATCCTACTGATCCATGAGCATGGGAGCTCTTCTCATCCTCTGATATCTTCATCAACTTCTTTCTTCAGAGACTTGAATTTTTTGTTTGCTTGGTTTTTTTTGTTTTGTTTTGTTTTGTTTTTCAAACAAGTCTTTTACTTGCTTGGTTAGAGTCACACCAAGGTACTTTATGATATTTTGGCTATTGTGAACGGTGTTGTTTCACTAATTTCTTTCCCAGCCCTTTTTTTTTTTTCTTTTGAATACAGGAAGGCTACTGTGATGTTTTCTGTTGTTGTCTTTGTGTTTTTTTGTTTGTTTGTTTGTTTTTTTAGATAATTTTGTATCCGGCCACTTTGCTGAAGGTGTTTATCAGCTGAAGGAATTCTCTGGTTGAAGATACTCAACAAAATTTATAGCAGCTTTATTCGTAATAGCCAGAAATTGGGAACAACCCAGATGTCCCTCAGCTGAGGAATGGATACAGAAATTGTGGTACATTTAAACAATGGAATACTACTCAGCAATTAAAAACAAGAAAATCATGAAATTTTCAGTCAAATGGTAGGAACTAGAAAAGATCATCCTGAGTGAGGTATCCCAGAAGCAGAAAGACACACGTGGCTTATACTCACTTATAAGTGGATATTAGACATATTGTGTTGGATAAACATACTAAAATCTACATACCTAAAGAAGCTAAGCAAGAAGGAAGACCCTGAGTAAGATGATTAATCCTCACTTAGAAAGGCAAACAGGAGGTAGTGGGAGAAAATAGGCAACAGGACAGGAGGCTACCACCAGAGGTCCTCTGAAAGACTCTGCCTAGCAGTGTATCAAAGCATATGCTGAGATTCATAACAAAACTTAGGGCAGAATACAAAGAATCTTATGTGACCTGAAGGTGACAGGAACTCCACAAGGAAAGCAACAGATAAAAATCTGGAACTAGGGGTCTTTTCTGAGACTGATACTGCAACCACGGTCCATGCATGGAGATAACCTAGAACCCATGCACAGATGTAGCCTATGACAGTGGGTTCCCTAGTAATGGGAACAGGGACAATGTCTCTGACATAAATTCGGGGGCTGGCTCTTTGATCACCTCCTGTTGAGGGGCAGTGCAGCCTTACCTGGCCACAGAGGAAGACAATGCAGCCAGTCCTGATGAGACCTGATAGGCTAAGGTCAGAAGAAAGGGGAGGAACACCTCCCTTATCAGTGGCCTGGGGGAGGGACAAGAGTGGGGAAGAGGGAGGTTGGTATTGGGAGGGAAGAAGGGAGGGAGGTACAGGGGAGATACAAAGTGAATAAGCTATAATTAATAAAAATAAAAAGAAAAAGAAAAACAAAAATAATTTTAAAAAGAAATGGAAGCAAAAAATGTTTAAAGAAGAGTTCAAATGAAAATGAGACTGAAGTGATGGAAGAAGTGTGCCATTACATAAAAGTTTCCAACTACAAGAAATTGAAAAAGAAAGTGTAATTCAATAACTATTTTTGTATGCAGGTGGTAGTTCAAGAGAAATACATTATTTCATGGAATTGCTTACCCTGAGGTTGCCTTTTCCAACTCCTTTAATTGGCACTTACAATATTCTGAACTAATTGTAAGGCACAATTAGAAACTCCAGATGTGACTGTGATTTAGCTTGATGAAACAAGTTGCAAGACACTGATGATCGATGCTAATGTCTTGCATTCTGCTCATATCTTGGCAGCATCATGACTAATCCTACAGAGTATTGTGGCATTACATTACTTATTTTTCTTACTTTACTCAAATATGCCACACATTTGAATTTAATAGTTTTCTTCAGATAACAACAAATAGAGAATTTTGCCGTGTGTGTGTGTGTGTGTGTGTGTGTGTGTGTGTTGTTTTCTTTAACCAGAGATGTAGAGCAGATTATTAATGATGACATGTGATTTACCCCCTTGTAACCTGGGAACTACTCATGTGAGGAATTTGTTTTTTCTCTCATAATCAATTTGCTGCTAGTATTAAGCAACCACAAGCAAGTATTAAAGTGAATAACTATTCCCATGAGTTAAAAAATTGAATGGAAGAAAATGTTCTTAATCCTGAATGGCCCTGATAAGTATATTGAGTAGTGACTTATGAGTTCTGAGTCAGTCGTGCAATACTCAGGTGTGGTCATGTGCATCTTGCACACTCAACAAAGAGAGCTAAAATAGATCAGAGCCAATACATTGACATTCACTAGCCCTGAATCCTTCAGCCAGTCATCCCCACGCCATAATGTTTTCATTACTGACTCTCCTACATGATTTTAGTTATTAATATACATTATTATATATGTATAGATATATACTGATTGAATTATATGTTTAAGTTCCAGTTCTTATGAAGATAACATTACCTAAAAGTCAGCCCTGAAAATATGGATACAAGTAACAAGCTGAGATAAAAGTATACAAGGTGTGCATGCTACATTCAGAAATATATGTATATAAATGTTCATATGTACATGTAACAGCAATTAATGGAAAAAATAGTCTATGGATTTGGAAGAGCATGAGAAGAAAGAGTTTGTATGGAGGAAATGATGGAGGAATGATGTAATTACACTACAATATCAACTTTAAAAGTCAAAAAGGAAGCACATTCTCCTTTCCCCCTTCATATTACCTGGATTAAACCTTTTCACCTTTCTTAAAGGGGTATGACATGGAGGAAAACCGAAAGAAAGATGAGAAGACAGAAAATGAGGGAAGAGAACGATAACTAACAAACATATATTTAAAAACAGACACATATAAAGTTATTTTATAAGTTTCACATATATTTCTAATTTTGCATACACACATATATATAATACATGTGTACATATAATATATTATTTTAAATAAATGTTCGATATGTATATATGTAGTTAGATATCGCAAAAATTTACTCCGCTGTACACACAGTTCTTAAAGACCTAGAAAGGATAATTCTCAACTTCATGTGAAAAAAACAAAAACACAAGATAGTAATATATATATATATATATATATATATATATACCATAAAAAATCTAAAGGTATCACTATCCATGATTTCAAGCTATCTGACAGAACTTCAGTAATAAAAACTGTATGATATTGGCATAAATCAGACACATTGATCAATGGAGTAGAATCAAAGACTAACCTATAAATCCATAGAAAGGTAGACCTCTGATTTTTTTAATTTAAAAATTTTTTTCTTCACAATTTATTCATTATATATCCTGATTGAAGCTCCCTCTCTTAACTCCCCCAGTTCTACCCTCCTTCACTCTTTCTCTATCCTCTTCCGCTAGTCCACTGAAAGGGGGAGTTCTCCTCTATTGTCACCTCACACAGCTTGTTACTTAGAAGAAATTAGCAGCTTAGCCAAATTTTATTCATGATCATAATCATAATGTTTTAATGCTCTACAATCTTTATAAAATATTTTTTCACCCTAAACTTCTGAATGTAAAATAAAGCTATCCCTCTGTGTTTTTCTTAAAACAGATTTATTCATTTTCATTGTTTATATATGAGTTTATTGGCTATATGAATATCTGTGTACATATGGGTGTATGGCCCAGAGGAAGCCGGGAAAGTACATTGGGTTCTGTAGAACTGGGGATACGTATCGGTGCTAGGAATTGAAACTGGGTCCTCTGGAAGAATGACCTGTGTTCATATCCATTGACCATCTCTCTGGACACTATCATTACATTTTTAATTAGTTCAATGATAGGGAAAAACTCTTCAATGGTAAAAATATCTTTTTGTTCTGTTAAATAAACAGTTTTTGTTGTTCTTTTACTCACCTCTCTGTGCCAAAAAGGAGATCTTAAATAAATAGAGGAAGAGGTTATGGAAACTATTTTTCAAACTATTTTATGCATAATAAAGGAAAGTATTTTTCTTTATGCTAATCTCATAAATAGTGGAATTTCATAGCTGTTTATATTCATATGAGGCTTGACATTTTTTAGTCTGAATGTGGCTAGATAGTTAGTTTGCTGTTTTCTGAAATACATGTTATGGCTATAGTCTGTTTATTTTTCTTATTCTTGAATTATTATATCTATGCTATTAAGAACCTGATACAACAGGCTTATATTCACCACTCTGAATTGAAAGAGCCCCCTCAGGCCTAAATACTGAAGTTTTTCTTAAATTTCTAAAGCTCATATGTTCATCTCTTCCTCATACAATCAAATCTTTTATATTCATTGTATTCAAGATGCAAGTACTTGCCGACTTTAATATTTATTCCATTTTGTTTTGAGAATTTTATAAATAAATGAGTCAATACTCATTTATTTCCATGACTCTCACCTCTCTCACCGTCCAGTTTCTCCTTTGTCTCTCCTTTTCATTCCAAATTCGTGACCTCTTTTTGTATTATTATTGTCACACACATATGTGTGCTTTGTATGCTTGTATATGCGTATGTAGACAAATACATATGTATATGCATGTACATTCAACATACTAAGTCTATTCAGCATTAGTCATAGGTAAACGAGTTCAGGACTGACAGATTGTTGGGGTTTGGCAACCTATTCAGGACTTTTCCCCTTAAAGAAACTGATTATCCCTCTCAGACTTCTTAATTAATTATGATAGTGTATATATGTTTTATGTGAGTGTAGGCATGCACATGTATGATGGTCAGATGTCATTTTTGGGAGTGCTTACATTACTATCACTAGTGATTCTGGGATCCAAGTAAGTGTCAGACATGGCAGCAAGTGGCAAAACACTGAGCCATCTGAGTTTGATTTATACACATTTTTATGTGACTGATGAAAAATAACCTTGCCAAATTGTTTATACTTATATCAGTAGGCTTTTTTTCATTAATAACAAGAAAATTCTATTTTTTGGTCTTATGAATTGTATGAATAACAGTCTTGAGCCATATACAGAAAACAAAATACAGAAATTCTCACCAAAATAAAAACATACAAGGAACTCTCTGACATATTTTAGCAGATTTTCATTCTTGGACATACTCTGCTGGAAATATAAGCTGAGACACCCTATAGTACTTCATGAAGAAAACGCAAGATATATATCATTTAAAGAACTGTAATGATCATTCTCAAGACAATGAAATGGATTTTTTTTTCTGATATTGTGTAAGGGAAGCCCTGGTATGAAACCACTATTTTATAGATGATAGTTATTAAAGAGGAAAGGTCAAGAATAAGTAACATGATATGCCAACATTACAAATTTCTAAAGGAAAGAAACACATTTAGGAATGATTTACCTAAAGAAAGCACAAAACAATTTTAACATATATTTTACTTAGAAGCTTACTGACTATGATTCCAGAGAGGGAAAAAAAATCAATGTCCTCTGTAGAAAATTGTATTCCTCTCCTCTGAAGTACAAATCTGTCAGAACCAAATGGATAATCACTGCATTATCATAAAGTCTCAGTCTGTAACATATAGACTTGCGAAATGTTTCTCTTTCAGGAATGTTCACGTTTTCCTTCCTCGTCTATTCCTATGTTAATTTCTTTACATACTGTGAGACTAACTGTACTCACTTTTAGAGTTAAGTTCCTATTTTTATAGACTTCAAATATCTGTAAGTATATTAAGCTATGTATGTATTAGTTTTGTTTTCTAAAAATATCAATGTATAGAAAGTTTTATGCAATTTAGAAAAATAAATTGCTTTATGTAAATTCATTATGCCTCTTAGCAACCCATGAATAATACCCCATAAATTTATATACAATGGCCAGGTACAATAAATTACATGAATAAAAATGTGTTTACCTATCCATTTGGTAAAATCACAACCCCTAAAATGTGCCATTAGATGTACACATATAATTAAAATGAATAATTTGGTTTGTAAAACAGTATTTTTCCATTTGCTATTATAGGAACATAAATGAATACATCTTAATTACTCTTTTCTCTTCTGAATGTTCAGCCCTTTGATTAAAACAGTACTTTGGATACCTGTGTTGCCACACTTTGATGATAATTCAAATTGAAAATGAATGTCTGATTTAATAACTTGGGGGCAAAGAACTGAAGAAGTTTAAACAGATGCATTTTATATTTTAACTACTTTGATGTGTTCATATGCTTGGAAATATTTATATACCTGATAGATTTTGGCATCAATTAGACAACATATGCCAAAATCATTTCTGAGACATACAACTGAATAAGATTATAGCTTTCATGAATAGATATAATTTCTAGAGTTGTAACTAGCAAGAAATTGAAATGGTACATAAATGAGCCTATATATCTTAACAAACTAATAAACAAGTTTAACACTTGGTTGATATATTTATGTAACATTAAATTAGGATCTTTGACCTGTAAAATTGAACATTTTTAGTTTATTAACAGGTAAATGTGCTAACCACCAGCCACTTTACAATTTATTGTTACTATCCCAAAAGAAACTTGATACCTCCTGGATACATTTGTCCTTTTCTTGTGTGCCTGAACACTTCTAAACAATTGTTGATTTTCTATAGTTATAGATATTCCTGTACTCACTTTTAGAGTTAAGTTCCTATTGTCAGTAGAGTGGAAAAGAATCATCTAAATATATATTCTTTGATTATTGCCCTCTTCCACTTAGCATCTTCTCAATGTTCATCCATAGTTTGGGATATAACAGCAATTCACCGTCCTGACTATTATTTCATTATAGGTATAAAGTACTTTTGTGTTTCCATAAGCTTCTAAGCATGAAAATCATTGTCAACATTATGAATGATGCCAATATTAACATCTATGTGAAAGATTTGTTTTTACATGTCAAACTGTGGTGTAGTCTGGGATTGCAATTAGCATAGTATAAGTGTCTACAAATCAACACTGCCAATCACTTTATATTTTAAATGTTCTAATTGTTATAAAATATTATTCTATATTGTAATTTGGTATGAAGCAGAAACCAAGGTACAAAACATCCACTCAACAGATACAAAACCAGATTATCAACACGTAAACTTAAACTCTTCCCAATCCCAGTTGTCTAGATGTCAGTGTAAAAATGCAAACAAAAGCACCCAGGGAAGAATGTATCCCTTGGAGCCTAGCAACCATTCCATAGCTGGCTCTAAATATTAAAACTATCAAGGCCAGAAGGTAGAAGTAGGGGAAAAAAAAACTGAAGAGAAGATAATGGGACCTGGAGACGACAGGAGCTCCACAAGGAGAGCAACAGAACCAAAATATCTGGGCACAGGGGTCTTTTGTAAGACTGATACTCAAACCAAGGACCATTCATGGATATAACCTAGAACCCCTGCTCAGATGTAGCCCATGGCAGCTCAGTATCCATGTGGGTTTCTTAGTAAGGGGAACAGGAATGTCTCTGACATGAACTCAGTGGCAGGCTCTTTGACCACCCCAACCCCAGCCCAGTGGGGGAGTAGTCTTGCCAGGTTGCAGAGGAAAACAATCCAGCCAGTCTTGATGAGACCTGATAAGCTAGGGTCAGATGGAAGGGGAAGAGGTCCTCCCCTATCTGTGGATTTGGAGAAGGGCATGGGAGGAGATGAGGGAGGGAGGGTGAGATTGGGAGGGAATGAAGGAGGGGACTACAGCTGGGATACAAAGTAAATAAACTGTAATTAATGTAAAAAATAAAAATTTAATTTAAAAAACTGATTGAATTCTGCAATTGACAAATTTGGTAATTTGTACAGGACTAAATGTAGAAGAAGAAATGTAGCCCAATGGCCCAGAAAATAATTTAAACAAAAACATAGAAGTAAAATTTCCTAACATAAAGAAAACTTTGGGCAGAATGCAGGGAATCTTATGAATGAAGGAAGAGATAAAAAGTCCTGGAGGGGACAAGACCCCTAAAAGGAGACCAATAGAGCCATAAAAATTGAGCCCCTGGGGTCCTGAAGAGAATGATACCCCAACAAAGGACAAGGCATGGAGAGGACCTAAAACCCTTGTTCAGATATAGCCCATAAACTCATTCTCTAAGTGGTTTCCCTAGTAAGTGGAACAGAGACTTTCTCTGGCATAAACTCAATGGCAGGTTTTCTGATCACCTCCCCCTGAGGGGAGCAGCCTTGCCAGCCCACAGAGGAAGACAATGCAAAGAATCCTGATGAAACCTTATAGGCTAGGGTCAAACAGAAGGGGAAGAGGATCTCCCCTATGAG
This sequence comes from Meriones unguiculatus, assembly GCF_030254825.1. Lineage (NCBI taxonomy): Eukaryota > Metazoa > Chordata > Mammalia > Rodentia > Muridae > Meriones > Meriones unguiculatus. Next base: position 67,463,143 of record NC_083355.1, on the reverse strand, counting down.
TGGACTAGGGGAGGTGCATAACGGGAGAAAAGGGAGGAAGTGTGGGATTGGGAAGAGATGAGGTCAGTGGCCACAGCAAGGATACAAATTGAATAAATGATAATAAATGATAATAATAATAAAAAGGAAATCAGAAAAGCAAACAAAAAGAAATAATTATTATAAAGGAACAAGAAGTATATAGAACACCAAATAGATTGGACCAGAAAAGAAAGTCCCCTCAGGACACAATTGTTACGTAATTGCTGGTCAAAACTCTAAATAGACAACAAAGAAAGAATATTAAAAGTGTCAAATGAGATCTTTCTCAGCGCAGACCTAACTGCCTGGGGTATACAACCACTGAGACAGAGCCCCAACCACTTTAGCGGCAGACAATAGCCAGCAGTACGTGCCCCGGAGTCCCAGATTCGCGCAGCGGCTGCACCATCCTCCCAGGGTGCGAATCTGCTAGACACCATACTAGCTCCGCAGGATCGCCATCACTGACGGTACGACCCGCCCAATCCCACAGTGACAGAGAATACGCTATATACTCACCGAAACCAGGCAGAAACGTCATACAACCTGGACACACCAGGCACTGGGCCTCCCAAGCTTGGAGAGCACAAAGAAGAGATCCCAGGACTTCCCAGAAAGCATTGGGACTAGCAAGCCAGTCTCCAGTTACAGAAGGACATGGCAGCGGAGCAGTACTGAACTGGCTGGGCACCACAGCCCTCCAGTTTAAGACTAACCAGGGCCAAACCAGAGAACAGAGAGCCTGATTACCCCATCCCTGCTGAAGTGACCACCCTGAAATCTCCAGCTGCAGCAAGACCTCAGAACCTGGTAGTGACAGCAGCACAGAACTGGCGGAACACATGAAAGAAGCAGGGCCAAACCAGAGAGCAGAGAGCCCCGGATACCACGATCTCGGCCAAGAGACCTGCCTGTACAGCTAGTCCTCAGCACACGCTGAGAGTGCTCAGCTTCCTGAAGAACTCTCCAGACACCAGAGAGAGACAGCACCAGTCTGATCTGCAGAATCCAAAAACAAACAGGGAAGGTTTCAGATAAGCCAATGGCCAGAGGTAGGCGAAAGAACACTTCCAACATAAATCAGGACATCATGACTTCACCAGCAAACCCCAAAATCGATGGATACACCAATTCAGCAGAAGCACAGGAAAATGATTTTAAAGCCATGCTTGCCCAATTATTTGAGGCTCATAAGGAGGAAATGAACAAGTCTTTCAAAGAGATGGCCAGTCAATTGGAGGCAAAGAAAGAAGAAATAGACAATATCCTTAAAGAAACACAGGCAAACATAGCCAAACAAATAGATACACAAGTAGAGGAAAAATTAGTGGCATATAAGAAGGAAATGAAAAAAGAAATAGAGGCCATCGTAGAGAGACAGGAATCCAAATTCAAACACATGAAAGAAATGGTGCAAGGCATGAAAACAGAATTAGAATCAATAAAGAAAACACAAAATGAGAAAACCCTTGAGCTGGAGAACTTGGAGAAAAGAGCAGGAACCACAAAAGTAAGCATCACCAACAGAATACAAGAGATGGAAGAGAGAATCTCTGGAGCTGAAGACACACTTGCAGAAATGGATACTTCTCTCAAAGAAAAAGTAAAATCAGAAAAGTTCCAATCACAAAATATCCAAGAAATCAAGGATGCTATGAAAAGACAAAATCTAAGAATAATAGGAATTCACGAAAAAGAAGACTCCAGACTCCAAGGTGCAGAAAATATTTTCAAGAAAATCATAGAAGAAAATTTTCCCAACTTAAAGAAAGAGATGTCCATAAATATACAAGAGGCCTACAGAACTCCAAATAGACTAGACCAGAAAAGAAACACATCACGTCACATCATAGTCAAAACACTAAATCTACAGAACAAAGAAAAGATATTAAAAGCAGCAAGGGAAAAAGGCCAAGTAACATATGAAGGTAGACCTATCAGAATCACGCCGGACTTCTCATCAGAAACTATGAAAGCCAGAAGGGCCTGGGCAAGTATCATGGAGACTCTAAGAGATCACAAATGTCAACCCAGACTACTATACCCTGCAAAGCTTTCAATCAACATAGATGGAGAAAAGAAAATATTCCATGACAAAACTAAATTTATACAATATCTACACAGCAAACCATCCCTACAGAAGATACTAGAAGGAAAACTCCAATCCAATGAAAACAAATTCACCCAAGAAAACAGGGCATACAGATAATGTCCCAACAAAAATGAAAAGAAAACAAGCAATGAATCAGGGTTAGATCATCGACTCCATTACAAAAGGAACTAACATGCATTGGTCACTATTATCTATCAATATCAATGGACTCAACTCACCAATAAAAAGACACAGGCTAACAGAATGGTTAAGGAAACAGGATCCAACATTCTGTTGCATCCAAGAAACACACCTATGCAACAAAGAAAAACACTACCTCAGAGTAAAGGGCTGGAAAACTGTTTTTCAAGCAAACGGTACCAGAAAACAAGCTGGAGTAGCCATCCTAATATCTAATAAAATAGACTTCCAACCCAAGTTAATCAAAAAAGATAAGGAGGGCCACTATATTCTCATCAAAGGAAAAATCTACCAAGAGGACATCACAATCTTGAATATCTATGCCCCAAATACAAGAGCACCGACATTCGTAAATGAAACATTATTAAAGCTTAAATCATACATTGATCCTAATACCTTAATAGTGGGAGACTTCAACACTCCACTCTCACCAAGGGACAGATCAACTAGACAGACACCAAATAGGGAAATAAAAGCACTCACAGAATCCCTAAATCAAATGGACCTAATAGACGTCTACAGATCATTTCACCCAAACTCAAAAGAGTACACCTTCTTTTCAGCACCCCATGGAACCTTTTCCAAAATAGACCATATAGTGGGCCACAAAGCAAGCCTCAACAGATACAAAAGGATTGAAATAATCCCTTGTATACTATCTGACCACCATGGACTAAAGCTCGACCTCAACAACAACAGAAACAACAAAAAGCCGACACGCACATGGAAACTAAACAACTTACTACTCAATGACAGCTGGGTTAAGGAAGAAATAAAGAAAGAAATTAAAGACTTCCTAGAATTCAATGAAAAGGAAGGCACAACATACCCAAATTTATGGGACACACTGAAAGCAGTGCTCAGAGGAAAATTTATAGCACTAAGTGCCTGCAAGAAGAAATTCGTAACATCACATACAAACAACTTAATGGCCCAACTGAAAACCCTAGAACAAAAAGAAGCAGATACACCCAAAAGGAGCAGACGGCTGGAAATAATCAAACTAAGGGCTGAAATCAATCAACTAGAAACAAATAAAACTATCCAAAGAATCAATGAAACAAAAAGCTGGTTCTTTGAGAAAATCAACAAGATAGACAAACCCTTAGCCAAACTAACTAAAAAGCAGAGAGAAACTATCCAGATCAGCAAAATCAGAAATGAAAATGGGGACATAACCACAGACATTGAGGAAATCCAAACAATTATTAGGTCATACTACAAAAGCCTATATGCCACAAAATTTGAGAATCTAAATGAAATGGATAATTTTCTTGAAAGATTCCATCTACCAAACTAAGTCAAGATCAGGTAGAAAGACTGAATAGCCCTATATCTCCCAAGGAAATCGAAGCAGTCATTAACAGTCTCCCCTCCAAAAAAAGCCCTGGACCAGATGGCTTCAGCGCAGAATTCTACAAGACCTTCAAAGAAGTGCTAACTCCAATTCTCCTCAAGCTATTCCACAAAATAGAAACAGAAGGAACACTACCAAACTCATTCTATGAAGCCACAGTCACCTTAATACCTAAACCACACAAAGACCCAACAAAAAAAGAGAACTTTAGGCCTATCTCTCTTATGAACATTGACGCAAAAATACTCAATAAAATACTTGCAAACCGAATCCAAGAACACATCAAAGATATCATCCACCATGACCAAGTAGGCTTCATCCCAGGCATGCAAGGGTGGTTCAACATACGGAAATCCATCAATGTAATCCACTACATAAACAAACTGAAGGAGAAAAACCACATGATCATCTCCTTAGACGCCGAAAAAGCATTTGACAAAGTCCAACACCCATTCATGTTTAAAGTCTTGGAGAGATCAGGGATACAAGGCACATACCTAAACATAGTAAAGGCAATATATAGCAAGCCTATAGCTAACATCAAACTCAATGGAGAGAAACTTAAATCAATCCCACTGAAATCAGGGACAAGACAAGGCTGTCCATTGTCCCCATATCTCTTCAACATAGTACTTGAAGTCCTAGCCAGAGCAATAAGACAACTAAAGGAGATCAAGGGGATACAAATCGGAAAGGAAGAGGTCAAAGTGTCACTATTTGCAGATGATATGATAGTATACATGAGCGACCCCAAAAATTCAACCAGAGAACTCCTTCAGCTGATAAACACCTTCAGCAAAGTGGCAGGATACAAAATCAACTCAAAAAAATCAGAAGCCCTCCTATATACCAAAGACAAAAAGGCTGAGAAAGAAATTAGGGAAACAACACCCTTCACAATAGCCACTAATAACATAAAGTACCTTGGTGTGACCCTAACCAAGCAAGTGAAAGACCTGTTTGAGAAAAACTTCAAGTCTCTGAAGAAAGAAATTGAAGAAGATATCAGAAGATGGAAAGATCTCCCGTGCTCATGGATTGGTAGGATTAACATTGTGAAAATGGCCATACTGCCAAAAGCAATCTACAGATTCAATGCAATTCCCATCAAAATACCAACTCAATTCTTTACAGACCTTGAAAAAAAGATTCTCAGCTTCATATGGAGAAACAAAAAACCCAGAATCTCCAAAACGATCCTGTACAACAACAGATCATCTGGAGGTATCTCCATTCCTGATCTCAAGCTTTACTACAGGGCAACGGTAATAAAAACTGCATGGTACTGGCATAGAAACAGAAAGGAGGATCAATGGAACCGCATAGAAGACCCAGAAATAAATCCACACACCTATGAATACTCGATATTCGACAAAGAAGCCAATTCCATTCAATGGAAAAAAGACAGCATCTTCAACAAATGGTGCTGGACCAACTGGATGTCTACATGCAGAAAAATGAAAATAGATCCATATTTATCACCCTGCACAAAACTAAAGTCAAAGTGGATCAAGGACCTCAACATAAAACCAGATACCCTAAATCAATTGGAAAAAAAAGTGGGGAACAGCCTAGAACTCATTGGCACAGGAGACAACTTCCTGAACAGAACACCAACAGCACAGGCTCTAAGAGCAACAATCAATAAATGGGACCTCATGAAACTGAAAAGTTTCTGTAAAGCAAAGGATACCGTCATCAAAACAAAACGACTGCCTACAGATTGGGAAAGAATCTTCACTAACCCTTTATCTGACAGAGGACTAATATCCAGTATATACAAAGAACTAAAGAAGCTGAAAAGCAGCAATCCAAGTAATCCAATTAAAAAATGGGGAACAGAGCTAAACAGAGGAATATCGAATGGCAGAAAAACACTTAAAGAAATGCTCATCCTCATTAGCCATCAGGGAAATGCAAATCAAAACGACCCTGAGATATCACCTTACACCCATCAGAATGGCCAAGATGAAAAACTCAAGCGATAACACATGCTGGAGAGGTTGTGGAGAAAGGGGAACCCTGCTCCACTGCTGGAGGGAATGTAAACTGGTACAACCACTCTGGAAAGCTATCTGGCGCTTCCTAAGACAAATAGGAATAGTGCTTCCTCCAGACCCAGCTATACCACTGCTAGGTATATACCCAAAGTTTGTTCAAGTACACAAAAAGGACACTTGCTCAACCATGTTTATAGCAGCTCTATTTGTAATAGCCAGAACCGGGAAACAACCCAGATGTCCATCAACGGTGGAATGGGTACAGAAATTGTGGTATTTTTATACAATAGAATACTACTCAGCAATCAAAAAGGAGGAAATCATGAAATTTGCAGGCAAATGGTGGGATCTAGAAAAGATCATTCTGAGTGAAATATCCCAGAAGGAGAAAGACAAACATGGGATATACTCACTTATATAGACCTATAAGATATGATAAACATAATGAAATCTATACACCTAAAAAAGATAATCAATTGAGCGGACATGGGGTAAGATGATCAATCCTCATTTAGAAAGACAGATGGGATGTGCATTGAACGTATGACAGGAGTCTACTGAGCGCATCTGAAAGACTCTAACTAGCAGTGTTTTCAAAGCAAAGACTCATGACCAAACCTTTGGCAGAGTACAGGGAATCATAAGAAAGAAGGGGAGTTAGTCTGATGGGGAAAGGATAGGAGCTCCACAAGGACCAAATCTATCTGGGCACAGGGTCTTTTCTGAGACTGACATTCAACCAAGGACCATGTATGGATATAACCTAGAACCTCCACTCAGATGTAGCCTGTGGTAGCTCAGTAACCAATTGGTTTCCCAAAGTGAGGGGAACAGGGACTATTTCTAACAGGAACTCGATGACTGGCTCTTTGGCCTCCCCACCCCCGAAGGGAGGAGCAGTCCTGTTAGTCCACAGAGGAGGGCTTTGCAGCCAGTCCTGAAGATACCTGATAAAACAGGATCAGATGAATGGGGAGGAGGTCCCCCCCCATCAGTGGACTTGGAAAGGGGCACGGTGGAGATGAGGGAGGGAGGGAGGGAGGGAGGGACTGGGAGGGAATGAGGGATCGGGACACGGCTGGGATACAGAGTTAATGAAATGTAACTGATAAAAAAAAATAAAATAAAAAAAAAGAAAAAAAAAAGAAAATAATAATAAAAAAATAAAAGTGTCAAATGAAATAGAGTAAGTTAAATATAAAGGCAAATCTATTAGAATTATACCTGAGTTCTCAGTGGATATTCAAATGGCCAGAAGGGCCTGAAATATGTGCTGTGTGTTGCAGACCACAGATTCTAGGCCAGACTACTGAAAGCATCAAGCCTTTCAATCACCATAGATGGAAAAATAAAATATTCAATATTAAAAGCAAATTTAAGATGGATATATCTACAAATCCAATCTTACAGAAGGTGCTTAAAGGAAAACTCCAACCTTATGTGTTAACTACAACCATGAAAACACAGGGAATAGGTAATCAGAGAGTAAGATCAACAAAATCAAAGGAAGAGAAACACATACAAACACACACACACACACATACTCAATATTTGGTTCAATAAAAAGACACAGACTAACAGAATGGATGCAAAAGCAGTATCAATCCTTCTTCTTCATCCAAGAGTCATATTGCAACATCAAGGATAGACATTACCCAGTTAAAGGGTTGGAAAGTGATATTCCAAGAAAATATACCTAAGAAACAAACTGATGTAGCCATTTTAATATCTAGCAAAACAGACTTCAAACAAAATCTAATAGAAAGAGATAGGGAAGGAAGAAGTTACTCATCAAAGGAAAAACCACATTTCAATTCTTTATATCTATGCCTAGAACACAAATATACAAAAAGAAAACAACAACATCAATAAGCACTATTATGGCTTAAATTACATATTGATCTCCATACACCAATATCAGGTATCTTGGTTTGGGTTTTTATTGCTGTTAAGTGGCACCATGCTCAGAGCTACACTCTTAAAAAATAAATGTAGCCAGGCATGGTGTCCCAAACCTTTAATACCAGCATTCATGGAGGCAGATGCAGGAGGATTTCCATGAGTTTGAAGCTAGCATGGTCTACAAATGGAGTCCAGGACAGTCAAGATTACACAGAGAAATACTGTTGAAAAACAACAACAACAACAACAAAACCCAAGTCCCCACCCCCACAACATACATTTGATTGGGGTTGGTTTACAGTTTTAGAGGAGTAGTTAATTATCATGATGGAGGACTGTAGGCAAACATGGTGATAGAGAGGTAGCTGAGAGTACTCTATCTGGATCTGCAGGGAGCAGGAAGAAATTGCCACACAAAGTATAGTTTAAGCAAAGCCAAGTGAAGCAAAGCAAAGCCAGGCAATACAAAGTATATTGAAGAAATGCAAAGTGTCATCTCTCTCTCTCTCTCTCTCTCTCTCTCTCTCTCTCTCTCTCTGAAATCTTATTTATATGTTAGAGTCCAAACAAAGATATTTTCCAGCTGGCAAAAGCTACACCCCTCGCACAAGGCAGTTTCCAGCTGGAAAACATCATGAGCCTCTCACAGATCTGTGTTCATCTGACAAAGACCACATCCCTGTTTTGGTAGAGAATGAAGCATTTCCACATCCCACACATGGGATTGAAGCAAAAGCACATTTGCATAACACAGCTGAGTTTTGAAAGAAATCAAAATTTCCACTACAGTAAAATTTCTTAATGAAATTCTTGCAAACTGAATCCAAGAACAGATCAAAAAGTCCATCTTCCATGATCAAGTTGGCTTTATACTAGAGATGCAGGGATGGCTCAGTATATAAAATCATTCATTATATAAATAATCTGAAAAAAAAACCACATGATCGTCTCATTAGATGCAAACAATATTTTGACAAAATGCAACAACCCTTCTTGTTAAAAGTCCTGGAGACATTTGGGATACAAGGGACATACATAAACACAATAAAGGCAGTTCACAGCATGTCCATAGCCAACATTAACTTCAGTGGAAACTTATCTGAGGGGTAGAGGAGGGGGAATAGAGAGAAGAGGTAGGGGAGGAAGGACTAGAAGGAGAAGAGGGAGGAAACTCCGACAAGGTGTGAAGTTAATAAATGCATTAATTAATTATTTAAAAAAAAGAAAAACAGATGAAAATTGATCTACCCCAAGATTCAACTATAACACTTATACCAAAAGGACACTTCCAATAGGACATTTGCTCAACAATGTTTATTGTTGCTTTATTCATAATAGCCAGAAATAGGAAACAATCTAGACTACAATCTACTCATCATTCAAAAGATGAGTAGGTAACAAAATTTTGGTACTAGATAGAAAATTGCTTACTTTACAAAATTGACATCATTTTTGCAGACAAATGGATGGAACTAAGAAAAATCATCCTATGTGAGGTAACCCAGACTCAAAAATTAATATGCTATACAGTCATTTAGATTTGGATATTAGCCTTTAATAAATGATAACCAAGCTATGATCTGTAGACTCAGAGAGGTTAGGCATAGATGAAGGGATTAGAAGGGAAAACAGATCTCCTTGGGATGCGGAAAAAGAATGGATTTTATTGTTAGAATGGGGCTAGGGGAGGGGAACAGGATAAGGATGAGGAGAGATGGGGTTGAAGAGTGGAATGCAGGGAGAAAGTAAGTTAAAATTTAGGGGCATTTGAGGGGCAATAGGGAACTCTAGCACAGAGGAGACTTACTAAAATATTTGAATGCAATCTTAATGAAGTATTCAAATAATGAGGGAGACAGATACCAAACTGGCCATCTCTTGTCACCAAATGAATCTTTCTTTATAAGAACTCATTTACATCCAGTTGAGTTGTTAGCCAAAGGGGCCCCAAGGAAATTTCCAAACAAGCCATCCTATTGTTCACAAGACAGTAGGATGCTCTCTACAAGTCAATAGAAAGGCCTCCTTCATGGAGAGAACACTCAAAAAATTCAGTGAATTTGACAGGTAGAGGTTGTTCCTACATAGAACCCTCACTCCTCTGTTCTACAGTCTTTGGTATGAAAAGGTACTCTTCAGGGAACTAAAAAAGAAATGTAAACAGCAAACCAGCTACAAACTATTTGACCTATAATGCTGCCCTGCCTCACTTGGGTGAGCAAGAACCCAAGCCTAGATAGCCAAGAGACCTAAGGTAAAACCAAATATTGACCCCTAAAAGTATTCTACTATATTTATAGATTAGTTCCATATTCAACCATCATGAGAAAGGCTTTCTCCTTAAAGAGATGGAAACAAGTACAGAGACCCACAGTCAGACACTGCACACACACACACACACACACACACACACCCATACAGAGAGAGAGAGAAAGGCAAGAGCTCTCAGAACACACAGCTCTATGAGATGGCTCTCTCAACTCTCTCCCTTCAGAGCTCATGCAACTCCACAGAAGAAGAGGCAAAAAGAGAGTAAGAGATGGCAGGCTCTTTGACCTCCCCACCCTCCAAGGGAGGAGCAGCCTTGCTAGGCCACAGAGGAGGACTTTGCAGCCAGTCATGAAGGATACCTGATAAAACAGGGTCAGATGAAAGGGGAGGAGGTCCTCCCCTATCAGTGGATTTGGAAAGGGGCAGGGAGATGAGGGAGGGAGGGTGAGATTGGGAGGGAATGAGGGAGCAGGATACAGCTGGGATACAGAGTTAATAAAATGTGACTAATAATAAAAATAAAAAAATAAAATTAAAAAAAAAGAGAGAGTAAGAGAAAGGGACAGGAAGAGGGACTGCCTCTGACATAATTTGATTGGCCTGCTCTTTGATCACCTCCCCCTGAGGGGAGGGCAGCCTTACCAGGCCACAGAAGATGAAAATGCAGCCACTCCTGATGTGATCTGATAGACTAAGATCAGAAGGAAGGAGAGGAGAACATCCCTTATCAGTGGACTTGGGGAAGAGCATGAGTGAAGAAGGGGGAGGGAGGGTGGGACTCGGAGGGGAGAAGGGAGGGGCTTATGGGGGGATACAAAGTGAATAAAGTGTAATTAATAAGATAAAATTAAACAAAAAAAGACAGAGGGATGGTGGAAAAATACCAGGAAAACAATATCCTCTAAATCCACTAAGCAAACCTACAATCCTCACATGAATCCACAAAGACTGAACCAGTAAGCATAGGGCATAAATAGGTCTGTACCAGGTCATCTGTCTAAGTATTATTGATTGCAGCTTAATACTTTTATGGGACTCTTGAATGTGTGAATGAATGGGTTTCAGATCTTGTGCTTTCTCTTAAGTCTCTTTTTCTTTTGTTGTTTTGCCTTCAATGTGATGGTTTTTATTTTATCTTATTAAATTTTATTTTATTTTTGTTAAAAAAGTTGAATATAAAAAATTAAACCTGGAAAAGGAAAAAAAAAGGTTTTTCTCTAGTGTGTATTTTTCACTTATTTGTCAAAAGCAAGACATTTGTAAGAGTGATGAATTATATCTGAGTTTTCAGTTTGTTTCCATTTTTCAACATGTTTGGTTTTTAGGTTTTTATGCCAATACCAATGCTATTATATATATATATATATATATATATATATATATATATATATATACATATTTCCGTAACACAACTTGAATTCCTGGATAATAATAATTTCAGCATTCTTTTAATTATTCAAGATTGTTCAGGATTGTTTTTGATCTATTGTGGGATGCTTTATGTTTCCAGATGAAGCTGACCATTGCAAAAAAAAAAAAAAACCTTCTAAGAAGAATTATTGTAGAATTTTGATTTTGATAGGGTTTGTATTGTGCCTCTAGATAGCTTTTGTTAGGATAAACATTTACAAAATATTAATTATATTGATCCATAAGCAAGGGAGAATTTTGGCTTTTGCTGTTTTCTGTAATTTTCTTTTTCAATTTCTAAATGTGTTTTTGTTTTTGTTATTGATATTGTTGTTGTTTTTAATAATTCTTTCAGTTGCTTGGTGTGTTGAGAAGATAATTCTACCAGGCATACTTTTTCATCTCGGGCTTTTCTTCTCAAAATCAAATTTGTCAGAAATATAGATTTAGGTCTAGGGACAGTGACAAGCTTCTTATTGAGGAGAATTGGATGTTAAGAGTTGACATTTAAAAAAATGGGGAACAGAGCTAAACAGAGAATTCTCTGTAGAGGAATATCGAATGGCAGAGAAACACTTAAAGAAATGCTTGATGTCATTAGCCATTAGGGAAATGCAAATCAAAACGACCCTGAGATTTCACCTTACACTCATCAGAATGGCCAAGATAAAAAACTCAAGTGACAACACATGCTGGAGAGGTTGTGGAGAAAGGGGAACCCTCCTCCACTGCTGGTAGGAACATTAACTTGCACAATCACTCTGGAAAGCAATCTCGCACTTTCTCAGACAAGTAGGAATAGTGCTTCCTCAAGACCCAGCCATACCACTCCTAGGCATATATCCAAAAGAGGCTCAAGTACACAATAAGGACATTTGCTCAACCGTGTTTGTAGCAGCTTTATTTGTAATAGCCAGAAGCTGGAAACAGCCCAGATGCCCCTCAACTGAAGAATGGATGCAGAAATTGTGGTACATCCACACAATGGAGTATTACTCAGCAATGAAAAATAAGGAAATCATGAAATTTGTAGGTAAATGGTGGGATCTGGAAAGGATCATCCTGAGTGAGTTGTCCCAGAAGCAGAAAGACACACACGGTATATACTCACTCATATAGACATAACATAGGATACACCTACTAAAAACTATACATCTAAAGAAACTAAGCAAGAGAGAGGACCCTGACTAAAATGCTCAATCCCCATCCTAAAAGGCAAAGAGGTTGGACATCAGAAGAAGAAGAAAACAAAACAACCTAGGAACCTGCTACAGAGGACCTCTGAAAGCCTCTGCCCTGCAGACTATCAAAGCAGCCGCTGAGACTTATGGTCAACTGTTGGGCAGAGTGCATGGAATCTTATGTAAGAAGTGGGAAATAGTAAGAGCTGGAGAGGACAGGAACCATACAAGGAGAGCAACAGAACTAGAAAATTTGAACACAGGGAACTTCCCAGAGACTCATACTCCAACCAAGGACTATTCATGGAGATAACCTAGAACCCCTGCACAGATGTAGCACATGATAGTTCAGTGTCCAAGTGGGTTACATAGTAATGGGAAGAGGGACTGCCTCTGACATAATCTGATTTTCCTGCTCTTTGATCACCTCCCACTGAGGGGAGCGTAGCCTTACCAGGCCACAGAAGATGACAATGCAGCCACTCCTGATGTGATCTGATAGACTAAGATAAGAAGGAAAGAGAAGAGGACCTCCTCTATCAGTGGACTTGGGGAGGGGCATGCATGAGTAAGGGGGAAGGAGGGTGGGATTGGGAGGGGAGGAGGGAGGGGCTTATGGGGGAATACAAAATGAATAAAGTGTAATTAATAGTAAAAAGATTAAAAAAAGTTAAAAAAAGAAAGCATTCAAAAAAATAATAAAAAAAGAGTTGACTCCATAGCAGATGAGAGTGATAGTGAACTACTTCTGAATATGGTGCCTGTTCTTGAGTAGTTGATAGTAGCTACAATGTCACTCTATTGAAGAAATCTGATTTTCCCTCTCCCAGGAGGTTTAAATGGCTGTTCAGTTGTTAGGATTTACCCTTGTAGCTAGGTTTTGTATTCATTTTTTCATCCATCTATTCATTCATTCTTTTTTAAAATATAACATAATAAATATAAGATAAAACACAAAAAAGACTATCTCATCAAAGTTAGATAAGGCAAATTAAAGAAGAAAAAAGTCCATGAGAAGAAACAAGATTCAGAGACCAACTTGTTCACACATGCAAGAATGCCATAAAAACACTAAACTGAAAGCTGTAATATATATGCAAAGGTCTTTGTGTGGATCTGTGCAGGCCTTGTGCACATTCATATTGCTTCATATGAACTCAGATGACCTTTGCTCATGTTGACTTAGGGAATCCAGTTCTTTTGGCATCCTCCATCCACTCTTGCTCTTAACAGTCCTGTGATGGAGATATTACATTTATGGCTGAGTTTTCCAAGGTCTTTTACTCTCTAAATAATGTTTGCCTAGGGGTGTCATATTTGTTATCATCAACTTCAGTAGGAAGCTTCTCTGGTAATAGGTGAATAAACCACTGATATATGAATATAGCAGGATATTATTAGGAGTCATTTTATCATTGAATTTCTTTTTTTATTGTTTTGTTTGTTTGTTTGTTTGTTGTTCTTTGGACCAGCATTACTTGGCTTTACCTCAGGTCCTTGGGCCATCCAGTTTCTCATTCTTGGTCATCCAATCACTTTTGTGTATGAGTAATATCTGCACACTGGGCCTTATGTCAATCAATTATTGGATGGTCACTTTCATAAGCTTTGTGTTACCATTGCCCTAGCATATTTTACAGCCAGTACACCATTGTTGATAAATATTTTGTAGCTGACATAGTGTTTATGTTTCATTTTGAGAGCATGAACAGTACCTTCTGTACCAAAGACACTAGAACACAGGGTTCTTTACTTTCTATAGACACCAGATCAATATCTCTATTTTCTTTCTTTTTTTAATTTAATGAATTTAAATTTAATTTACATTTATTTATTTCTTCACTTTAACTCCCTGTTGCAGCACCTTTCCTCCTCTCTTCCTGGTCCCAACTTCTTTCCCTCCTCCTCTTTTCCTCAGCAACTAGGAGGACTCCCACTCCCTGTAACAATACAATCCTGCAGATCAAGTCATCTCAAGACTAAGTGCATCCTCTTTGATTGAGGTGATACAAGTCCGCCCACCTAGAGGTAAGTGATCTAAAAGCAGTCCCTAGAGTCCATGTCGTAGACAGCCCTCCCTCCACTTGCTAGGGGACCCATGTAAAGACGAAGCTGCCCATCAGTTACATATGTGTAGGGAGCCTAGGAACAGTCCATGGTTGGTGGTTCAGTCTCTGTGAGCTCTCCTAGTCCTCTATAAGTTGACATTGGTCTTGTGGAGTTTTTGTCTCTTGAGCATCCTTGTATCTTTCCTCACTTAGTTGTGTAGGTGTTATCTTTATCAATGGACCCTTGCTCTCAGTTAGTGGAGAGCAACTTATACTTAGCATGAGCCTGGCTTATTTGGGGACTTTTGTATGACCCGAGGCAAACAACTCAATCAGATGCAACTCAGTCATGATGTTAGAAGCTGTGACAAAAGATGATCAGTTAGGATACTGTCTCCCCACGTATGTGGTGATTTCATTACGAAATGAAATCACCATGTTTGCACATGAAGACAAAGTTTCTACTATATTAGGTTTCTATTCTACCCGTCAATTGTTCCTTGGTTGTGGAACACAGGTAAAGATCATTTCCGATAGCTTTAGATAAAATTTATGTTCACTTGTTTGGCTCTATTTTTTTTTTATTATTCCTCTATTTTCCTTGGGGAAAATCCATAGAAATCCCCACAGCATTGGGTCTAAAGTTATGTTTCCCACATAATTATTTGTTGAAATAATTAATTATTAAAATAATAGGTAGCTTCATGTGATAACCAAAAGTATCTGATTACTAAGTAAGACATTCTGAATTCTATCAGGGATAACATGTCCATACTTTGTGCTACAGACAAATGTTATGATTTGTGAAAAGGTATTCCTGCATATTAATTTTAAATTAATAGTTTTATATGCTCTAAATATCTAAAAGATATTTTTTAATAATAAAAAAATGACCTGTGTGTTGGAATTCATTGTATGTGCATTCACTTAGTGGCTAGTGATAACAATTTAAGACACATTATGATCACATTAGGCAATTATTTTATAGGGCTTCAATTTGCCACAGGAAGAGACTTGTGGTACTTTACAATGAAATTTGTGGATTTTTTTTTCTGTTTAACCTCAATTTTTTTCCATTTAACTCAAGAATTATATTTTCTAAAGATTGAAAAGAAAGTATACAAGTAAAAATCATACACAAAATAGGCATATGTATCCATAAATACAATAATATAAACAAGTGTTACTAAGGTCAAATATATGGTTATTTTAAATACCATAGGATCTGATAATAAAAGTAAATGATAAAATTATTGTAGTATTCTTGACTTGAAAATTACTTTGATTCTGTGAATATTAAGTATAGAAACCATGTAAAATAAATGAAATTTTATTTATTGTTAATGATGAAGTTTCATTTGTAATTTAGAATGAGTTTCAGGAGATGGAGTATGTTATATTTAATATCAACAAAATGTAAATCAAGCTCTGGTAGGTTATAAAGAAATTTGAGGGGTTCTAAATCAGTACTACTTTCCAACTCTCAATTTTTAAACTTGGAACAGGGTGAGAAAAAATTAGCTTATAGTTTTTTTTTCAAAATTTATTTATTTATTTTTATTAATTACAACTTATTCAGTTTGTATCCCCCCTGTAGCTCCCTCCTTCCTTCCCTCCCAATCCCACCCTTCATCCCACTTCTCCACACATGCCTTTCCTCCAGTCCAGTGATAGGGGAGGACTTCCTCTCCTTCCTTCTGATCCTAGTCTATCAGGTCTCATCAGGAGTGGCTACATTGTCTTCCTCTGTGGCCTGGTAAGTCTGCTCCCCCGTCATGGGGAGGTGATCAAAGAGCAGGCCAATCAGTTCATGTCAGAGACAGGCCCTATTTCCATTATATGGAACCCACTTGGACACTGAACTGGCATGGGCTACATCTGTTCAGGGGTTCTAGGTTATCTCCCTAAATGGTCCTTGGTTGGAGAATCAGTTTCAGAAAACACCCCTGTGTCCAGATTTTTTGGTTCTGTTGCTCTCCTTGTGGAGCTCCTGTCCCCTTTAGGTCTTACTATCTCCCCCTTCTTTCATAAGATTCCCTGAATTCTGCCCAAAGTTTGACTATAAGTCTTGGTATCTGCTTTGATACCCGGCAGGGTAGAGCCTTTCAGAGACTTTCCGTGGTAGGCTCCTGTCAAGGATATACATACTAATCAAGCTAATCAAGAAGGAGAACTCTGGCTAAGGTGTTCAATCTCCATTCAAAAAGGCAAAGAGGATGGACATCAGAAGAGGGAGAAAACAAGGAACAGGACAGGAGCTTATACTTTTTTTAAGATTTTTTTATTTCTTTCTATATGCTCTATCTGCATGAACACCTGCATTCCAGAAGAGAGCATTATGTACCCATTTAGATGGTTGTAAGCCACCATGTGGTTGCAGGAGGAAATTGAAATCAGTACCTTTAGAAGAGCAGACACTGCTCTTAAACTGCTGAACAATTAGTTTATACCTTTATTTTTTATTTTTTTGAGATTATTATTATATTTTCCCTTTTTTGCTACCTTCAAACCCTCTCTTATAAGCCTCTACCCACTCTCCTTTACATTTTAAAACTAATTGCATGCACATGCACGCACACACACACATTGTTTAATCTTAATCATTGTTTGAAAATTGCATCCATGCCTGTTTTTAGATGAATTTTATTTTTTATTCTCTATACTCCAATTCATTCTCTAGGCCCTCTAACACTTTCCCTTACAACATTATGTACTCAGTTTTTAAACCCACTGTGTTGGCTTAGTACTTCTTATATGTATATTGTTACAGAAATATATATCACAGCATTCCAAAGACCACATATTTGAAGAGTACTGACTCTCTATCCACAGGAACTATTAATTGTGAGCAGTTTCTGAGGTCTATAGGAGTGAGGGTGGCTTCAGGTGCCCGTGTCCCACTCAGAGCATCTTGGCTGGCACAATTCAGGGAAGTTCTTATGCATTTAATTACAGGTACTGTGAGTTAATTTGTTCAATGGCCCTGTGATTTTCATCACACACTCGGTTTCTAAAAACTTTCACTACATCTAACTCCCACAGTCTTTGTATACCCTCTTTCACATGCTTTTTAATCACTGAGAGGAGGAGTAGGGGTGTGACAGAAAAATATCATTTAGAGTTGGATGCTCCATGATTTCTTACTCTCTACTGTTGACCAGTTATAAGTTTCTGTGCTAAACGCTATTTAGTTTTAAAAATAGACCTTTCTGATAAAGATTGAGATATGTGCTAATTTGCTAAAATAAAGATAAAAGCTTACAGGGCAATTTGTTAATATGTTTGTTTGCAAAATACTAATATTAGTGTCCTCTCTTGGTTACACTTCTTGTGGGTGCAGTAAAAGGTTGCAATCAAGATTTTTGTATTTGTGAATATTATAAATAATGAGTGATAATTATATCACTTTATACATTAAAACAAAAAGGTTATACTTGATTAATTTTAAAGAACACATATGCTATTTATATGAACTTATATAAATATATACACAAATAGAATAAACTTAGGCATTTTCAATAATATCAAAACTATCTAAACACTTTCTATAAAATATTCAAAGCCTTACAATCTTAAGTTAAGTATATGTATCTCACTTTGCCACTTAGGTCGTTTCCACGGAAACAGCAGCAGGCAATGGGAAACAGAATGTTTATAACTTTGGTATTTCAACTGTGCTTGTCAGGTAAGTGATAGAAATGTCATTTTTCAAAAAAGCACCTGCCGTTTTTGGTTTCCAACAGGTTTGTAGAATATGGTATTTTAGCTTCTGAAAAGTTTAACTTTATAATGTTTCTATATAAATCATAACTATGCCTGTCTTTCAGAGCAGCTTAATTACTCTGTCTAACCTGGAAAATTACTTTCCACATAATATTGCTCATTTAGGGTAATGGGATTACAATGGTCTCCAGAAATCTAAAGGCACACTAAGGACATTATCATAGAAACTTTCCTTATGTGGCACAGGACTTGGAAAAAAATTTGGCCCCAGACACTTTATGATATGTGCATTTTGATATGCCTATTGATTAAAGAAGCTTGTGTCTCCTTGAGCTGAATTGTTAACCTAGGCTTCATCTCAGCAAATAACACCATAGTAATGGGGTAGTCCCATCTGCCTCATACTAATCTACAAACATAAATATCTGCCTTAGTGAACCAGTGACATAGTGTTTCACATATTTCTGTCCCTGATAGGACAAAGGTTACCAATTCCCTATATTTCAAAGCCTGGCTAAGTACTTAGAAGACAGAAATCATAAGTGTCCATCTATAATATAACCTTTCCATTGATAGGTTTAGACATTTTCCAGTGACCAAATATTTTGGATGATAGACAAGTAAATTAAAGATGATAACCAATGGAAAATAAAGATATGTTGCAGATCAAAAGTTTTTAAGTTCATACTTGAAGCACAAGAAATATGGCAGCTTTAAGAAAATTAATGACATTTATAAAATACTATGTCCCTTATATTTATGTAAGGATCACAAAAAAGATCTCATGCAAAACGTAAGAACTTCAACATTACAAAATACACTCAACATCTATAATTTTTATCTTTTTATCATTTATTATTTATTATGATTTATTCACTTTGTATCCTGGTTGCAGACCCCACTCTATCTCCTCCCAGTCCTACCCTCTCTCTCTCTTCTCCTCCTATGCCCCTGCCTGAGTCCACTGATAGGGAAGGTCCTTCTAAACATACTATCTTACCCTAGCCAATCAGGTCTCATCATGACTGGATGCATTCTCTTCCTTTATGGCCTGGCAAGACTGCACCCCCAGAGGGAGGTAATCAAAGAGCCAGCCACAGATACCAGGTCAGAGACAGCCCCTGCTCACCTTACTAGGGAACTCATAAGGAGACTGATCTGCCTATGGGCTATATTGTGCAGGGGTTCTAGGCTCTCTATGTATATTCCTTGGTTGGTGCATCTGTCTCTGCAGTCCTCCTGGGCCCAAATATTTTGGCTCTGTTGTTCTCCTTGTGAAACACCTGTTTCCTCCAGGTCTTTCTATCTACTGCTTCTCCCATAAGATTCCCTGCACTCTGCCCAAAGTTCGGCTATGAGTCTCAGCATCTGCCTTGCTACCCTGCTAAGTAGAGTCTTTCAGAGGCCCTCTGTAGTAGGCTCCTGCCCTGTTACCTGTCTTCTCTAGCTTCTGATGTCTATATTCTTTGCAATTCTGAATGAGGATTAAACATCTTCCAAAGAACTCCTGTGGAGGTATCTCCATGCCTGATCTCAAGCTGTACTATAGAGAAACAGTAATAAAATTCATGGTACTAGCATAGAAACAGAATAGTGGATCAATGGAATAGAATCAAGATCCAGAAATAAACTCACACACATGCGGAAATTTGATTTTTGACAAAAAAAAAAATACAAAACCATACACTGGAAAAAGGAAAGTATCTTCAACAGATGATACTGGTCTAACCGGATGTCTACATGTAGGAAATTGCAAATAGATACACACATATCACCCTGCAAAAAGTAAAGTCAAAGTGGATCAAAAACCTCAACATAAAACCAGACACACTAAATCTGTTAGAAGAAAAAGTGGGGAACAGCCTTGAACTCATTGGCACAGGAGGCAACTTCATGAACAGAAGAACACCAACAGCACAGGCTGTAAGAACAACAATCAATAAATGTGACCTCAGTAAACTGAAAAGCTTCTGAAAAGCAAAGGACACTAAACAGAACAAAACAACAACCTACAGACTGAGAAAGGATCTTCACCAACTCTTTATCTGACAGATACCTAATATACAGAATATATAAAAAAACAAAGAAGTTAAAATCAAAAAACCAAGTAATCCAACTAAAAATGGGGTACAGAGATAGACAGAATTTTCAAAAGAGGAATATCGAATGGCAGAGAAACACTTAAAGAAATGCTCAATAACCTTAGTCATTAGGAAAATGCAAATCAAAATGAGCCTGAGAATCCAACTCACACCCTTCAGAATGGCTAAGATAAAAAACTCAAGTGACAACACATGCTGGATTGGATGTGAAGAAGGGAACTCTCCTTCATTACTGTTGGGAAGGTAACATTATACAATCTCTTTGGAAATCAATCTGGCACTTTTTTAGAAAATTAGGAATAGTGCTACCTCAACATCCAGCTATACCACTCCTGGGTATATATCCAAAAGATGCTCAACCATACAACAAGGTAATTTGCTCAACTATGTTCATAGCAGTTTTACTAGTAATAGCCAGAATCTGGAAACAACCTAGACGTTTTCGACCGAGAAATGGATACAGAAATTGTGGTACATTTACATGTAATTTCATTACACAATGAAATACTACTCAGCTATTAAAAACAAGGAAATCATGAAATTTATAGGGAAATGGTGGGAACTAGTAAAGATCATCCTGAGTGAGGTAATCCAGAACAAGGAAGACACACATAGTATATACTCACTTATAGGTGGATACTAGTCATACAATATAGGATAAACATACTAAAGTGTATAGTCCTAAAGAAGCTAATCAACACCTATAAAACTAACAGCAACTTAATTCAAGCTAAAATAGCCTACAACAAGCCAGTATATTTGGTGGCAGTTAGTTATGGACTATCCTTCCTAAGATGAAACACAAAATTCAATCATTCAATGAGAGTGCTAAGCAACTAAGATCTGTGAAACATTATCAGGCTGTTGGTAGCAGAAATAATCAGAAGAAACATAGGAGAAATCAGTAACAAGCACAGGTACTTACTTACCTGTTGAATCACCTTCATGAAAACATTTGGTTCAGTCTTAAGATATGTGACATGAAATCACAAGGAGACCAATAAAGCCAACAAAAAGCAGGACCCAGGGTGGACTGTATGGACTGATTCATCAACTGAGTTCCTGTTAGAAATAGTCCCTGTTCCCCTCACTTTGGGAAACCAATTGGTTACTGAGCTACCACAGGCTACATCTGAGTGGAGGTTCTAGGTTATATCCATACATGGTCCTTGGTTGAATGTCAGTCTCAGAAAAGACCCTGTGCCCAGATAGATTTGGTCCTTGTGGAGCTCCTATCCTTTCCCCATCAGACTAACTCCCCTTCTTTCTTATGATTCCCTGTACTCTGCCAAAGGTTTGGTCATGAGTCTTTGCTTTGAAAACACTGCTAGTTAGAGTCTTTCAGATGTGCTCAGTAGACTCCTGTCATACGTTCAATGCACATCCCATCTGTCTTTCTAGATAGATAGAGAGGAACTAGACCCCCTGCTCAGATGTAGCCCATAGAGAGCTCAGTCTCCATCTGAGTAAGAGGAAAAGAGACAGTCTCTCTCTGACATGAACTAGGTTGCTTACTCCTTGAACACTTCTCCCTGGTGGGGTGACCTAGCCACAGAGAAAGAGGATCCAAGGCAGTCATGATGGGACCTAATAGGCTAGGGTCAGACAGTAGGGGAGGAGGACTTCCCCTCTCAGTGAACTAGGGATGAGTAATAGGGAAGTAAGAGGGAGAGAGGGTGGGACTGGGAGGAGGGAGTTGCAACCAGATAAAAAGTTAATAAATTATAAATAATAATAGTAATAATTGAAAAAATAAAATAAAAAAATGAAATAAAAATTAGTGAGAAACGATAAAAAATGTTCAATATCTTCAGTAATCAGGAAAATGCAGAAGTAACACAGGGTAGACTCAGTAGTATTTTTGTAGAATTTTTGTCTGATATTATACTTTTTGCAGGTTTGTCTTAATGATATTTTGTCTGTGTGATATATATGCAGGTTTTCTTTGTGTGTGTGTTTTCTTGTCTTTTTGTTTTTTTTATAATTTTTATTTTTTTATTAATTACAGGTTATTTACTTTGTATCCCAGCAGTAGCACCCTCCCACTCCCAGGCTCCCTCCTTCATCTCCTCCCTGCCCCTTTCCAAGTAGACTAATAAGGGAGGTCCTCCTCCCCTTCCATCTGACCCTAGTTTATCAGGTATCTTCAGAACTGGATGCAATGTCCTTCTCTGTGGCCTAACAAGGCTGCTCCTCCCTCGGGGTAGGGGAGGAGGTCAAAGAGACAGCCATGAGTTCATGTCAGAAATACTCCTTGTTCCTCTTACTAAGGTAACCCCCCTGGATACTGAGCTAACATGGGCTACTTCTGAGCAGGGGTTCTAGGTTATATCCATACATAGTTCTTGGTTGGAGAAACAGACTCATAGAAGACCCTCTGCCCTGATATATTTGGTCCTTGTGGAGATCCTGAACTCTCCAGGTCCTACTAACTTCCCCTTCTTTCATAAGATTTCCTGCACTCTGTCCAAGGTTTGGTTATGAGTCTCAGCATCTGCTTTGACACACTGCTAGGTAGTGTCTTTCAGAGGCCCTGTGTGGTAGGTTCCTGTCCTGTTACTTGTTTTTTCCTATTTCCAATGTCCATCCCATTTGTCTTTCTAAGTGAGGATTGATCATCTTACCTCGGGTCCTCTCTCTTGTTTATGTTCTTTAGGTGTACAGATTTTAGTATATTTATCCTATCTTATAGGTCTAGTACCCACTTATATGTGAGTATATACCATGTGTGTCTTTCTGATCCTGGGATACCTCACTCAGGATGATCTTCTCTAGATCCCACCAATTGCCTGCAAATTTCATGATTTCCTTGTTTTTCATTTCTGAGTAGTATTCCATTGTGTAAAAGTACCACAGTTTCTGTATCCGTTCCTCAACTGAGGGACATCTGGGTTGTTTCCAGGTTCTGAATATTGCGAATAAAGCTGCTAAGAACATGGTTGAATAAATGTCCTTGTTGTGTACTTGAGCTTCTTTTGGATATATGCCTAGCAGTGGTATAGGCATATATACCACTGGATTCCTCACTGGATCTTGAGGAAGCAGTATGCCTAATTGTCTGAAAAAGCGCCAGATTGATTTTCAAAGTGGTTGTATAAGTTTACATTCCCAAGAGCAATGGAGGAGGGTTCCCTTTTCTCTACAACCTCTCCAGCATGCTGAGATTTTCATTTTAGCCATTCTGATGGATGTAAGGTGAAATTGCAGGGTCGTTTTGATTTGCATCTCTCTGATGGCTAAGGATGTTGAACATCTCTTTAAGTGTTTCTCTATATGAATTCTCTGTTTAGCACTGTACCCCATTTTTTTAATTGGATTGTTTGCTTGTTATTTATTTATTTTAACTTTTTTGGGGGGTACACTGTTTTCTTGTTTTCTGTTTGTTTTTTAATGAGCGACAGAAGAAAACAGCATGGATTTAGGAGGAACAAGGAGGAGACCGTGGAGGAGAAAAGCATGATCAGAATGTATCTTCAATAAAATATTTTTAATTTTTAATTTTAATTTTTTAATTAATTATACTTTATTTACTTTGTATCCCCCATAGTTCCCTTTCTCCTCCCTTCCCAATCCTTCCCTTCTTCCTCCTTCTCCAGGCATGCTCCTCCCCAAGTACATTGGAAGGGGAGGTCTTCTTTTCCTTCCTTCTGATCCTAGTCTGTTAGGTCTCATCAGGAGTGGCTGCATTGTCTTCCTCTGTGGCCTAGTAAGGCTGCTCCCCCCTCAGGGGGAGATGATCAAAGAGCAGGCCAATTGGTTCATGTCAGAGACAGTCCATGTTCCCATTACTATAGAACCCACTGGGAGACTGAACTGTCATGGGCTACATCTGTGCAGGGGTTTTGGGTTATCTCCATGCATGCTACTTGGTTGGAGTATCAGTCACAGCGAAGACCCATGTGCCCAGATTTTTTAGATCTGTTGATCTCCTTGTGGAGATCCTGTCCCCTCGGGGTCTTACTAACACCCACTTCTTTCGTAAGATTCCCTGCAATCTCGTCAAAGCCTCAGCCATAAGTCTCAGAATCTGCTTTGATAGTCTGCAGGGCAGAGTCTTTCAGAGGCCCTCTGTGGCAGGCTCCTAACTTGTTCCCTGTTTTCTCCTTCTTCTGATGTCAATAAAAATTTGTCAATAATTTTTTTTTCAAAAAACTATGTGACAGTTTCTGCCCAATAGCCTAGAGAAAACTAGGCAAGCAGTAGAAGAGCCACTGCTTTTCTTGTTTGTAAAATTAAAGAAGAAAAATAATTAAGTTTATTTTTCATATTTCAGTAATTTTCCTGTGGTAAATTCTTGATTTAAATGTCAAGATATGCATACTACCTTATAGCTAATTATAACAGATTTATAAATTGGGTATCATATTTTCATTAACTTTTCCAAGATTGTTTAGCCAATATTTTCCACATGATGTCTGTTAATTAAACAGAAGTAAATTCTGACAATGTAAAGACATATTTCTTCTCTGGAGGAGCTCCATATACCATAAAATACAGAGTTTTACAAACAATTTCTTTCACTCAAGAGTAAGTAATTGACTTACCTCATTGACTCCAACGAAACAGGCTTCAAGGGAAAAATTCATGTCCAAGGCAGTACAGTAGCCTGTACCACTTATTCAATGCATCTTCAAGACAGGTTATGGGAGCATCTTATTTGTCAAAATGATAACAAAAAGTATAAGAAAAAACATAAAATCTCAGCAACATTGGGGTTTCAGAAATTTTATTTGCCATTTCAAAAAGTATTATTTCTAAAAGAAAATAATTTGGCTATAAAGTTACAGCACTATATTTTAATAATATTACTGGAAAGTGAAACTACAATGTAGGCATCTTTTGGCCACACACTTCATGTGCAAACCGCACATAAAATGTTTTACACTTGATAATTTAAATTGATATTCTGTCTTGGATTGATAGGACTAAGCAGCAGTATCTTTTCTGTCTTCCACCGGTTAAATTCCAATGGCTGAATCACAGCAGTGTATCGTCATCTTTTAATTTTTATATTGAACATGTTGGGGAAAATATTTGTACATTATTCTGAAGACTACAATATCCAAAGTTGAGTTTTTTCAGAACTCAACTAATATACAGGAGACGCTGTGACATCACAGTTAAAACTCAAATTTTATAGGCAAAGAACAGCAAGTTTTTATTAGCTTAAGAGATATATTTCAGAGGGTGACTTGAGTTAGATGCCTTTCTTCTGCATTAACAAAATACTGAATCCTGGCAACCACGGAAGCTCTAAGAAAGCCACAGGTAGAGAGTGACATCCCACAAGTCAAATGAATTCTCCTCTATTATGCAGACATCAATTATATGCTGCTGTGATACCAGTGGTAGAGTGATTTCCATTATCACTTAAGATGCTAGTGTAGAGATGCAGAATTAAACCTAACACAATGCGATTCCTCACATCAAAAAATACAGAAGAAAAAATTTTAATTATTTGATGGTATGAGTTAATGTATTTGACAAAGGAGCATGGAAGTCATTTTGTTATAGGAAATAAGCTTTGTTAAAGAAAAAGAGGGGAGGGGTGGTAACATGTTTAAACAAACAAAATCATTTCTATAGAAGTTGCAGCCAGTCCTGAAGATACCTGATAAAACAGGGTCAGATGAAAGGGGAGGAGGTCCTCCCCAATCAGTGGACTTGGAAAGGGGCAGGGAGGAGATGAAGGAGGGAGGGTAGGATTGGGAGGGAATGTGGGAGTGGGATACAGCTGGGATACAGAGTTAATAAAATGTAACTAATAGAAAAAAAAAGAAAATAAGTGCTCTTATTCGCTCAGTATTTTAATGTTCAAAGATGCATAATTCATGGATAAATTTTTCAGACGTGAATTAACTTCATATCACTCTGTAATTTTAATAAACTGCCAAAACGATAAATGTATTTTAATAGCAGGAATGCTAAAAAGAAAGCCTAAGTTGATATACATTAAAGGAAGATGATTTTGCTGTCTGTAAAAACAGGCAATTAACAAATGAGCATAGAGAACATAGTATCAATCCTTTTAAATCTAGAAGGGTAATGTTTTCAGCATGTAATCAATCAAAAAACTGTTCTCTAATCAATGACTTTCTCATAAAGTCTTCCTATTGAAAAAAAAGGAGAATATTAATATTTGTACCATATTATTAAAGTACTTTGTTTACATATGCATACACTCAATAAATAATGTATACATGAACATGTATATGAAAACAAACATACATATTTAGATTTATTTCATTTTGTTGCTATAGCTACAAGTATTATTTTGACTCCATATATAATGTCATCAATTTAAGGCTATTTAACTTAAATTATAACAACATTATAGTTCACTATTCATTTGAAGTAAGTTAAGTTCATCTCACACATTGTTTTGGAATGAGTTTTAAGAAGTTAATTTTTGAAATTTACAAATAAAATATACGGAACACTATATGACTCAGTAAAAGTGTGTGTTTGTGTGTACTTGTGTATTTCTGTAGCAATAATTAAAGAAGAGATTTTGAATTTGCAGACAGGAGAAGTTGCACTGATGAGAGGGAGGAATGGGAATGCTTTGTTAAAAATGTATTTATTTGGGCTGGGTATAATCCAAGCACTTGAAGAGGCAGATGCTGGGAGATCTCTTAGAGCTCAGGACCAGCCTAGTCTAGAAAGTGAGTCCAGGACAGCCAAGGCTACACAGAGCAACCCCGCCTTTCCACCCCCTCAAGTATTTATTTGTACTTTATGTGTATGAATGTTTTACCTGCATGTATATAAGTGTGCTGTGCCTATGCCTGCTACCCATAGAACCTATATAAAGACACTGGAATCTTGGGACTGGATTTACAAAGTTTGTAATCACCTTTAGGTATTGGAACCTGAACCTGCATTCTGTGCAGGAGCAGCTAGGGTATTTGACCACTGAACCATTACACCAATCCTCAAATGATTCATTTGAAGGTCTATATCCAAATATGATTCTTATACAAATATAATTAAAGTGGTTGGAGGGAGGATGTGGTATTAGGTCTAATGGGTAGAGAGATGCAGGTAGGAAACATGGAGAGAGCCTAGAGATTGATGGTGACGTTTCCACAGTGTGCATGCAGTCATGCAAACTTAAAACAGTTAAAATGGTAAACTTTCTATTTTGTATACATTATCATACTTCTACAAAGTCTGAAATCAAGTTTATGGCCTGTTTCCTTACCAGATAAAATGAGATGGCAGTCAACAAAATAGAACAACCGGGCTAAAGCCTAGACAAAAAGGATTGACTTGCAGGCACTGATTCTCAAATGGAAAAATTCACTAAAAGAAAATTCTAATACTTTCTGCAAACACATCATTTCCTGCTTTATGCTTATTTCATCACACCTTGTTAGATTGCTGCAAATATTTATACTTTTAATGGTCACCTGATAAAATTGATTTCATCTTCAATTATAACATTTCTGGAATTGAAATTCCCAAAACATTCCCTCCTCTGTGATCTTCCAAAATCAATTTTCACATTCTAATGAAGCAAAGGCTTTAGATTGCCTTTACTTATATTATTATAAACAGGCCGAGACACTTCTGAATTTCAGTTACTTCAGACTTAAATAAACATAAAATATAGTTAGGGAATTGAATCAATGCCTTTTCTTCATTAAGCTACTACCAAATTTTCTCATTCAAATTTCAATTACATAAGGTACTTTATTTCTTGTACTCATCACTAATCAGAAGGTTGTTTATAAAATTTGTTATTAATTTGATTTGGACCTAATTTTCTTTGCAACCTGAATGAAAAGAGTGTAGTAAACCTAAAGTGTTATATCTGGAATTATATGGAATTTCTTGGCAATTTTTCACTAACTTCTTTCTAAATGTGACAATAAACAATGTTAAGATGATTTCTGAATATACATGAAAAGTTGAAAAGCTTCTTAAAGAAAGCATGTTTCATTTTTGGAATTTCAGTTGCTTTTATTTTTGAGACTGAGATAAAAATATTCACTTTCATGTTAATTTTTCTCAGTGCATTTATTAATTTAGCTCATTTATTCGTTTTGTAAAACTAATGTGGTAGTTAGATGACTAATCAAAAAAATGTTTCTGTCAGGATAAATAGGGCTTCGCTGAGTTGAATCCCATCCTTCTGAATTTAAGCATTTCCAAGTTCACATGTTTAAAACTGTCTAATAGAACTGCTGTTACAGGTGGTAGAGAAAAGACAGGGAAGTGAACTGGGCCTTACACTGAAGGTAGCTGATGATGAGTCTTATGGCTGATGGTGAAGAATTTAGACACTTGTTACAAAAAGGAGATACTGCCAAGAATACTCACAAATGGCTATAAACAAACAAACAAACAAAAACATAATTTGCCCTTGAAACAAATCTTAAATTTTCAAATTCAGTAATAAGACTTTAGAGTAACCATAAAACCTACAGACCAAAACTCCATTCACATTGCACAACAGGAAGTCAAGATGGCCAGGAGGTTCTTACATTAACTACAATGCAGCTTTGGCATTGATTTAAGTATCATAATAGGAGTCATTATGTGAATATCTCTAATGATATATCACCAATGAAGAATCTTGATATTGTTTCCTCAGAGTATAGATCTAGTCTTGGACACACTGCAGGTACTTCACACTTCTCAAATACCTTACACACCAACTCCGGAGTTTTAATTGGTAAGCTATATTCAATCACCTTTTTTTTTTTAAGAACTTTTTTTTTTAATTTTTATTTTTTATTTTTAATTTTTTTTTATTAATTACACTTTACTCACTTTGTATCCCCCCATGGTACCTTCCCTCCTCCCATCCTAATCCCTCCCTTCCTCCACCCTCTGCATGCATGCCCCTCCCCAAGCCCACTGATAGGGGAGGACTTCTTTTCCTTCCTTCTGACCCTAGTCAATTAGGTCTCATCAGGAGTGGCTGTACTGTCTTCTTCTGTGGCCTGGTAATGCTGCCTCCCCCTCAGGGGGAGGAAATTAAAAAGCAGGGCAATCAGTTCATGTCAGAGACAGTCCCTGTTCCACTGGAACCCACTTGGATACTGAACTGCCACGGGCTACATCTGTGCAGGGGTCTTAGGTTATCTCCATGCATAGTCCTTGGTTGGAGCAGCAGTCTCAGGAAAGACCCCTGTGCTCAGAATTTTTTGGTTCTGTTGCTCTCCTTATGGAGTTTCTCTCCTCTCCAGATCTTACTATTTCCCACTTCTTTCCTAAGATTCCCTGCACTCTGCCCAAAGGTTGCCCATAAGTCTCAGTATCTACATTGATAGTCTGCAGGGCAGAGATTTTCAGAGGTCCTCTATGTCAGGCTCCTGACTTGTTTCCTCTTTTCTCCTTCTTCTGATGTCCAGCCTCTTTGCCTTTCTGGATAGGAATTGAGCATTTTAGCAAGAGTCCTCCCTCTTGATTAGTTTCTTTAGGTGTACAGATTTTAATAGGTTCATCCTATATTATATGTCTATATGAGTGAGTATATGCCGTGTGCATCTTTCTGCTTCTGGGATAGCTCACTCAGGATGATCTTTTCAGGATCCCATTTACCTGAAAATTTCATGATTTCCTTGTTTTTTATTGCTGAGTAATATTCCATTGTGTAGATATACCACAATTTGTGCATCCATTCCTCCACTGAGGGACATCTAGGCTGTTTCCAGCTTCTGGCTATTACAAATAAGGCTGCGACAAACATGGTTGAGCAAATGTCCTTATTGTGTACTTGAGAATCGTTTGGATATATGCCTAGGAGTGGTATATCTGGATCTTGAGGAAGCACTATTCCTAGTTGTCTGAGAAAGTGCGAGATTGCTTTCCAGAGTGGTTGTACAATTTTACATTCCCACCAGCAGTGGAGGAGAGTTCCCCTTTCTCCACAACCTCTCCAGCATGTGTAGTCTCTTGAGGTTTTGATCTTAGCCATTCTGATGGGTGTAAGGTGAAATCTTAGGGTCGTTTTGGTTTGCAATTCCCTGATGGCCAATGAGGTTGAGCATTTCTTTAAGTGTTTCTCTGCCATTCGATATTCCTCTGCAGAGAATTCTCTGTTTACCTCTGTACCCCATTTTTTTTAATTGGATTACTTAATTTTTTGCTGTTTAACTTCTTTAGTTCTTTATATGGACTAAAACTGGACCTCAATGACAAAAATAGCAAAAGGCCTACACACACATGGAAACTGAACAACTTGCTTCTAAATGACAGCTGGGTCAGAGAAGAAATAAAGAAAGAAATTAAAGACTTCCTAGAATTCAATGAAAATGAAGGCACAACATACCCAAATTTATGGGACACAATGAAAGCAGTGCTAAGAGGAAAGTTCACAGCACTAAGTGCCTTCAAAAAAAAAATTCAAACATCTCATGGAAGCAACTTAATGGCTCACTTAAGTGCCCTAGAAAAAAAAAGAAACAGACACACCAAAGAAGAATAGATGACTGGAAATAATCAAGCTCAGGTCTGAAATCAATCAATTAGAAACAAATAAAACAATTCAAAGAATCAATGAAACCAAGAGCTGGTTCTTTGAAAAAATCAACAAGATCGACAAACCCTTAGCCAAACTAACTAAAAGGCAGAGAGAAACTATCCAAATCAACAAAATTAGAAATGAAAAGGGGGACATAACTACAGACACTGAGGAAATCCAAACAATAATTAGGTCTTACTTCCAAAGTCTATATGCCACAAAATTTGAAAATCTAAATGAAAGGGACAATTTTCTTGACTGATTCTACATGCCAAAGCTGAATCAAGACCAGGTAAACCAATTAAATAGTCCTATATCTCCTAAGGTAATAGAAGCTGTCATCAAAAGTCTACCATGCAAAAAAAGCCAAGAACCAGATGGTTTCAGCACCGATTTCTACCAGACCTTCAAAGAAGAGCTAATACCAATACTCTTCAAACAATTCCACAAGATAGAAAGAGAAGGAACACTACCAAACTCATTCTATGAAGCCACAGTCACCTTGGTACCTAAACCTCACAAAGACCCAACAAAGAAAGAGAATTTCAGGCCAATCTCCCTCATGAACATTGATGCTAAAATACTCAACAAAATACTTACAAACCAAATCCAAGAACACATCAAAGACATCATCCACTACGACCAAGTAAGCTTCATCCCAGGCATGCAGGGGTGGTTCAATATACAGAAATCCATCAATGTGATCCACCACATAAACAAGAGACGGAGAAAAATCACATGATCATCTCCTTAGATGCTGAAAAGGCATTTGACAAAATCAAACATCCATTCATGTTTAAAGTATTGGATCAGGGATACAATGCACATACCTGAACATAGTAAAGGCGATATACAGCAAGCCTATAGCCAACATCAAACTCAATGGAAAGAAAGTTAAATCATTCCCACTGAAATCAGGGACAAGGCAAGATTGTCCACTCTCTCCATATCTTTTCAACATTGTTCTTGAAGTCCTAGCTAGAGCAATAAGACAATTGAAGGAGATCAAGGGGATACAAATTGGAAAAGAAGAAGTCAAAGTATCACTATTTGCAGATGATATGATAGTATACCTGAGTCACCCCAAAAATTCTACCAGGGTAATCCTACAGCTGATTAACACCTTCAGCAATGTGGCTGAATACAAAATTAACTCAAAAAAAAAAATCAGTAGCCTTTCTGTATACAAAGGACAAAAGGCTGAGAAAGAAATTAGGGAAACAATACCCTTCACAATAGCCACAAAGGACATAAAGTACCTTGCTGTGAACCTAACCAAGCAAGTCAAAGACTTGTATGAAAAAAATTTCCAGTCTCTGAAGAAAGAATTAGAAGAAGATATCAGAAGATAGAAAGATCTCCCATGCTCATGGCTTGGCAGGATTAATATACTAAAAATGGCCATCTTACCAAAAGCAATCTACAAATTCAATGCAATTCCCATCACATTACCAATACAGTTCTTTACAGACCTTGAAAGAAAAATTTTCACCTTCATATGGAACAACAAGAAACCGAGAATTTCTACAACAATTCTCTACAGTAAAAGATCTTCAGGAGGTATCTCCATCCCTCATCTCAAGCTGTACTATAGAGCAACAATACTAAAAACTGCATGGTACTGACATAGAAAAAGACTGGTGGATCAATGAAATCGAATAGAAGATCCTGACATAAATCCACACACTTATGGACACCTGATTTTTGACAAAGATGTCAAAACCATTCAATGGAAAAAAGACAGCATCTTCAACAAATGGTGCTTGTCTAACTGGATGTCTACATGTAAAAAAAATGAAAATAGATCTATACTTATCACCCAATCAACTTTTAAGGTTCCATATTGAAATATTGAGACAAGAGCTTTCCTCCCACTGAATAGTTAAAATCTTCCCAGCAGCACCCCAACAATCATTTGATTTTTTTTGGTGTATGTGTGTCTATGTGTGTGTGAGTTTCTGTGTGTTTTGTAGACACATATCTATCAATGAACAAACAGTTGAGCATTAGGGGTCCAAAACTCAATGTCAGATTTTTTTCCTCTACTACTTTCTACAAGTAATTTCACAGCAAACCAAAGAATTTGTCTTTGTCTCAACAATAAATTTGACTATATATATATAATATATATATACTATATACTATATATATAGTATATATGCTACATGTGATATACATTTACTATAACAATATTATATACTATATGTGCAATATGTAACATTATATTATAGATTTTATATAAATTGTATATATAAACTTGTATCAAATTTATTGTCTCAACAATAAATTTTTGTATATACACATACATATATATGTGGGTATATATAGTTAAAATTCATGGTAGGTGACTTAGTAGATAAAAAGCTTGCCATATAATAATGAGAATGATAGTCTTGATTGCAGCTCCCCCATGATGGCCAAGTAGAGCTGTTTGCCTGTAACCAGTGCTGTGAGACAAAGAAATACCTACATTAAGTGAAATAAGTTACAGAACACTTGCCTAACTTGTAGGAAGTCATAGGTTATATTTCCAGTGTAAAAAGAGAAAAAAAGGAGTTGGAATGGCTGCATTGTCATCTTCTGTGGCCTGGTAAGGCTGCTCTTCTCTCAGGGGGAGGTGATCAAAGAACAGACCTATCACATTATGTCAGAGGCAGTCCCTCTTCCCATTACTATGTAACCCACTTGGACACTACACTGCCATGGACTACATCTGTGCAGGGGTTCTAGGTTATCTCCATGCATGGTAATGCCTCCTACAAATGTCTTATGGGAGATGGAAGAAGCCAAGTGCACTAGAGTTAAGTAACCATTAGATAAATATCACAGAAGAGGTTGGCATCAGGGTTACCAGAAGAGGATGACCCCTCTGTAGAGATTTTACAATGTGACTATACAATACACGTGTATTGGTTACTTTTCTGTCACCAATGATAAAGCATTCTGAATAAAAACAGTTTAGAGAGGAAAAAAAACAAACAGAAAAAAAAGGAGGAAAGATATCAAGCAAATCAAATTTAGCCATATTTTGAACAAGTACATCTTTTCTCTGACAATGTTTTTTTAATATGTATTTAAATATTCATGGTATTATTTTAAACATTTGGATACTTAGATTTTTTGGTTGTTGTTGGTGGTGTTGATTTTTGGGGGGCAGTTGTTTTGTTGTTTTCACTTTGCTTTACAAGGCAGAGTTTCTCTGCTTAGCCCAAGCTGTCCTGGAACTTGCTCTGTAGACCACACTGGCCTCAAGTTCAAAGATCTGCTTGCTTCTGAAGTAGTAACATAAGACAACACATGTCACCATTTTGATTAAACATTGATTATTATCAAATATAATAAATGAACACAGATGTTGAAATCTAAGAACTTTTAATATTTTCTTGAAATCAAGCATCATCTTTTAACCTAGGACTAAAAAATGACATAGAAAAGAGAATATTTAAGTTTATGAGATTTGAACCCAAACCTTTTTAAGCATGGGGATTTCATTTCAATTTCTAAATTGTTATATACAGTCTTTTTTTTGTTATTATTAGTTACATTTTATTAACTCTGTATCACAGCTTTATCCTGCTCTCTCATTCCCTCCCAATCCCACCTTCGCTCCCTCTTTGACTCCCCCCTCCCTCCCCGAGGGAGGAGCAGCCTTGCTAGGACACAGAGGAGGACATGGCAGCCAGTCCTGAAGATACCTGATAAGCTAAGGTCAGATGGAAGGGGAGGAGGACCTCCCCTATCAGTGGACTTGGAAAGGGGCAGGGAGGAGATGAGGGAGAGAGGGAGGTATTGGAAGGAAAAGAAGGAGGAGCTATGGCTGGGATACAAAGCAAATAACCTATAATTAATATAAAATAATAAAAATTATAAAAAAGAATGGTTATTGTCAAAGTCTACACATATCGTAAAACTCAGATTCAAATTATGCAACTTACCTGAGTCAATGTTAAATGAACAAGTTGATTATATAAATGTAAGAGTTTATAAAATTCATATACTGAGAAATCAGTGTGGATTGTCCATATAGTCCTCAAAATCGTTGAAAGACATATAAACTAAAAATAGCGTGTTGCATTTTCATATTACTCAGTTGTGTTTCAAATTAAATGTCTATGTGATTATAGCACATTGGAGAGCAAGTAAACAAGGAAAAGCTCAGGCACAGAAGGTGAAAATTGGTTCAATAAAAATGAATACAGATTTGTGCTTAAAAGCTTTGGCTCCTACACATTTTTGAGGTGTGTCTTTTCAATTTGTTTCTGTTTGTTTATTTTTGTGTTTATTTATTTCTTTTCATTTAATTATTCGCTTTACATCTCAACCAGAGCTCTCCCCCTTCTCTCCTTCCAGCCCCTCCCCTTAGGCTCCTCCCTCATACCCCTCTCCCCCCTTCCCTGCCCCACATAAAATGGGAGAGCCTTGCTCCTACCCTCAAATAAGCCCCAAAATACTCAGTCTCATCAGGACTAATCACAGGATAAAGTGATCCAAAATTTTACAACAGAGTCCATGTCAGAGACAGTCCCTGATTCCCTTTCTGGGTGACCCACAGAGAGGCTAAGCTGCCCATTTGGTTTATATGTTTTGAGGGTCTAGGTCTAGTCTATGCATGGTCCTCGGTTGATGTATCAGTCTCCCCAAGCTCCTCTGGGCACAGGTTAGTTAAGACAATTGGTCTTCTTGTGGAACTCTTATCCCTTACAGGTGGTTCTATCTTTCCTCCAACTCTTCTATAAGGCTCTCTAAGCCTCGCCCCACCTTGGGCTGTGAGTTTCAGTTTCTATTTTAATCCATTGTTGGACAGAGCCTCTCAGAAGACAGCTACGCTAGGCTCCTATCTGCAAACACAGTAGAACATCATCAACAGTGTCAGGGTTTGGCTCTCTCCCATGCAATGGGTCTCAGGTTGTGTCACGCATTGGTTACACATTCTCTCAATCTCTACTCTATCTCAATCCTTGCGTATACTGTAGGCACGATAAATTCTGGGTAGAAGATTTTTGTAGGTGAGTTGTTGTTCCCCTGTCTCCACCAGATGTCATTTCTGTTTAGAGGATGGCCTTTCCATCTCCATTCCTCTGTCACCAGGGTTTCAGCTAAAGGGACCCCCATGTACTCTCAGAAGCCCATCCTGTTTCAAATTTCCAGCTTGTCTAAGATATGAGCCCACCAATGGTTACTCCTCTGTCTGTAAAGCTTCTGTCCTCTTGCCCCTCACCCTACATCTGATCTCCACCCTCATTTCCTTGGTGTTCCCTTGCCTATCTTTTTCCCTCTCTTCTATCACTTCTGACGACAATTCTATTTACCCTTCTGAGTAAGATTCGACCATCCTCCCTTGGGTGCTCCTTGTTTCTTAGTGTCTTTGGCTCTGGATTGTGGTAGGGCTATCCTGTATTTTATGGCTAAAAACCACTTATAAGTGAGTACTTACCGTACGTGTTTTCTGGGTCTGGATTACCTCACTCAAGATGATTTTTTCTAGCTCCATTGTTCACCTGTACAGTTCATGATTTCATTGTTTTTAATAGCTGAGTAGTATTCCATTTTGTAAATATATCACAGATTCCTTCTCTACTGTTTGGTTAAGAGACATTGGTGTTGTTTCCAGTTTTTGACTATTACAAATAGAGTTGCTATGAACATAGTTGTGCAAATATTCTTTTTGTGTGGTGGGGTAATTTTTGGTTATATGCCCTGGAGTGGTAAAGCTGGGTCTTGAGGTAGCAAGCTATTCCTAATTTACTGAGAAAAATGCCAGAATTGATTTTCAAAGTGGTTGAACAAATTTGCACTCCCACCAGCAATGGAGAAGTATTTCCCTTCATCTGCATCATCGCCAGCATGTCTGTCACTTGAGTTTTTGATCTTTTCCATTTTGATGGGTGTAAGATGGAATCTCATAGTCATTTTCAGGAGACTCAACATTTTTTGAAGTGTTTTCTCAGCCATTAGAGAGTCCTCTTTTGCTAATTTCTTGTTCATCTTCATAGCCATTTTTTTTCATTGGATTATTTGGTTTGGTAGTGTTTAATTCATTGAGTTCTTTATATATTTTGGATATTAGCCCTTTGTCAGATGGCAGGTTGATGAAGATTTCTTTTCCCCAATATATGGGCTGCCATTTTGTTCTATTGACCGTGTTCTTTGCCTTACAGAAGCTTTTTAGTTGTATGAGGTCCTTATTAATTAATTGTTTTGTTGTTGCTGTTGTTGTTGTTTGATTTTTTTTTTTTTTTGAGCCTTAGCTTTTGGAGTTCTATTTGCAAAGTTGTCTTCTATGCCAATTAATTAAAGGCTCTTTCCTACTTTCTTTTTTAATATATTTAGTGTTTCTGGTTTTATGTTGGGTTCTTTGATCTACTTAGACTTGAGTTTTGTGCAGTGTGACAAATATGGCTCAATTTACATTTTTCTACATGACATCCAGTTAGACCATCTCCATTTGTCGAAGATGCTTTCATTTCTCCATTGAATGGTTTAGCTTCTTTGTCAAAAAACAAGTGTCCATAGTGTTTATGTCTGGGTGTTCTATTTGATTCCATTGCTCTATCAGTCTGTTTCTATGCCAATACCATGCAGGCTTTATCGCAATTGCTCTTTAGTATATCTTGAAGTCAGGAATAGAGATAACTCCATAAGTTCTTGTATTGGATTGGATTGAATTTTTTAGCTATTTTGGTTTAGATTTTTTTTCTTTCTTCCATATGAAGTTGGTAATTGTTCTTTTGAGGTGTGTAAAGAATTGTGTTGGCATTTTGATGGGAATTGCATTGAATATATAGATTGTATTTGTTGTCTTATTGTTCTAGCTAGAATTTCATGTTCTATATTGAAGTAATATAGAGAGTAGGCAGCCTTGCCTTGTCTCTGAATTTAGTGGAATTGCTTTGAGTTTCTATCCATTTAATATGATATTAGCTACTGGCCTGCTATATATTGCTTTCATTATGTTTAGGTATGGGCCTTGTATCCTTGATTTCTCAAAGACTTTCATCATGAAAGGGTGTTGAGTTTTTTTCAAAGGCTTTTACAACAATTTAATGAGATGATAATGTTTTTTTTTTCTTGTAGTTCATTTATATGATGGATTACTTCAATGGATTTTCATATGTTGAACCAACCCTGCAACACTGGGATGAAGCCTACTTGATCATGGTATATGGTGTACTTGATATGTTCTTGGATTCAGTCTGAGGGTATTTTATTGAGTATTTTTGTACTAATGTTCATGAGGGAGATTGGTCAAAGATTTTCTTTCTTGAGTCTTTGAGTTGATTCAGTATCAGGGTCATTGTGGCTTCATAGAATGAGTTTGGCAATATTCTTTCTGTTTCTATTTTGTGGAAAAGTTAAAGCAGAATTGGCATTAGCTCTTCTTTGAAGGACTTGGAGAGGGGCATGGGAGGAAATAAGGGAGGGTGGTATTGGGAGGTAATGAGAGAGGGGGCTGTTAAGAAATGTGCGAATGTGAAGGTTACACGCGGGTCCACAAATCACACCACGAGATCGGTTCCACGTGGGAGGTTTATTAGGGGAAGGGGGTTACAGAGAGGGAGATAGAGGGAAAGAGAGAGACAGACAGAGAGAGAGAAACAGAGCCAGAGAGCAGAAGAGGAAGAAGAGAGAGAGAAAGGGGAGGGCTCCAGTTCTCTTATAGGGTGACCCAGGGACGTGCGCAGGTAGTTTTAGGTGGTCAGCAGGTGGTCTAGGTGTCTTCACAACTGCCTGATAACTGGTCTATCAGGTCCCTTGGAGCTGGCCATAGAAGTGCCTGCTTACTGATCCCAAGAGAGGCTACAGCTGGGATACAAAGTAAATAAACTGTAATTAATATTTAAAAATAAAAATTTAAGTAAAAAAGGAAGTCTTTAGAATTCTATGTTAACACCATCTGAAACTGGGCTTTATTTTTTAGTTGGAAAACTTTTGATGACTACTTTTCTTTCCTTAGGAGTTATAGGGCTGTTTAAAATTTTTATCTGGTCCTCATTTAAATTTAGTAAATGAAATCTATCAAGAAAATCTTCCATTTCCTTTAGATTTTCCAATTGTGTGAAATACAGGTTTTTGAAGTAAGACCTAATGATTCTTTTGATTTCCCTAGGATTTAGACTTGAGTTTTGTGAATATGGCTCAATTTACATTTTTCTACATGACATCCAGTTAGACCATCTCCATTTGTTATATCCCCCTTTTCATTTCTGATTTTGTTAATTTAGATACTGTTTCTCCTCTTTTAGTAAGTTTGTGTATCTTGTTGATTTTCTCAAAGAACCGGACCTTGGTTTCATTGATTTTTGTAATAAATAAATAACATAATAAATAAATAAACAAAAAGAAAAATATATGTGAGTGGTGGGCTATATAATGTTTATTATTAGCTCTAAGATTATAACAGTGGTATTAATTAGCCCACAACCACAAATAACACAGACATTTGTTAGATTTTATAATTGCCTTATTTGCCTTGGGCCAAGAAGATATTTCACTTACACTGTCTCAGTAGCCTCACTATCCATCTCCCAGCCCCCAACCAATGCCATCCACCTTAGTGCTTTCTTACCTGATCTACTATCCATCCATAATCTGAAGGTACTTGTTTGTATTCTCTACAGCTGAGCTCTCGCAGGCCAGGAAGTTGGGAATGGTTTTCAACTGCTGTCCCCAGGTTGTTGCTGGAGGTGACAATGTGGCTCAGGAAATGCTGCATGTCCTAAAGATGGAGCTTGAAGCACACTGGGGGTATTGGGCCCTGGCTGATGGCCTCTGATTGTTTATTTATCTTTCCTGTTTCTATGTGTGAAAGAGTCACATATATAGCAGGCTGCTTGACAACTCATTATATGGCTGAGGATGTTCTGGAACTCCTTTCCCCATCTATGTAGCTTAGAATAATACTCATAACATTCTTCTTACCTCCACCATCTCCCTACTGTATTGTGATTTTGGTTGCACCTGGGCTTTGGTGGTCCTGGGGAATCAAATCCAGGGTTTCATACATGTTAGGAAAGCAATGTTCCAAAGGAGATTCATGTGTAGACCTAGGTTTTAGCTTTCTTTTTTTTTATATATAATTAAGTATTTTAATCTTGATTTATAAACATTTATAACATTTGCCTATATATATGAAATGTTTAACAAATACTCATATGAGAAACACTTGGTTACCTTTAAAATTTTAATTTGTCAAGTTCTTAAATTATAAGTATTGCGGTCAACTGATTATATTTCTTTTTTTTTTTTTTCAATGCAGTTTATTCAGGAACATTGAACAATCCTCGGACCCCGGGGAAAGCCAGCCCACAGCTTAAATAGCCTCTGGGTAGCCAACCCAGGCGTGCCACGGGGGCAATGCAGATAGGTCCACATACATGGAAGCAAGCCAGATCCTCGGCCTTAGCCAAATATGGAGTTGTTCGTGACAGAGAGCACTCACCATCGGGAAGGTGGAAGGCAGAAACCAGCTCCATCTTTAAGGCATAGCATTCCGCAGCTCTCTACAGTTCCCCCTTTTTGTTTTAGACGCATCAGGCAAGAGTAGAGGTCTGATCTCTGATATTAGAAATAAATTGGGACTTTGTACAGATGTTCATTTAGGTGTCATCCACCCAAAGAGCATCAGACCCGTCCGATACCTTTTTCTCAGAGGCGGGACCTGGGGCATCAACCCGCATGCAATCAGACATGCTCTTCTCTGGGTCCAAAGCGGCTGACCCTGAGTGCAGTGCTTAGCCTCGCATCCTGAGCGTAACATTTTAGCTTTTTATGGTATCCAACCATGCTTGGGGAGAATGTCCTGCTTCAATGGCTGTAAAGGCCTAAATGATCATGGCTGCATCACACTGTTGTGAGACTCTGATCTTGCATATATACCACAGGCAAACCAAGGAGACCAACACCAGAAGGCCTGCTAACGCTCCCATGCCCGCCCATTCCTTCAGATGATTCATGGCTGCAGCAATCCATGTTGATAATCCTGTGGCTAGTCCTGCGTCCACTCCGGTAGAATTTACTGTGACAATGGCCACTCTCAGCTGCTCCCTCGTAGTATCGAATTCTCCAGTCCAATTACCTAAAATATAGCTCGACAATTGTTTAGACAGATTTGCAGCGCAGGAAAAATTCTCATGTTGTATGCTAGTGACACAAAGTCCAGCATACTTTCATTGACAGCCAGGTTGAGCGATTTGCCATAGGGTATCAATTTGCTCCTGCCTCACTGGGTGCCTATGCCCATTGATGCCCCTCACGCTATGACTCTCTTCAGACAGAAAAGGGATCTTGGAACTACAGCCACCATTGTTACTACCATCTCATTGACGGCTGTTGGAGCTACCACCAGGGCATTAGCCATGAGTCATACT
Source organism: Meriones unguiculatus (assembly GCF_030254825.1). NCBI lineage: Eukaryota > Metazoa > Chordata > Mammalia > Rodentia > Muridae > Meriones > Meriones unguiculatus. Next base: position 67,421,994 of record NC_083355.1, on the reverse strand, counting down.
GGGCAGACTGCTCAGACCCTGAATAATCATTTAGCCAATGTAGCTCATGTCTTAGTTGTACATAAAGGAATTAATGCTCAACTAAAAGGAAGCTTGATGGTGTTCAATCAGAGGTTTTAGCTTTCTAAATGTGTCACACTTAACACATTTTAGCTTAAGAAAAAATATGAAACAATAGTCCCAGCTCAGATATATAACTGTCACTACAGGATATTTTAATAACAAAACTCCAATAAAATAATAACTTTGGAGTTGTATCACTTTTGTTTCACCAAAACAAATTTCAAATAATCATCAAAGGTTATTTTTTTCTAAAACAAACTATAATTCAAAGACAAATGTGAAAAATTTCTCAGCCACAAAATTGTTACTGAAAACTGATCCATATCATTTGTATATTAAATCATACATCTAATGAAAAACAAAAAATCATTATGTAGACATTTCAAATAGGGTGTACTAATTACTGACAAATATCTAGAAATGTCAATCCAATATGAAAAATATGAAAATTAAGCAATCAGAATAGGATTTTAATCTGACAAATAAACAATATTCTTGATAAATGATGGTAATATTTAAATAATGAATATACTAAACATGTTAAGTGTGAATATCCTCTAACTTGTGTCTGGTGAGAATAAAAATTAAAAAAAATCAGAATTTCTAATTAAATGTTACACCTAGAAATTAATAACAAGAAGTATCTATGTGTTCACAATGAATTTTGGTCCATCGTGAGGCAGTCAAGGTAGGAACGTGTAAGCAAGAGCTTATACAGAATCAATGTAGGAATGCTGGTTATTGACTTGCTTTGCCTGGCTTGCTCAATCACTATTCTTATACCGACCAGGCCCACTTATCTAACAGTGGCACAACCAATAGAGGACAGAGCCCTCTGCATCAGTCAGCAATAAGAAAATCCATCACAGACACAAAACAGGCTAATTAGACAGGCAAATCCTCAGCGGGTTTCCTCTTCCTAAGTGACTATAGTTGGTTTGCATTAAGTTGACAAAAATTAACCAGCGCAATATTTAAATTTTCAAAATTAAGATATTGTTATACATTTAATAAAGTGCTTATATTCCACTGAGTAGCACATGATCAGTGAAATATTTTGATGTAGTTTGAGGGAAGAAGATATGAAGGAAAAATACAACTATCTTGAACTATGAATAATGAATATAATGCTCAGTCAGTAATAACAATACACTGATTTTTTTCTGTTCCCCAAATCTATTTTTTGTTTAAAGTATAGCCGTTTTACTTTCTCATGCAATATTTCTCCCTGGATTTGTGACCACATTATCTTTATGAGCTGCCTTTTTTATGTATTTTTAGTACTGCTAAGGGATTATCGGACACTATGCTCTGAATGCACAAATGCATTCAAGAACTCCTTAATCTCCTCAAAATAAATTTCAAATAACTTTCTTTTACATTTCATGTCATGGTCTTTATACTGTAGACTCAAGTATGTTCTTTATTACCTTCCTTCATAGGCTCTGAATTTAGAATATGTATATTCTACACATCTTAATATATTATTTAGATAATATATAACATATATATATATAATTTGAGTATCTTGACATACATGAGTTGATGATCATGTTGTTTGTATGTTGGGCTTTAAAGTTTTTGAGTTTCAATGAAGAAAACTACCCAACATCATTGAAACTATACCCTCAATACTCTTGCATATACATCAAAATCTCTTCATGGAATTCAGCATATCCTGCTCCTTTTCAATAATATTTCTTGGATTAACTCAGGTGACAGCTCACTAAACTCCAACTCTTGTCTTCCTCAGTCAATGTTCCACATTTATTCTTGATGTTTTTAGTTTCTTCATGTTTGTTTTCTACGCTACTAGAACAAGGTCTATGAGCTGAGAAAGTTATATCAGTTTTGTCAGCTCTCTATACAAATCAATAGGGTTAAAAAACCAGGTAGCTCTTCCCCACTTTTTCTTCTAACCAATATAGTGTATCTGGTTTTATGCTGAGGTTTTTGATCCACTTGGAATTTGTTTTATGCAGGGTGATAAATATGGATCTATTTTCATTTTTTCTGCATGTAGACACTCAGTTGGACCAGCTGGTTGAAGATGCTGTCTTTTTTCCATTGAATGGTATTTGGCTTCCTTGTCAAAAAATTGAGTATTCATAGGTGTGTGGGTTTATTTCTGGGTCTTCTATTGGGTTCCATTGATCCACTCTTCTGCTTCTATGCATATAGCATGCAGTTTTGATTACTATTGCTCTGTGATACAGCTTGAGATCAGGGATAGAGATACCTCCCTATGATCTGTTGTTGTACAGGATCGCTTTGAAAATTCTGGGTTTTTGTTTCTCTATATGAAATTGATAATGTTTCTTTCAAGATATGTAAAAAATTGTGTTGGTATTTTGATGGAAATTTAATTGAATCTGTTGGTTGCTTTTGGCTGAATGGCCATTTTCACTATATTAATCCTACTGATCCATGAGCACGGGAGATCTTTCCATCTCCTGATATCTTTTTCAATTTCTTTCTTCAGAGACTTGATGTTTTATTTTTTTTCTTTAAACATGTCTTTCACCTGCTTGATTAGAGTCACCCCAAGGTATTTTATGTCACCAACCCTATAACTGACAGGGGGCTGATATCCAGAATATATAAAGAAATAAAGAAGTTAAAAGGCAATCAATCAACAATCCAATTAAAAATGGGATTGTTCAAGGTTCCTGAATAAACTGCATTGAAAAAAATGGAATATAGAACTAAACAGTAAATTGTCTGTTGACGAATATAGAATGGCAGAGAAACACCTAAAGAGATGTTCAACATCCTTAGCTATCAGAGAGATGCAAATCAAAACAACCCTGAGATTTCACTCTATACCCATCAGAATGGCTAAGATCAAAAACTCAAGTGACATCACATGCTGGAGAGGTTGTGGAGAAAGGGGACCCCTCCTTCATTGCTGATGGGAATGGAAACTTGTACAACCACTTTGGAAATCCACCTGGCATTTTCTCAGACAATTACAAATAGAGCGTCTTCAAGATCTAGCTATACCACTCCTAGGCATATATCCAAAACAAGCTCAACTACACAACAAGGACTTTTGCTCAATCATGTTTGTAGCAGCTTTATTCCTAATCGCTAGAATCTGGATACAACCCAGATATCCATCAATGGAGGAATAAATACAGAAATTGTGATCCTTTTACACAATGGAATAATACTCAGCATTTAAAAACAAGGAAATCATGAAATTTGCAGGCAAATGGTAGGATCTATAAAAGATCATCATGAGTGAGGTATCCCAGGAACAGAAAGACATGTGGTATATGCTCACTTATTATAAGTGGTTACTAGACCTATAAGATAGGGTTAAATATACTAAAATCTGTACACCTAAAGAAGATGTAAACAAGAAAGAGGACCCAGGGTAAGATGATCAATCCTCACTTAGAAAGACAAATAAGATGGACATTGGAAGTAGTAGAAAACAAATAACATGTAGGACAGGGGCCTACAGTAGAGGGCCTCTGAAAGACTCTACCTAGCAGTGTATCAAAGCAGATGCTGAGACTCATAACCAAACCTTGGGCAGAGTGCAGGGAATCATATGAAAGAAGAGGGAGTTACTATGTCCTTGAAAGGACAGGAGCTCCACAAGGACCAAATATGTCAGGCACAAGGGTCTTCTATGAGACTGTTTCTCCAACCAAGGCCTATGTATGGATATAACCTAGAACCCATGTAGCCCATAGTAGCTCAGTATCCAAGTGGGTACCCTAGTAAGGGTAACAGGAACTATTTCTGACATGAACTCAAGAGCTGGCTCATGGATCTTTCCACCCCCTCCCCCCAAAGTAGGAGTAGCCTTCCTAGGCTACCGAGGAAGACATTGCAGCCAGTTCTGAAGATACCTGATATGCTAGGGTGACATGGAAGTGGAGGAGGTCCTCCCTTATCAGTGGACTTTGAAAGGAGCAGGGAGGAGATAAGGGAGGGAGGGTGGGATTGGGAGGGAATGACAGACGGAACTATGGCTAGGATACAAAGAAAATAAGCTGTGATTAATTTAAAAAATAAAAATTATTAAAATAAAAACCAGGTAACCTTACAATCTGACAAAAGGTGTGCATTGGGTTGAGTTTAAATGTTTCTTCCTAAATTTCACATTGGAATTAAATGTTTCTTGCCACAGTTTAGAGGTGATTTCTAGTGGGGAGTCTTTTTGGCTATGGGAATAGATGCATTAACAGCCTTCTGCGAGAACCCTTCTCAGGAAACTTAAGAAAGGATTGATTTTGTCTCACAGCTTGAGGAAATGTGTTACGGCTGGGTTGCAGGAGCATGGGACAAGTGTTTCATATTGTTTCTGTTTTCAGAAAGCAGAGGAAAATGTGGATGCTAAATTCACTTGACCTGTTTTATTCAGTCTAATAAGGAGCCACTCATGTTGGGAATAGGCTTTTTTCTGCTCAGTTAAACTTTTGAGGAAACACCATAATGAACACACCTAAAAGCATGTTTCCATGTGATTCTAAATCAATCCAAGTTGACAATAAAGTGTAAGCATCACAACTGAGTTTGATTTTTACATGATCATCAGGAAAATTCAAACGTTTTGATGTGTAGCTATTTTATTTTTAATAAAGATTGCTTCATAACACATTTACTGGTACAAACAAGATTAGAACAACAACACTGTCAATGGGCATGCTAGCAAAAAAGAAGGAAAATTTCATGAGGTTTCACAACTCAACAAAGAATCATTGACCACTAATGACTACTGGGAAAAGGAGAATTAGCCATTCCTAGGGATAAACATTGTGTTGGTTATGATTAGTCCTGAACTAAACACACATACACAAAATAGTCAATACTTTCTATTCATGTATTTGTGAATACACACACACACACACACACACACACACACACAGGTATACTTACTCTAAGAAAAAGAGGTCATAAACACTAGAGCGGTATATTAAGTTTTAGAGTAAGGGTACTTGCAAACTGATTACGAGAACACATCAAAGATATCATCCACTATGACCAAGTAGGCTTCATCCCAGGTATGCAGGGGTGGTTCAATATACAGAAATCCATCAATGTGATCCACCATATTAACAAACTGACAGAAAAAAAAAACATTTGATAATCTACCTAGATACTGAAAAAGCATTTGACAAAATCCAGCATCCTTTCATATTTAAAGTATTGGAGAGATCAGGGATACAAGGCACATATCTAAATATAGTAAAGGCAATATACAGCAAACCTATAGCCAACATCAAACTTAACGAAGAGAAACTTAAAGCAATTCCACTGAAATCAAGGACAAGACAAGGCTGCTCACTCTCTCCATATCTCTTCAACATAGTTCTGGAAGTACTTGCTAGAGCAATAAGACAGTTGAAGGAGATCAAGGGGATAAAAATTGGAAAGGAAGAAGTCAAAGTATCACTATTTGCAGATGATATGATAGTATACCTGAGTGACCCCAAAAACTCTACCAGGAAACTCCTATAGCTGATAAACACCTTCAGCAAAGTGGCCAAATACAAAATTAACTCAAAAAAAATCAGTAGCCCTCCTGTATACCAGAGATAAAAGGGCTGAGAAAGAAATTAGGGAAACAACACCCTTCACAATAGCCACAAATGACATAAAGTACCTTGGTGTAACCATAACCAAGCAATTCAAAGACTTGTATGAAAAAAATTTCCAGTCTCTGGAGAAAGAATTAGAAGAAGATATCAGAAGATGGAAAGATCTCCCATGCTCATGCCTTGGCAGGATTAACATAGTAAAATTGGCCATTTTACCAAAAGCAATCTACAGATTCCCATCAAATTACCAACACAATTCTTTACAGACCCTGAAAGAAATATTCTCAACTTCATATGGAATAACAAGAAGCCCACAATAAAAGATCCTCTGGTGGCATCTCCATCCCTGATGTTAAGCTGTACTATAGAGCAACAGTTATAAAACTGCATGGTACTGGCATAGAAACAGAATGGTAGACCAATGCAACGGAACAGAGGACCCAGAAATAAACCCACACACTTATGGACACCTTATCATTGCCAAAGATGCCAAAATCATACAATGGAGAAAAGATAGCATCTTCAACAAATGGTGCTGGTCCAACTGGATGTCTACATGTAGAAAAATGAAAATAGATCCAAGTGGGTTACATAGTAATGGGAAGAGTGACTGCCTCTGACATTATCTGATTGGCCTGCTCTTTGATCACCTCTCACTGAGGGGAGAGCAGCCTTACAAGGCCACAGAAGATGACAATGCAGCCATTCCTGATGTGATCTGATAGACTAAGATGAGAAAGAAGGAGAGAAGGATCTCCCCTATCAGTGGACTTGGGGAGAGGCATGCGTGAAGAAGGGGGGGGAGAATGGGACCAGGAGGGGAGAAGGAAGGATCTTCTGGGGGGATATAAAGTGAATAAAGTGTAATTAATAAAAATAAATAAATTAAAAAAAAGAAAGTTAGCCAATTTATATGATAAAGATTTGGTTTTAGTATTCAGAAACTTGAGCTCTGTGAAGGCTGGAGGGAAGTTTGGCTGATTGATTTTATCTCTGAGCTCATTCTTTTTCTTTGTTACTTTATTCAGAGATGCTAGAAGCAACCAGCCTGCCTTAATTTTTTTTTCTTAAGTGTCCAAAAAAAATCTTATATACAGAGTCACCAGATTTCTTGCTCCTCAGAAGAGCTGAATCAAGTTCATTACGTGCATTTATCTTTTCTAGTTCTTTAACTAGTTCATGCCATCGAATTTCAGTGCTCCCCTGGCTGGAAGAACAATTTTTCATAAGCAAAGATTTTATCGAGTTGTGGAGCTAGTTCTAGATAGCACCAAACCCACTAGAGAAATGCATCCTTACAATTCTGTTTACCTAGAGCTACTCTTAGCACTAAAATCTGTATGAGTCAGTGTACTTTAGTGGAACAGAATCACTAGAATGAATAGAGTTATCTTCCAATAATTAATAGGAAGGTTAGATTGGCTTACATGACGTAGACTGAGTAGTGCAACAATGACATCCTGCACATTGATAACTAACTGCTCAGGCCACGAGATTGGATGCCTCAACAATCCTAATTTGCCATTGATGGCTTAGAAGCTCTGGGGGACAGTCACTGGAAAAAGCACAGAAGCTATTCAGATGTCAAAGAAGTAAGATAGTAATGACAACAGTGTAAATTGGTTCTTCACCAGAAGGACCAAAGTTGGACAGAAAAGAATCAGTAGCTTTTTCCTCTTAGGTCTGTTTTTTTTTTTTTTTTCTTTTTTTGCTTCTGCCTCTCTGAATGGTACTATCTTATCAGTCCAGGGTCTTTCTCACTCAGTTAATCCTTCCTCAAGAAATGCTTCTACAGGCTTGTCCAGAGGCATGGCTTTCAGTACTCCTTCACAAGAGCTCTGGTTTCCTGCCCACTCCCACCCTATAGTTCTTACTTCTTAGCGTTATTATTTAGGGAGTTAGTACTTTTACATATACATTTACAGGGCAATAACAAACATTGCAATTATAGCAATAGCAGAAATGTAAAATATAAAAGATACTCTTGTGTATATAATATATAGAAATATTTGCTTTAGAAAACTACTATAATATAATTTAAAAATGAAATTTACCACTCTTATTTGAACCCAAATGACCCACTCTTACTTACCTAATAGAATACTGATTACTCACCAAATTAAGATTATAGTTCAGAGTGAGCACAGGAATGGAGAAATTGCATTCAGAAGTTTGAGCCAAAACGTAAAAAAATCACACGTAGGCAGAGGGCTCTGTATAGACAGTAATCTGAAGAGGGGTATGTGTCTCACCCATCTGGGAAGCCTTATACAACTGAAGTATAGCATAACTGCTTTTAATTTTCCACAAAACATGGGACATGCATAAAAATTTTTATCAATTAAACCACATCTACTTAAAACATTTTTCGAATGATTCTTCAGCTGTTCTCATCATTGTCTTCACAAGGTCATTCAGGTCATCAAAGTGTCTAACTTCTGCAGAAAAAAACATACCTTGCTTCACAAGACTATCCCTCCTCTGTCTGCTCTTACACCCACTCCCCAAATTAGTTGCAGCAGACCCTTAAGTGGAATAATGTGCTATATTAAGTTATTCAGTACTTTTCCAGAGGTAAGTTTAATTTTAAGATGATAGTAAATACTACATAATCAACTTGTAAAGCAATTCATTGAGTGACAATAAAAGCAGTCTCTATTCTAGATCCCACCATTTGCCTGCAAATTTCATGATTTCCTTGTTTTTCATTTCTGAGTAGTATTCCATTGTGTAAAAGTACCACAATTTCTGTATCCATTCTTCCATTGATGGACATTTGAGTTGTTTCCAGGTTCCACCTATTACGAATAAAACTGCTATAAACATGGTTGAGCAAATGTCCTTGTTGTGTACTTGAGCCTCTTTTGGATATATGCCTAGGAGTGGTATAGCTGGATCTTGAGGAAGCTCTATTCATAATTGTCTGAGAAAATGCCAGATGGATTTCCAAAGTGGTGTACAAGTTTGTATTCCCACCAACAATGGAGGAAGGCTCCCCTTTCTCCACAACCTCTCCAGCATGTGATGTCACTTGAGTTTTTAATCTTATCCATTCTGATAGGTTTAAGGTGAAAGGAGAAAGACAGACATAGTATATAGTCACTTATAAGTGGGTAAGAGAACTATAAATAGGATAAACATACTAAAACCTGTACACCTAAAGAAGATAAACAAGAAAGAGAACCCAGGGTAAGATGATCAATCCTAACTTAGAAAGACAAATGGGATAGATAATGAAAGGAGGAGAAAACAAGGAGTAAACATGACAGGAGCCTACCACAGAGGGCCTCTGAAAGACTCTACCTAGCAGTGTATCAAAGCAGATGCTGAGGCTCATAACCAAATCTTGGGCAGAGTGCAGGGAATCTTATGCAATTTATTCACTTTCTATCCCTGCTATGGCCCCCTCCCTCTTTTCCTCCTATGCCCCTCCACTAGTCCACTGATAGGGGAGGTCTTCTTCTCCTTCCATCTGACCCTAGCTTATCAAGTCTGGAAAGGACCTACACTTCCTGCTCAGATCTAGCCCATGGCAGCTCAGTCACCATTTGGGTTTCCTAGTAAGGGAAACAGGTGCTCTCTCTGACATGACCTCAATGGGTAGCTCTTAGATTACTGCCCTATGGGGGAGCAGCCTTGCCAGGCCACAGGGGCAGAGAAAATATTACATTTCCTCAATATTTAAATGAAATATAGGTAGACCTTATAAACAAAAGACAATTGTCAAAGGTTCTTCAAAACCCATAAAAGGGAATTGACAGATGTCAAGAGGATAAAGGTACTTTACATCAAAGCTGACAAGCTGAGTTCAATCACAGAAAACACAGGGTCAAAGGGTAAAATCATCTCCCACAAATTGTCTCTTATCTCACAAGCTTATCAGGCATCATGTGAATATGTCCACAGGCAAGCATATGCACACACACATTCACACAAATATAAATTAATGTAAAAATATTAATCCGCAAATAATGTAGAAGTATTTTAAACCATTACATAAAAGCAGGAACACTAAAGTAACATATAACTGTGCTATTTTATTTAAACATTCATAACTATTTATGAAAGTAGAAGGGTTGCTTGTGAAGTTAATCACCAGGGGGAGTAAGATTTGTTATTTTCAAAAAGAGAACTCAGCATATACACATCCTCCAAAACTCATGGAGACCATATGTCTTGATTTGCTCAGGACAGTTCTGTTTATGCATTATTTTAAAGCAACCATCAACCTCAGAAATGTTCAGATTCAGACAATGAATTATATGGTCACTAAATTATGATTCACGATGTAGTAACACATCTGTTTTTCCTTGCTTTTATAAAAGTATACATTCCATAATTTTAGTGGGGAAGTATGCACATTTAGGGAATCTATGTGACATGGTGTGTGTGTGTGTGTGTGTGTGTGTGTGTGTGTGTGTGTGTGTATGTGTGTATCAGAGGACAGAGGACAACAATACAACAATCAGTTCTGCCTACTGTCCTTCAATCATGTTCAAGGAATTGAGTCAGATTGTCAGGTGTGATAAGTGACCTATAGAAGGAGCCCCCCAACAGCCCTGATGTTTGTAGCAGCAAACACTGACACCTTCTCATAGCTATAAAAGTTTGAAATTTTGAATATTATCATGTCACTAAGTCAAGTAGAAACTTGTAATTTATCACTTTGACAAAATGACTGACTTGAGGAAAAACGTATTATGTTAGCAAGAACTTGCTTATAATTGTTTCCCTTAAATGTTTATTGAAAAAAAACCTTAAGTAAAACAATAATCAATTAACTGCTGATAACACAAAGTGTGTTACCTTAAAAAAATCCCAAAGAAATACCGGAAAGCTTTTAATATTTATTGAGAAGGAGACTGCAAGGGGCAGCGGCCTGGGAACTCTGCAATGCAGCTCCAGTCCGAGTTCCTTAAATGAACTCAGAGATATCAGAACCTCATTTGAATTTCAATATGTGAACCATTCTAAGACCAGAAAAGTTTATACACCTTCTGCTCATGGCAGAATTCCAGAGCCATATGGCTATGGATTTTCATCTTCTCAAATCCATAGATGGCTGTAGTTTATATTTACATTTAACATGAAGACGCCACCAAAGCTCTGCAGGAAATGGAGTTAATGATTAAAATTTGCACAATTTCTATAGAATTGTATGTAAATGGATGCCTTCCTGTCTAAGACATGTTAAACAGTTCTGATGTTGCTACCTTGCAGGCTTCAAAAATATTTCTAAATTTAGGTGCAATCTTGTTCTTCAAATGTGACAAATTGTAGGGCTCTGTAATTGACATGCCGCTTGAAAAAGACTAAAATAGTACTTCAATTGGTCATGTCTTTGCTAGAAAATCCTGAAGCACAAAGTTTCCCTTCGCAGTTTACTTTAATGATCTATTCATTAGGTATTGCGATATAAAACTTGTTAGTGAAAAAGCAGAGATTCAATTTACTATCTACTTAAGTTATGGAGAGGGATTTCAGGCTTAAAATTATTTAGTGAAAACCTACAGAATGTAAAAATTTTCCACTGAATAAAAATAGATGATAATTATGCGCCAAAAATGAAATAGTAAATTCAAGAAGACAATTGAATCAAAAGGAATCCATAGCTGTGATCAGAAAATCCACATGCTGTCTCAATTTTCTCACATCAAAACTTAAAATGAACTGGTTTATTAGACATTCTCTCAGTCTTAATATGAGAAGGAGTGGAAGATAAACAAGTTAGTTTTTAGTTATCAGTACTTAAGAGGTTCATTTAACAACAGTGGAATCATGATTCATATCTTCTTCATGAACTTGATGTAACACTGTTGGTACATGGTGATTTTCTTTCAGTTATTTAAACTTTTTTATTTTCTCTAATTAATGTTTAATGATATTTGTACATTATTTGGAAAGAAAGAAAATATTTCAAGTAAGTACAATATATATATGTATATATATACATATATATATATAAACAGTACAAAACTGTACAAAGAAATGGATAAAAAGATAAAAATAAAAAGAATAATTAGAAATTTGAGAAAAATAGGTACCAATGTTCATAGCAATTTTCTTTATAATAGCCAGAATCTGGAAACAACCTTGATGTTTCTCAACTGAGGAATGGATTCAGTTTAAGAAAGGTTTTGTAAGAAATTATCCAATTTATAAATTTCCAATCTTGTTAAACAGAGAAACACAAAATGTCTTTGTGTATATTGAAATACAAAGGAAAGGGCACAGACAAGATGCAGTTATATCTCCTGCCATGTAGTAAAGATAAAGACTAAGTGGCTAATGAGAATTTTAAAAGGCAATTCAGAATGTCAGCAAGTTGTAAATCAGTGCAATAACCAGTCACAAAAGTTCTGATTCTTTCTAAAAGTGCAATCAAACAGCTTGTAACAACAACAACAAAAAAGATCAGCAGAAATTAATCTTTATTAAAATACCTTAGCTAGTAACAGTTAACTATATGGATGATATACCTTACAAGCGTTTTTAAAATCAAACTTGTGATGGTCATTTAATCTAATAGGGTAAAGTTTTCAAAGAATTTAGTAATTCATTCGACCATAATTTGGATAATATTTTGTGATCTTTTCTCTCTTTTGTTTGAAGAGACATTAAATTGACCACTTTTTTTTTTTTTTTTTTAGTTGTCACAAGAGCATCTGTGGGTTAGTTTTTGCTCCTTATTTTTAAGGTTTATTTTATTTTTAAGTTTGTGTGGTAGTGTGTGTGGGATATGATGTAGGTGTTGTCTGATGTGTCTGTATGTGTGTGTGTGACGCGCAGTGGCTAGAAGACGGTTTCAAATCTCATAGACCTGGAATTATAGCCATGAGCTACTCAATAAGTGTTGTCTGATCTCAGATGTTTCAGGCCCATATTTCCTTCAGGTCCATATGAATGGGTTGTTATAATGTGAAGTTTCATTGTGAGTGTGCAGCCAGGCATTTGTCATGGAAACTGAAAAGACCTCACTCTGCTTGTGGTTCTGTTTTATGCGGCTGCACCTCTGCCCTCTGTCATGTCGTCACTTCAGTAATTTTATAGTCAGCATCCACCCCAATCCACCTAGGCATAATTGTAGTGTCTTAAGGTTTCCAAGCATCCCCAGAAAAAAAAGCTAAGTGAAGAGGGTGACTATGTTAGTCCACTCTCGTAAGGATTAAGCCCTGCTCTATCTGTTACCTTCTGTCTAAAAACAGTTCTCTATATACTTTGTTCATTCTAAGAGCCTCCTATTGCAGGGGAGAAAAGTGCCCTTAATTTTTAATCTTATGTGTAAAAGCATCAACTTCAGTATTTCTAAGCTAAGCAGTAGTTTTATAAAATAATTAGTTTCAATTTTTTAAGCATTTCAGTTCATTCCAAACCATAAAAGTTGCAGCTGCGGTATGGGAAAATACATGGCTAACAACAACAACAAACCTTTCCCGTTAAAGAAATGATGAACAATAACTAGGCATCCCCCGCCTTGACATGCACAGTCATCCACCTCAGGAATAAAAAAAAAATGTTTCTCTGTTGTAATGCATGAGAACAGTCTCATATATGGTACTAAAATTGTACTAGAGTTAAATAATGTACCAAAATCACAATACAATGCATTTAGGGGGGCTCTGAAAGAATATATGGCTGCTTTGTGAAAAACATTACCATCTAGGTAGCTACTCACATCCAAATTTAACTTTTTCTCCCTTTGAAGAGATGTAATATCATTTCCCTTTAACTCTTGAAAAGGAGGATTGTACAAAGAGTACACTCACAATGTACTTTATGGGGAAAATGAGATAGTATTTAAAGATAATTTCTTGATCCTCCTGCCTCTGCCTCCTTCAGCAAATCCTACCGCTGGGTACAGAAATTGTGGTATTTTTATACATTGGAATACTACTCAGCAATCAAAAAGGAGGAAATCATGAAATTTGCAGGCAAATGGTGGGATCTAGAAAAGATCATTCTGAGTGAAATATCCCAGAAGGAGAAAGACAAACATGGGATATACTCACTTATATAGACCTATAAGATATGATAAACATAATGAAATCTATACACCTAAAAAAGATAATCAATTGAGCGGACATGGGGTAAGATGATCAATCCTCATTTAGAAAGACAGATGGGATGTGCATTGAACGCATGACAGGATTCTACTGAGCGCATCTGAAAGACTCTAACTAGCAGTGTTTTCAAAGCAAAGACTCATGACCAAACCTTTGGCAGAGTACAGGGAATCATAAGAAAGAAGGGGAGTTAGTATGATGGGGAAAGGATAGGAGCTCCACAAGGACCAAATATATCTGGGCACAGGGTCTTTTCTGAGACTGACATTCAACCAAGGACCATGTATGGATATAACCTAGAACCTCCACTCAGATGTAGCCTGTGGTAGCTCAGTAACCAATTGGTTTCCCAAAGTGAGGGGAACAGGGACTATTTCTAACAGGAACTCAATGACTGGCTCTTTGGTCTCCCCACCCCCGAAGGTAGGAGCAGTCCTGTTAGGCCACAGAGGAGGGCTTTGCAGCCAGTCCTGAAGATACCTGATAAAACAGGATCAGATGAATGGGGAGGAGGTCCCCCCTATCAGTGGACTTGGAAAGGGGCACGGTGGAGATGAGGGAGGGAGGGAGGGACTGGGAGGGAATGAGGGATGGGGACACGGCTGGGATACAGAGTTAATAAAATGTAACTGATAAAAAAAAAAGATAATTTCTTATACATGAAATTACAAGCCAGCAAAATGAACAATGAAGGCCTCAGTTAGACTGGAATAATACCCCCTGAGTATTCTCAGAGAGAATCTAATCTCAGAGAGGGTTGGAACAAATTGGGCAGTAAACCTCTTAGCAAGCACATAGCAAACTTATCTGTTGTACAAGTTGTTTTACCAGGCAATGTATAACCTAATCCATGGGCAAAGGCTTTTATAGTTGAATTATGTAGTTTTTTTCTAAACATAATCATTACTTGTCATTTGAGAATGGGAGGGTTTTTTACTGAAGTACAATATTAACTAAAAGTAGATACTGTTGGATATTAAATATGAAAATAATGGATATTTCTTTTTTACATAGTCTGAAATATATTTACTTGCTAATGATGAGATGCAGAAAGTGTACTCCAAAATATGCTTTGTATCCTGTAAATATGTTTTATTTCTACATTGCTATGTTCCAACAGAAATCAGAGAAAATAATTTAGAAAAAAGAAAACCTTATTCTATGAGCAAACGGCAAGCACCCTGTCTTTATAAAAAAAAATAGATCTTATGTTACAACAATCTATAATAGCTTCTTTTTTAATTTATTTACTTTTTTATTAATTACAGTTTATTAACTTTGTATCCCAGCTATATTCCCCTCCCTCATGCTTTCCCTGACCCACTCTCCCTTCCTTATCTCCTCCTATGTCCTTCCCCAAGTCCATTGATAGAGGAAATCCTCCACCCCTTCCCACTGACCCCAACCAAATCAGGTCTCATCAGGAGTGGCTGCATTGTCTTCCTTTGTGGCATGGTAAGGCTGCTCCCCCCTCAGGGGGAGAGGGGTGATCAAATAGACAGCCACTGAGTTCATGTCAGAGACAGTCCCTGTTCCCATTACAAGGGGACCCACTTGGGGACTCAGCTGCCATGACTAGTGGAAATGGTTTCTGTTTTTATTAAATGTATTTTAACTGATATATGAAAACATTTTTTCATAGTAATGAAGTACTGAATAAGATTCTGAAACATATGTCCATTTGATATTACCAAACTCAGACTCAGCATACACACACACAAACACACACACACACACAAACACACAAACATTTTTTTTTCAAATAAATAAATGAACAAATGACAATCACAGATCAAGAATACAAACATCTAAGAATGATATGCCTATAAAATAAATTTATTTTTGAAAATGATAGAAAAATAGCTTACTAAAAGAGGACTAAATTTTTACAACATAAACACATCAAAAGAATAAAAAACTTCATTGTAAATAAAATATGTTTACCTATGATGTTATAGGACACATGAAATCTCACAAGGTATTTAAGAGCTGAGAAGCCTAGTTGAAATATTAACATCCCACATGTAAAAATATACTTTTAATGAACTTTTTCATCCAGGCTGACAATCCCCCTCCAAAAAAAATCCAAAGAATACCTTGCAAAAACTCCAATACCAGAGATGGGAAGCAAAGGAATAGAAAATATTCCAGAGACAGAGAACAGCATGTATAAAGTTGAAGGTGACATTGAATGTCTGAGTTAAAAAAAAGTGAGGAAGTCGCGAGACCTCAGAAATCCAGGCACAGACACTAAGAACTGTGTTTTGTCCAGAAGCACTATCAGCCAGGTGAAGGACTTGAGTGATGGGCAGAGGACACAGGCAGCATCAGGCGTACGTTATCATTCTGTGTATGAAGCAGCACTCAGACTCCTGCTGTGGACTTACACTGGAGGCTGATAAGAACTGGCATTCTAATGAGTGCCTACTGAGGGTTTGGTACTCAAGATGGAGACAAAGGATCATCTAAAAAGCCATTTATCTTTGACGTGCTCACCAGCTGTGTACAAAGGAGGAATCAAAGCTTTAGATTTCTAAAGCAATTAGTAACTCTAAGCTTATAAACTACAAGTGTGTCCACTTAAATCAGTAAAAAAAAAAAAAAATGATAAAATGTCAGTAGAAATCATTGCACACTTAACACTGTTGAACAGCTGTTTTACCAGGGAATCATTATAAACCATGCTCAATTAGCTTTCTCTGTGATCATATATAATCTTTCCTATCCAGAGGAGGAGAAGAAGCCCCTTGCATGTAGAGCTTTCTGAGTCTTTGATGCTCAGTTCTTAATCTGATGTTGATAATTCATTACTCTTGGTTCACAAACTCTCTCTAATGCTGTGTTATATTTTGTTCATTTTGAGATAGTCTGTGGTAGCCCCTGCTATCCAAACCTCCGTATTTAGTCTTCAACCCCCATATTCCTGAGGGCTAGTATTTTCAAAGGCTCAAAGATGTTCAGATTTTTAAAATTTGTTTTTCATTTACTTATTCACTTAACACCCTGATTGTAGCCCCTCTACACTCTCCTCCTTTATCCTCTCTTCCTGGTCTCACCCTTCCACCCTCTTCCACCACCCTCCTTTTTATTAAGAAATGTTTGAGTAACATGTTGACAGAGACATAGGTCTACAAAGTCCCCCCCAGTAGCCAGAAGAATGACTGTAGAATTTAGAGTCTAGAATTTACCTCAGTTCATTGGGATTTATTCCCTTAGTGCTGAAAAGACATTTATGACTCACCAGTGTTAGGAAGCTGCTTGGAGATTTTATCAAATGTATTTTAAAATAGGCTGAAACATGAATTATAAGGGAATGATGCTCAGAATAATGTAAAACACAAGGTGGAAATGGACCTCCCAATACAAAATAGGGGAGAAGAGATACACATGTGCAGATATACACATATGGACTCTACAAGGGAAATTAATCATCTTGGTATTAGCAATTTATACCCTTTTGTTTACTTTCAAGTTACATTCCAAGAAATTGCTAGGAACACTTCATCCCCATCTTTTCTCTGTTTTAATTAGTAAGATAAGGAAAGTAGCCTGGAGAGTCCATGGATTGGGGTAAAATCTGATACAGTGAAACCAGGAGCCACTGGAGTGGTACAAAGTGTTTAGTGTGTATCTTTTCTGTGTAAATGGGTTTCCGGAAAGATTCCTTAAAAAAATGTGTTGGGAAAGGCTGATGTAACAATATGAAAGTTTTTGAGATTTTTGCAACCCATAAAAATTCTCTGATGGCTGTGGATTAGTTTCTTTAAAGCCTTTGCTGAGTTCATCATCATATTATTGTTTAGCAACAAGACTGAATTATGCCAAAGCTTCAAAGACTGAGAATGTAGTAAGATAATTCTGGACTATTTCCTCACTTGTCTCCCGGTGTTTGTTTGATTAGGTGATGGGTGGGCAAGCATACAAAGAGAACACTTTATGAGAGAAAGCTGAGTAGTTCAAAGGTCTCTTACGCCTGTTATGTATAACTATATTTCCGGCCACTGACAAGGACTGTGATATCTGCTTCCCTAAGAATGTGCCTACTAAGAACCAAACCAAGCTGCCTTGCTACCAGACTGGCTGTTATCTAGGGACATGGTTAATGAAAGGCAGCCCAATGCTAGTGCCCTAAGAGCAGCACATCTGTAGAAATTGCAGCTTTTAAAGTTATGTTTTGTTCAAAAACAACCAACCAAACAAACAAACAAAAAAGAAGCTATCTGGAACTCTCAGGCCAAGTTGTAGGAGTGCCACCCTGTGGCCCTTGTGGCAGCCCTAAGCACTCTAAGACAGGAGCAGGACTGCTGGAACCCGAGCAATGTGTATAGAGGGCTCTTCCACTTGGTGCTTCTGAATTGGCATCACAGAGATTTTATAAGTCTAGTACTCACACAGCATAGTTGGGGTGGGGAAGCTGATTTAGATTTAAATGGTTTCCTGATGAGTAGGTAGCTGTATCATTATCCTGGTTTACTCACAGTTTAAATATCTTGTCAACTCTGTTCTTAAAACTGGCTTATAATAACAACAGGGTGATAGTAATGAAAAGCCTCCTTCTGTTTATACTATTTTGGTTGTAAACACAGTATCACTGAAAGTATCTTTTGATACTGTGTCATGATAGGGATATGAGGAAAGTAGAGCATCTTTGAACTTAAAGGGAGACATTTTCTTTCCTCAGGGGGGCTTGAACTCAGAAGGTAAGGTATCAGAAGCACAAACTTCCAGTGAATCAGTAACCAAAATAGTATAAACAGAATTATTTCTTAATGACCAATAGCTTCAGAAAAATGAAACAAAGAATATAAATGCTTCCTGGAATGACATGACTGACTATCATCAGCAGTGGAAGACAAAATGTGTATTTTTTCTACAAATTAATGAAAAATATAAAATAGCCATTTATACACCTTTATCAATTAATAAAAATATAAGCATCCTCAAAAGGATCAGTGCAGAAAGTTACATTCTTTCAAAACTAATATGCATTGAGAAGACTTCTAAAATCATCTCCACCCAAACTAAGATGCTTGGCATGATTTAAATATGCAAACATTTACATATATTCAAAAATAATTAGCATGAAGACCTGTATAAAAAAACTTCAAGTCTTTGAAGAAAGTAATTGAGGAAGATATCAGAAGATGGAAAGATCTCCCGTGCTCATAGATTCGTAGGATTAGCATAATAAAAATGACCATCCTACCAAAAGCAATCTATATATTCAGTGCAATTCCCGTCAAAATACCCACCCGATTCAATACAGACCTTGAAAGAACAATTCTCAATTTCATGTGAAAAAACAAACAAACAAAAAAACCCAGAATAGCTAAAAGAACCATGAACACTAAAAGATCTTAGGGAGATATCTCCATCCCTATTCTCAAGATGTATTATCAAAATAAATAAATAAATAAACAGTAATAAAAACAGCATGGCACTGGCATAGAAACAGACTGGTAGATCAATGGAATAGAATTTAAGACCCAGAAATAAACCCACACACCTACAGATACTTAATTTTTAACAAAGAAGCCAAAACCATAAAATGGAAAAAAGGCAGTGCCTTCAACAACTGGTGCTGGTCTAACTGGATGTCTACATGTAGGAAGATGCAAATAGATCAGTATTTATTAGCACGTAAAGTCGAAGTAAAAAAGTATTAAAAATAAAGTCCAAGTAGATCAAAGACCTCAACGTAACACCAGACATACTAAATCTGTTAGAAGGAAAATGGGGAAGAGACATGAACTCATTGGCACAGGAAACAACTTCCTGAACAAAACACCAACAGCACAGACTCTAAGATCAACAATTAATAAACAGGACCTTATGAAACTGAAAAGCTTCTGTAAAAAAAGGACACTGTCAATATAACAAAATGACAGCCTACAGACTGGGAAAAGATCTTCACCAACTTTATATCTGACAGTGGGCTAATATCCAAAACATATAAAAACTCAAGAAGTTAAGCACCAAAAAACCAATTAAGCCAATTAATAAATGGGGTACAGAGCTAAACAGCTAATTCCAGTTCTCTTCAAACTATTCCATAAAATCGAAACAGAAGCAACATTACCAAACTCATTTTATGAAGCCACAGTTACCTTGGTACCTAAACCTCACAAAGACCCAACCAAAAAACAGAACTTCAGGCCAATCTCCCTTATGAACATTGATGCAAAAGTACTCAACAAAATACTCGCAAACCATATACAAGAACACATCAAAGATATCATCCACCATGACCAAGTAGGCTTCATCCCAGGTATGCAGGGGTGGTTCAATATATGGAAATCCATCAATGTGATCCACCATATTAACAAATTGAAAGAAAAAAAAAACACATGATAATCTCCCTAGATGCTGAAAAAGCCTTTGACAAAATCCAACATCCATTCATGTTTAAAGTATTGGAGAGATCAGGGATACAAGGCACATATCTAAACATAGTAAAGGCAATATACAGCAAACCTGGTGGGATCTAGAAAAGATCATTCTGAGTGAAATATCCCAGAAGGAGAAAGACAAACATGGGATATACTCACTTATTTAGACCTATAAGATATGATAAACATAATGAAATCTATACACCTAAAAAAGTTAATCAATTGAGCGGACATGGGGTAAGATGATCAATCCTTGTTTAGAAAGACAGATGGGATGTGCATTGAACTTATGACAGGAGTCTACTGAGCGCATCTGAAAGACTCTAACTAGCAGTGTTTTCAAAGCAAAGACTCATGACCAAACCTTTGGCAGAGTACAGGGAATCATAAGAAAGAAGGGGAGTTAGTATGATGAGGAAAGGATAGGAGCTCCACAAGGACCAAATATATCTGGGCACAGGGTCTTTTCTGAGACTGACATTCAACCAAGGACCATGTATAGATATAACCTAGAACCTCCACTCAGATGTAGCCTGTGGTAGCTCAGTAACCAATTGGTTTCCCAAAGTGAGGGGAACAGGGACTATTTCTAACAGGAACTCAATGACTGGCTCTTTGGTCTCCCCACCCTCGAAGGGAGGAGCAGTCCTTTTAGGCCACAGAGGAGGGCTTTGCAGCCAGTCCTGAAGATACCTGATAAAACAGGATCAGATGAATGGGGAGGAGGTCCCCGCTATCAGTGGACTTTGAAAGGGGCAGTGTGGAGATGAGGGAGGGAGGGAGGGACTGGGAGGGAATGAGGGATCAGGACACGGCTGGGATACAGAGTTAATAAAATGTAACTGATAAAAAAAATAATAATAAAATAAAAAAAAAACTATAGCCAACATCAAACTGAACGGAGAGAAACTTAAAGCAATCCCACTGAAATCAGGGACAAGACAAGGCTGCCCACTCTCTCCATATCTCTTCAACATAATTCTGGAAGTCCTTGATAGAGAATTCTCAACATAAGAATATAGAATGGTAGAGAAACATTTAAAGAAATGCTCAACATTCTTAGTCATCAGGCAAATGCAAATCTGAAAACCCTGAGATTTCATATCATACCGATCAGAACAGGTAAGATCAAAAACTCAAGTGACAACACATGCTGGAGAAGATGTAGAAAAAGGGGAACCCTCCTCCATTTTTGGTGGGAATACAAATTTCTATAACCACTTTGGAAATCTTTCTGGTGTTTTCTCAGGAAATTAGGAATAGCTATGGTGCTCCTGGGCATAAAACCCAAAAGATGCACCATACAACAAGGCTCTTTGCTAAGCTTTGTTCAAAACAGCTTTATTCATAATAGTCAGATTCTGAAAACAACCTAGATATCCTTCAGCTGAAGAATAGATACAGAAATTGTGGTACATTTACTGAACAGTATATCACTCGGCAATTAAAAACAAGGAAATAATGAAATTTGCAGGCAAATGGATGGAATTATAAAACATAATCCTGAGTGAGGTATCCCAGAAACAGAAAGACAGTCATGGTATAAACTAACTTATAAGTGGATATTAGCCTTGCAGGGCCACACAGGAAGATGAGGCAGACAGCCCTGATGAGAACTGATAGGCTATTGTCAGACGGAAGGAGAGGAGGACAGTGAAGTAGGGGACAGGCATAGGGGAAGAAAAGGGAGAGAGAGTGGGACCTGGAAGAGACAAAGAAGGGTACTACAGCTGAGATACAAAGTAAATTGTAATTAAAAACAAAAGGATTAGTATGGTAGGTTAAGAATAATGTGAATAGGGGGTAGGGAAATATATCAGTTTAAGGATACCTGTTCTTGTGCAGGACCTGGTTCAGATCCAAGAGCCCACGAAGTGGTACATGACAATCTAGGAGATCAAACAGCCTCTTCTGACCCTCCCTCTAATATCAGAAGACAGCAGGCATGTACACAGTGCACATACAAGCATAAAGGGAAAGTATAGGCCTAAACAAAGTAAATAAACTTTAAAAAGAAAATTTTGAATATGTAGAATGGTAAAATTACACATAAAATGTGCAAGAAAACTCACAGTAATGCATAGTGATACCCATAACTAATAAAATTCAATCTTGTATATACAGAGTTACAGACAAATTAATTACCACGACAGAACATGAAACTGCAAGGCCAGACCACAGTATTTTCTGAAAACTATGTCAAGAAAAGTATGCTTCAGGATATCTGGATAAGTTTTCTTCTGGTTATAAAGTAAACTGAAATGCAAACCTGGAATACCAACTCTTTGCTCTTTTATTATATGTTTTACACTCTATCTTCATTGTAACAAACACTCATAAACAAATTGATATTAACACAATATACCTGTGTTGTAGTTTTTATTCTCTCATTTCTTCTTCGAAGACATAAGTAACCCTTTCAGCATGTAGAAAACAATACCCACAGAGGCACGAAAGAAATGGAGGGAAAAGTCAAAAACCCTGAAGCTCATATTCATTCTCTAAACACTATCTCACTATATAGACAGACTATCATAATGAGTAAATGTTATTATTTTCTAAGATGAGGGAATGAGATGAGCCATTCACAAGCCTTTCTTGCTCATTCTGAACTCTTGCTGGCTGGTTCATCTCAGCTCTTCTAGCCCAATCTCCTCTCTAAGCTGACCTATTCAAACTAGGTTTTCTTAAATTCTCTTGGCTTCTAACTGAATTGCTCTGCCTGGCCTCAAACTAATTTTGGCAGTATATTTTAATCTTATGGCTCCTTCTCATTCTCTGGCTTGTTCTGTCTTCACCTGTATCTACATTTTTCTTTCTGCAACTTGTCTCTGTAAAACTCTAACAGTAAGAGAGAGAGAGAGAGAGAGAGAGAGAGAGAGAGAGAGAGAGAGAGAGAGAGAGATAAGAGATATTCTGGTTTTTGTTGCCAGCATGCAGGCCTCTATCCATCTGGTTATCTGTAGCCCTGACCGATTCCAGGAGCTGTCTGTTCTGGGTTCACTGTTTCTAGCTGTGCCAGGCTATGGGGCTCAAAGAGAACGAACTCTGTGCCTGGAGCTGCTCCAGTAGCCCACAGGCTTCCTTAGGATGGTGGAGAACGGGACTTGAGTCCTGCTCTTAGCCTTGCTCTGCTTTGTTCACTGTCTGTGCTGTGCTGTCTGATTCTGACCCATGGTCAGCCAGGCTGGTGGGGAACAGTCAAAATGGAGCTGGGCCTCCCCCACTGTACCAGAATGTATTCCCTCCACAGGATGGTGAGAGTGAGTGCCACTAGCTGCTGCGACCTGGAAAGTGTCTACAGGACAGGCTCCACAGGCATTGCCTATCACAGGCCCCAAGCACAGCAGGTATTCCCTGGGAATTCAGAGACTACCCCAAAGCAGGTAGGCTAACTGCAGATCTTCCTCTCCCTTCATCCCTCCAATCTAGTCTCTCAGTATCATCATCAGCTCTGTAGCAGACCAGCTGTTGCAGCTTCTCCTCACTCTCTGTCTCATTTCCCAGGTGACTAAGAAATCCTGGTGGAATATAGTGCTTTCTCTTTCCTGTGGGTACTCTTATTCGACCTCCTAGCAGATCCACATTACTAAGCTCCCTATTTCAAGAAACACATTTTAGCTGGGACACCCAGATATGATACCTATCAGGATCACAAATGAAATTTCTACCAGACAACACAAAAACACCGTGCTCTCCTAAGAACCAGAGGAAACCAAGGAACAAAATACCCATGCAACCAACATAAGAGCAAGTGCTGACACCTAGGATTGCCATCTTACCAAATCCAGACACCTACATATATAGAAGACTTAAAAACAAATATTCACATATAAGAGAAAAAGACAAAATATTTGCCTTTTGAGGCCTGGCTTACCTTACTCAAGAAGACATTTTCTATATAATTCATTTTTATTAATACAGGAATATTTTATATTTTCGTTATATATACATAAATCCATTGAGATCTAATCTAATTCTAATTTCCGACTATTGTGAATAGAACATAAATGATCATAGATGTACAAATATTACTTGTAGGATGTAGAGTCCTTTGGATATATATCCAAAATGGTATAGCTCAATTTATTGCTTTTCATCTGAAGTCAAACACTGCTTTCTCAATTTCTGTGAAGAATTGTGCTGGGATTTTGAAGGGGTAATACAATGAGTCTTCAGATTCCTTTGGCAGGATGACCACTTTCACAATATGAACCCTACTGATTCATGAGCATAAGAGATCTGTCCCTCTTCTGGTGTCTTCTTCAGTTTCCTCAGTGTCCTAAAGTTTTTATTATAAAATTATCTCACTCTTTGGTTACAATTATCTTAACATATGTTAATATGTTTACACCATTGAAAAGATATTATTTCCTTTATTGTCATTTGTTTTCTTGATAATAGCCACTCTGATTGGGCTAAGATGCAATTTTAAATCATTTTTAACTAACATTCATTGATGGCTAAACATGTTGAACAATTTTTTCAAATTTTATTGGCAATTTACTATTTTAGCTTCAAGATTTTTCTACTCAAATCATTAGTCTACTTACTGTGTTGGTTGTTTTTTTGTTTTGATGGCTACTATTATTATTTCTTTAAACATTTGAAAGATTAATTGTGTGTTAGATGTTCAGTTGGCAATGGAATACTCTATTTATTTAGACTGCCTCCACTCTGCTGATTTCTTGGAAACAAGTGTATTAGTAGAGTAGTATGATACAAATCAAATTTTATTAACATCATATACAAATTTTCAAATAATAAAATATGAAAATAGCATTTATCAAGTAAGAAAACAGTGTAAATGTGACTAAAAGGTAAAAGACTTATTAAATGAAAACTTTATGACATTGATGAAAAAAACTTATGAAGAGCCCCAAAAAGTTGAGTGCTCATGTATTAAAAGCACTAATGTAGAAATGGCTGGATTACTGAATGAAATCTACAGATGCAGTTTTCTTTCCATTTCAATCCCCAAATATTTTCACATTAGTAGAAAATTTAACCTAAAATTCATATAGGAACATACATACATAGATGTGTGCGTGCGTGCGTGCACACATACACACACACACAGAAGAAGAGAGAGAGAGAAGTACACACAATAAAAACCAAGATGACCAGGGTTCTAAAGAAAAATAACAATGCTAGGTTCATCACAATATTTGATCTCAAGCTACTGTGGAGCCATGGTAACACAAGCAGTACTAGCAGAAAAACAGACACATAAACCAATGGAATAGAAGCAAAGATAGAAAAATCGAAATGATGATATCTGAAATTTTAATGATTTATTTTATGTTTATGAGTGTTCTGCCAGCATGCATATTTGTTTAGCATTGCATGTGTGGTGCCCACATATGTCAAAAGATGGCATCAGATCTGAAACTATTGTTACAGCTAGTTGTCAGCTACAACTTGAATACTGGGAACAGACTCAGGTCCTACGTAATACTAACAACTACTATTAACTGCTGAGTCATATCTCAAACTTCAATATCTAACATTTGACAAGTTCACAAAAATATATTGGAAATAAGAAAAAAACTTTCAACAAATGGTTTTTGGAAAACTGCATATGTGAAGGATGAAACTAAATCTACATCTTATACTTAAAAAGAAAAGCCTAGTTAAAAGGATCAATAACTTAATGTAATTTCTGGAACTGAAAGTGCTAGAACATAGGGTAAAATACTTTAATATGATCTATACGTACAACTCAAAGGCTAAGAGTAGATACTGCTTTTGCAGAGAACCGGAGTACAGTTCTTGGCATTCACATTGAGAAGCTCGAAAATGTACGCAACTCCAAATCCAAGCTTATAAACACCCTCTGGCCTCTTCTGATACCTGTACTCACATTGGAATACATACACACAGACACAGACATGCACATATTAAAATAAAATGAAATTTGATAAAAATAATCCAAGATTATACATAAGCAAGGTATTACTGAAAAAAGACCTCAATGACATTGGTGGTTGGGGGGGTGGGGATCCCAAGACTTAGCATGTGGTTTTGCATGAAATTAACAGTATATTTGAAAGAATAGCATGGTAGTCATTAACACTTTGAAGGTCAACTGCTATATACTATGCATAATGACCCCATGATAGAGTGATTATCTTTTGTACATCTCTATAAACTTGAACACAAATTATTTTAAGCTTTTATGAGGATTATTTGTGATTTAAGTTAGTATAAAAGTAGTAGATTTCATTGCGACTTTTACATGAATATGAACCATACTTTGGTTTTGATATACATCCCACAGTTATACACATTTTCGACTGTCAATATTCCTGTCTTACCTTGTTCTGGTTCCCTGTCTTCCCCACCATAGTCCTGATTTCTGCTTCCTTTACTATCCACCCTAACTTCTCCCTCTTATAGATTTTTTTCATCCATGTCCTACACATGTACAAATGCACACACATATATAAATAATACATATGAGCTGAGTTCTGTATTTGAGACAATACTTTGAATTTGTCTTTCTGAGTTTGACTTATTTTACTTAACTTAGTAATTTCTAGTTTGTCCATTTTCATAGAAATGTGAAGAATTATTTATTTTATTTTATTTTTAATTACTGAAAGTGCAGCAGTTTAATTTGTGACCTTGCAATGCCACATACACCCAACACAGATAAAAATTGTAAGGCATGCAAAAGGAGCACAAAGAATATATATTTTTATAGGCTTGAATGTAGGTCTCTACCTATCACCCTTTTCTCTTTGGATGAGTAATGAGGAACTTATGACTTCATGTTTTTTTTTAAATTAATGATTCTTTTTTTTTTTTTCAATGCAGTTTATTCAGGAACCTTGAACAATCCTCGGACCCTGGGGAAAGCCAGCCCACAGCTTAAATAGCCTCTGGGTAGCCAACCCAGGCGTGCCACGTGGGCAATGCAGATAGGTCCACATACATGGAAGCAAGCCAGATCCTCAGCCTTAGCCAAATGTGGAATTGTTCGTGACAGAGAGCACTCACCATCGGGAAGGTGGAAGGCGGAAACCAGCTCCATCTTTAAGGCATAGCATTCTGCAGCTCTCTACAGTTCCCCCTTTTTGTTTTAGACGCATCAGGCAGAGTAGAGGTCTGATCTCTGATATTAGAAATAAATTGGGACTTTGTACCGATGATGTTCATTTAGGTGTCATCCACCCAAAGAGCATCAGACCCGTCCGATACCTTTTTCTCAGAGGCGGGACCTGGGGCATCAACCCGCATGCAATCAGACATGCTCTTCTCTGGGTCCAAAGCGGCTGACCCTGAGTGCAGTGCTTAGCCTCGCATCCTGAGCGTAACATTTTAGCTTTTTATGGTATCCAACCCCAAGCAGGGTTGGATACCAGGCCTTTACAACCATTAAATTAATGATTCTTTGAAAATTTCACACATGCAACAATGTATCTTGATCATACATATGAATTCATCTTCTTCTTCCAACACTCTACCTCAGGCCTCCCAACATATCTCCTTCTCACCTTCATGCTGCAACTTTATCATTTTCTATTTGTGATTTATTTGTAACCCACCCAGTCCAGTTAATGTGGTACATGTGGCCATGTGTTTGTGGTCATCGGTGTGGCACCGGAAGGTTCCAGTAAGGATGGTCTTCCACATGCAGACTTCAAACTTTGCTGAATGACAGTATGAGTTCCTATGCTGTATGGAATTGTTACATTTTTAATATACAGGAGCATAATTTTATTTAGGAAAATTATTTCCCATGACTTATTCTTCCACTAGGACCTTGCCTACTCTTGCCATCTTATTGGGATTTTAGGATTCAACACAATAAAAAGTAATAAGAATGTATTTTCTTTATATATTCTGGATATTAGCCCTCTGTCAGATATAAGATTGGTGAAGATCCTTTCCCAGTCTGTAGGCTGTCGTTTTGTTCTGATGATGGTGTCCTTTGCTTTACAGAAGATTTTCAGTTTCATGAGGTCCCATTTGTTGATTGTTGATCTTAGAGCCTGTGCTGTTGGTGTTCTGTTCAGGAAGTTGTCTCCTGTGCTAATGAATTCAAGGCTCTTCCTCACTTTTTTTTTTTTTTCTAACAGATATAGCATGTTAGATGTTGAGGTCTTTTATCCACCTAGACTTTAGTTTTGTGCAAGGTGATAAATATAGATCTATTTGCATTTTTCTACATGTAGACATCCACATAGACTAGCACCATTTGTTGAAGATGCTATCTTTTTTCCATTGTATGGTTTTGGCTTCATTGTCCAAAATCAAGTATCTGTAGGGTGTGGGTTTATTTCTGGGTCTTCTATTTGAGTCCATTGATCCACCATTCTGTTTCTATTCCAGTATCATGCAGTTTTTCTCAAGAGGTTAAAGAGCAACAAATTAAGTAATCCAATTAAAAAATTGGGTACACAGGTAAGCAGAGAATTCTCTGTAGAGGAATATAGAACAGCAGAGAAACACTGAAAGAAATGAAAGAAGGGGAAGTTAGTATGACCTGGAGAGGACAGGAGCCCCACAAGGACCAAATAAATCAGGACACAGGGGTCTTTTATGAGACTGTTTCTCCAACCCATGACCATGTATGGATATGACCTAGAACCCCTGCTAGGATATAGCCCATTGTAGTTCAGTATCCAAGTGGGTATCCTAGTAAGGAGAACAGGGACTATTTCTGACATGAACTCAATGGGTGGCTCTTTGACACCCCCCACCCCCGCCCGCGAGGGAGGAGCAGTCTTGCTAGGCCACAGAGGAAGACATTGCAGCCGATTTGTCAAATGCTTTCTAAGCATCTGGGGAGATGCTTATTTGGTTTGTCTCCTTCAGTTTGTTTATATGGTAGTGTTTATATGATATGAGCTTGGTGCAGCCACTTCTGTTGTCTGAGTCAAGGAGCATGGAGGCTCCTATTAGGGCTATCTGCCACTGTGCCCCACTGCCGCTGCAGACCTGGAAGGCTGGTACTGCAGCCAGCTGTTTCACCCTGTGAAGCCTGTACAGCCATCTGCAGATCTGGGAAGCACATACAGTAGACTGCTGGGAGGAAAGTAAAGATGCTCCTGGGGAAATAGATGTTATGGCTTCAACTGCCCCTCTACTCACCAATTTCAGAGTTTTGGATCTTGTACCCTTCACATAAGGTGTGTGCTGGTCATTGCCATCTTGGATCTCCTCTACAGTATACTTAAATTAGACAATGCTGTCAGTCCTGATGATAACTGATAGGCTAGGGTCAGATGGAATGGAAGGAGGACCTCCTTATCAGTGGACTGGGGTAGGGGCAAGGGAGGAGAATAGAGAAGGAAGGTGGAGTTGGGAGGGAATGTGGAAAGGGCCTATAGCTAGGATACAAAGTGAATAAACTGTAATTATTTAAAAAAAAAAACAAACAATGGCTTCATGTTGTTAAAATGACATGTTTTAGTAAAGGTACCATGTGAGCCAGATGCAAAAGTACTGGTTTTTAATTTGTTGTGATTCCTCTTGAGTGTGTCAGCATACAGGCTGCCTTCACAACACATATTCCATGTTAAGCTATCAACCAATCAGTCAAAACAAAACAAAAAAGAACAAAAACAAAAAACAACAACAACAACAAAATTACAAGAACCCAAACTTTCAAGTATTATAATAACCCGTGCATGTGTGTAGAATCAAAATGTCATTTTCAGAAAAACATCATTCTGACTAATGTATAAGGAGAGGTAAGAGTTAAACAAGGCCAAAAATTATTAAGAAAATAATTAAAAAATAATATTAGGGAAAAGAGTTTAAATATTGTAACAAATTAACATTACCTATACATTGATTTTTAAATTATGAGCATTTTACAAGTGTTGAGCTAGATTTTATTGCAGATTTCCTTTTATTTACTCACTTTACATTCTGATTGTAGCTCCCTTCCTCTTCACTCTATCCCCCTCCCCTATTGCTTAGAAAGGAGAGACACCCCCTATCAACCCAGCAAAGCACATCAAGTCTCAACAGAGCATCCTCTTCCCCTGTAGCCTGGCAAGAGGGGAGTGATCAAAAAGCAGGCAATCAAGTCCATGTTGGAGACTGCCCTTATTTCCCTTACTAGGTACCCCGTATGAAACAGAGCTGCCCATTGGCTACATCTGTGTACAGGGCCTACTTCGAGATCATGCATGGTCCTTGGATCATGCTTCAGTCATAGTAAGCACCCCCAGGCCCTTGTTAGTTGGCAGTATTGGTGTTTTTGTGGAGATCCTGGCTGTCCAGTTCCTTCTATTTTCCCCCTGACTCTTCCAAAAGACTCCCCATTCTCCACTTGATGTTTGGCTGTGAGTCTTAACATTTCTTTGGATCCACTGCTCTGTCGAGCCTCTAAGGGGAGAGCTATCCTAGGCTCTTGTTTTCAATCATAGCAGAGTATCATTAATAGTGTCAGGGTTTGTCTCTCTCCCATGGGGTGGGTTTCAGAATTTGGTTGGGCATTTCAATCTCTGCTCTATTTTTATTTCAACAAATCTTGTAGGTGAGGTCAATTTATTGCTTGAAGTTGTTGAGGATGTGTTGGCATTCCCCTTGATCCACTACCAGTTCTATTTGTGAGAGGGTAGGCTCTTCAGTCTTCATGAGTCCTGCTGCTAGAATTCTTATATAGAGTCACCCCCATATTCTCCCAGGATCCTAGCCTGTCTTAGGTCTCCAGCTTGTCACAGAGATGTCTGAACTCATGGTTTCTCTTCTCTCTGCAAGTCCTCTGACCTCCACCCCAACTGTTCCCATGTCTGATCTCCACCTTCACTTTTCTTCAGGATCCCTCTCCTAACCTGTTACTGCTCTTCAAATACTTCTACTGTCTATTCTATTTTCTCTTCTGAATGAGGTTTAAGCATCTTTCCTGGGTCCTCCTTGTTACTTAGCTTCATTGTGTTTGTGAATTGTAGTATTATTATCCTGTACTATATGGTTAAAAATTCCCTTATACATGATTACATACCATACATGTCTTTTGAGAGTTTGGTTACCTGACACAGGAAGAACTATTCTAGGTCCATCGATTTCCCTGAAATTTTCAAGATGTCTTTGGTTTTTTCAATTGTTTGTTTGTTTGTTTATTTATTTATTTATTATTAATTCAATGTACCTCTCAGTCCAGGACCCTTTTTCTTCCCCATCCAATGCAACCCTCCCTCCCACATCTCCTCTACCCTGAGCTCCATACCCACACACTTCAGCTCATTGATTCATATGAGGATTGAGTTCATCTTCTTCCCCAGTGGCCTTGTAGGGAAGTCCCAACAATGGGAAGTGATCAAAAAGCAGGCAGCAGAGTCCATGTCAGAGAATTCCCCACTCTCCTAACTATTGGGTCTACAAGAAGCCTAAGATGCCCATCAGAATTTTCTTCTTGGGGTCTTGGCATTGTAGTATGCCTATCCTGTACTATATGACTAAAATTTGCTTATAAGTGAGCATATATAGCATGTGTGTCTATCTAGGTCTGTGTTATCTCACTGTTTATAATTATTAATATTTAATATTGATTTATCTTTTAGTTAAGTAACAGTTATTCCTAAACCAAATCACCACACAGGAACTAAGTTTTATTTAATTAACCTAGAGCTCAGTGCTGGGAAATAATTACTCCATCCTAAACCTCCAAACCTGCATAACTTTCTCCCATTCTGATTTACCACATTATACTTTCTTTTTAGTCATATCTTAGGACTGGTTTATTTCTTCTGAAGTTTTTCTGTCCTCTCCTCTCAGATCTCTCCTCCACTCCCTTCTTTCTCCTCCCTTCTAGACAAGGATGTCCCACCCTATTCTCTCCATTGTTCAGTATTGGCTGGTCGTTGTTTTTATTGGCAATACAGAGGAACATGGTAGCATGTTTACACAAACTTGAGCCAGGTGATGCTTAAAATAAGCTTCACAATGCAATGTTTGTTTGAAAAGAGATCGTGGGGTAGAAAAACAAGCATTTGAATGAAAAAGAGTAAGTTGTATACATTCCACAATAATGTTATTCAAACTTTTCTCCCATTATGTTCAATAAAATGGTCCTTTTCCCACTTTTTCTTCTAACAGGTTTAGTGTGTCTGGTTTCATATTGAGATCTTTGATCCAGATGGACTTTAGTTTTGTGCAGGGTGATAAGTATGGATGTATTTGCAGTTTTCTACATGTAGACATACAGTTAGACAAGCACCATTTGTTGAAGATGCTATCTTTTTTCCATTGTATGGTTTTGGCATTTTTGTCAAAAACCAGGTGTCCATAAGTGTGTGGGTTTATTTCTGGGTCTTCTATCTGATTCCATTGATCCACATTCTGTTTCTATGCCAGTACTATGCAGTTTTTATTACTGTTGCTCTATAGTACAGCTTGAGATCGGGGATGGACAAATCTCCAGAAGATCTTTTATTGTAGAGGATTGTTTTAGCAATTCTGAGTTTCTTGTTATACCATATGAAGTTGAGAATTGTTCTTTCAAGGTCTGTAAAGAATTGTGATGGTAATTTGATGGGAATTGCATTGAATCTGTAGATTGCTTTTGGTAAGATGGACATTTTTACTATGCTAATCCTCCCAAGCCATGAGCATGGGTGATCTTTCCATTTTCTGATATCTTCTTTCTTCAGAGACTTGTAAAGAGCCTTAAGCTCCTTGGCACAGGAGTCAACTTCCTGAACAGAACACCTACAGCACAGGCTCTAAGAGCAACAATCAATAAATAGGACCTCATGAAACTGAAAATTTTATCTAAAGCAAAGGACACTATCGTCATAACAAAACGACAGCCTACAGATTGGGAAAGGGTTTTCACCTACCCTATATCTGACAGAGGGCTAATATCAAGTATATACATAAAGAACTCAAGAAGTTAAACAGCAACAAATCAAGTATTCCAATAAAAAATGAGGTACAGAGCTAAACAGAGAATTCTCAATAGAGGTATATCAAATGACAGAGAAACATTTAAAGAAATAGTCACCATCCTTAGTCATCAGGGAAATTCAGATCAAAATGACCCAGAGAGTTCACCCATCAGAATGGCTAAGATGAATAACTCAAATGACAACACATGCTGAAGAGGACGTGAAAAAAGGGGAACCCTCCTCCCCTGCTGGTGGGAATGTAAAGTTATACAACATGTTTGGAAATTATCTGGTACTTTCACAGATAATTAGGAATAGTGCTTCCTCAAGACCCAGCTATACTACTCTTCGGCATATATCCAAAAGATACTCAAGTATACAAGGACATCCACTCAACCATGTTTGTAGCAGCTTTATTTGTAATAGCCAGAAGCTGGAATCAGCCAAGATGACCCTCACTTGAAGAATAGATACAGAAATTGTGGTACATCTACACAATGGAATATTACACAGTGATTAAAAAAAAGGATAAACATACTAAAATCTGTGCATCTAAGGAAGCTAATCAGTAAGGAGGACTCTGGCTAAGATAATCCCCATTCAGAAAGGCAAAGAGGATGGGCACCGGAGGAGGGAGAAAACAGGGAACAGAACAGGAGCCTACCACAGTGGTATCTGAAAGGCAGGTATCTGATAACCTGCAGGGTATCAGATCAGATGCTGAAACTCATAGCCAAACTTTGGGCAGAGTACAGGGAATCTTATGAAAGAAGTGGGAGATAGTAAAACCTGAAGAGGACAGGAGCTCCACAAGGACAGCAACAGATTCAAAAAGTCTGGGCACAAGTGTCTTTTTTGAAACTGATACTCCAGCCAAGGACCACTCATGGAGATGTTCTGGAACCCCTGCACAGAGGTAGCCTATGGCAGTTCAGTATCCAAGTGGCCTTTATAGTAATGGAGACAGGGACTGTCTCTGACTTGGACTGATTGGCCTGCTCTTTGATCACCTCCCCCTGAGGGGGTAGCAGCCTCACCAGGTCACAGAATAAGACAGTGCAGCCACTCCTGATGAGACCTGATATACTAGGATCAGATGGAAGAGGAGGAGGAGGACCTCCCTTATCAGTGGACTGGGAGAGGGACAAGGGTAGGATTGGGAGGGGAGGAAGGAGGGAGATACAGGGGGGATACAAAGTGAATAAACTGTAACTAATAAAAATGAAAATGATTGAAAAAAAGAAAATAATAATACTCATAGATACTGTAATGAAAAAAGTCTGCTTTTATTTCAATATAATAATAATTAGAGAATAGTTATGAAAACTATTAGGTAAGATTTACATGAGTAATGTCCAGTCCATTTGGCTACTGAGGAGAAAGTAGTTGATTATCTATTCTATCTTCACAAATTTAGAATTCTTTTTTGAATGAAAAAAATTTTTAATGAAAATTGTTTTTTTTTTTCATTTCTAAATGGGTACTGAGTCATAGAAGCTAACTATGTGTACCTAAATTATTTTAAACCTTATTTTTTAACCTGTATAAAAACATTTTTAAATTTTCAAACAACTTGAGCTTAATTGTGAAAATATAACTACTTTGTCTTCATACCCACCAGAGACTTGAGAAGGAATAAAATTATTTACTTAAATAAATAGGAAGTGCATGTGAGCAGCTTCCAAAAGTTAGAAAATTGACAGAGACAGTTTGCTGCCTGAGCAGTCACTCAAAACTGTCTGTAACATTGGAGCATCATCTTCAGCCTTCTGCCTCAGTAGCTTTGACAGACTTATATATGAAGCAGGAACTATTAAGGACTTGCTTACCCTGTCTTGGCAGTCCATTTTTGTCAGCATTCTGTCTTTTCCGAAGCGAAGGCATTTTATTTACCCAAGTGGCTGGTTTGTCAAATTTGAAGCCATTTCCATATAGGTTCTTTGATACACATCATCTTATTTGAGGTAGGCTGGGTGCTGCCAGGTGATGACATCTGTATGCAGTCATATCTATCTGTTAAACCTAGGATGTATACTCCTGTGCTAAATTAGACTAGTGTCCTGACTGATAAACCTGACTATGACTTGATTAACTAAAAATTAACTCGCATTACCTAATATCTTAACCTTATTTTTATCTGAATAAAATCGTAAAAAACTTATAATCATCTCTCAATAACAATAAACATTCATAGGCCTAGACAAAGAAAACACCTACCCAACTCTCTTTAAACAAAATTGATGTCCTTCTCATGGATGTCTTCTAGCTGATTTTTTGTACATGTAGAAATTTTGTTAGGGGGCCCAAAGGAAATTGGGAAAAATGGTTAATTAAGCAAAAATTAACATTTGTGTATCAGTCTATGAATGTTGAGAAAATTCAGGCTTAATAGAAATCTTGTTTGGAACAGTCTGAGATGTTGGATCAAATGAGATTAGTGGCTTTCTTCAAAGCTCTCTTGGGAGCAGGTTTTGGTGAGAAACAAACAATTGAAGCAGTTGAGGCAGGGACAAGCAAAATGCAGAGATATGCAAGATGCTGGAACAGATGTGTCAATGTCTCAGCATGCTGGAAGGATGAATCCTGTCAGGTTTGTTCCAGCGTCTCTGGTGTCCAGTACTTTTGTTCTGAAAACATGTAATTTCTCACAAACTCCATACAGTCATAAATTTATGAGATGTGCAGCATGAAACCAAACTGTAAACCAATTTTATCTATGATATTTAAAAAAATGGTGTAATGAATTTTGAGGATAGTATAGACAAGAATTTATTGGCCATGTATTGTTGAAGTTTTGTCTGAAGACCTTTTTATGCCAGTTTCAGAGTTGTGCCCATGTGAAACGATCAGCAATTTATGTTACCTGTTCTGTTTGGTCTTTTTGATTTCTCTTTTCCTGTGTGGGGCCAAGATCTTCAGGGGGTCTTCCTTTGTCATATCTGTTTTTTTATTAGCTTTGATGGAACCCATAAATTCTCTTCCCCTGTAGGAACACATCCAAAACCTCCTCCCCAGTGTAATATATTCCCTGTTCTCCATTTTGGAATTAGGTCCTTTACATGCTATTCTAATTCTGCAGTCTTTTTAAATTTCTTTTTTTTTAATTTTAATTAGTTTAATTTTTTTTTAATTTTATTTTTCTTATTAGTTACATTTTGTTAACTCCATTGCTGGTGGGAATGTAAACTGGTACAACCACTTTGGAAGTCAATCTGGCACTTTCTCAGACAATTAGGAGCAGTGCTACCTCAAGACCCAGCTATACCACTCCTAGGTATATACCCAAAATTTGCTCACGTATATAACAAAGACATTTGTTCAACCATGTTTGTAGCAGCTTTATTTGTAATAGCCAAAACCTGAAAACAACCCAGATGTCCATCAACGGAGGAATGGATACAGAAATTGTGGTATTTTCACACAATGGAATACTACTCAGCAATCAAAATGGAGGAAATCATGAAATTTGCAGGCCAATGGTAGGATCTAGAAAAGATCATTCTGAGTGAAGTATCCCAGAAGGAGAAAGACAAACATGGTATATACTCACTTATATAGACCTACAAGATATGATAAACATAATGAAGTCTTTTTAAATTTCAATTGTGTCTTATCAGGTGTGCTACTTATCTCATTTAATCATTTTAAAATTGATAAATGATTATTTAATCTCTTTTGGGAAGATATTATTCTCTTTCTGTTTTATGAGCTTCTTTTTACAATTACTGTTAGATATTTTCATACTTGTTTGACCTATAGAGTTTATTTTATTTTATTTTTCTTATTAGTTACATTTTGTTAACTCTGTATCCCAGCTGTATCCCGCTCCCTCATTTCCTCTCCAACCCCACCCTCCCTTCTTCATGTCCTCCCTGCCCCTTTCCAAGTCCACTGATAAAAGAGGACCTCCTCCCCTTTCATCTGACCCTGTTTTATCAGATATCTTCAGGACTGCCTGCAATGTCCTTCTCTGTGGCCTAACAGTACTGCTCCTCGCTTGGGGAGTTGGGAGGTCAAAGAGCCTGCCTTTGAGTTCCTGTTAGAAATAGTCCTTGTTCCCCTTACTATGAGAAACCAATTGGTTACTGAGCTATCATGAGCTACATCCAAGAAGAGGTTCTAGGTTATATCCATTCATGGTCTTTGTTTGAGTGTCAGTCTCAGAAAAGACCCTGTGCCCAGATATATTTGGTCCTTGTGGAGCTCCTATCCTTTCCACATCATACTAACTCCCCTTCTTTCCTATGGTTCTTTGTACTCTGCCGAAGGTTTGGTTATGAGTCTTAGTATCTGCTTTGAAACACTGCTAGGTAAGGTCTTTCAGATGCCTTCTGCAAAATGGGGAACAGAGCTAAACAGAGAATTCTTGACAGAGGAATATCGAATGACAGAGAAACACTTAAAGAAATGCTCAACCTCATTAGCCATTATGGAAACGCAAGTCAAAACAACCCTGAGATTTCACCTTACACCCATCAGAATGGCCAAGATAAAAACTCAACTGACTACATATGCTGGAGAGGTTATGGAGAAAGGAGAACCCTCCTCCATTGCTGGTGAGAATGTAAACTGGTACAATCACTTTGGAAGTCAATCTGGCACTTTCTCAGACAATTAGGAATAGTGCTTCCTCAAGATCCAGCTATACCACTGCTAGGTATATACCCAAAATTTGCTCAAGTACACAAGAAGAACATTTGCCCATCCATGTTTGTAGCAGCTTTATTTGTAATAGCCAGAACCTGGAAACAACCCAGATGTCCGTCAATGGAGGAATAGATACAGAAATTGTGGTATTTTTACACAATGGAATACTACTCAGCAATCAAAAAAGAGGAAATCATGAAAATTTCAGGCAAATGGTGTGATCTAGAAAAGATCATTCTGAGTGAAGTATCCCAGAAGGAGAAAGACAAACATGGTATATACTTGCTTATATAGACCTACAAGATATGGAAAACATAATGAAATCTATACACCTAAAGAAGATAATCAAGAAAGCAGAAATAGGGTAAGATGTTCAATCTTCATTTAGAAAGACAATTGGGATGTACATTGACCTATAGAGTTGTAATTGCTATCTCTAAGAGATTTCAGGTGCCATGTCAAGCAGAGAGCAGGAGGCCCTGCTGTAGAGAGGATGCCCTACATCTCAATGCTGATCTCAGAGTGGGTATCAGGACTGGGAAAACTGTAACCTCAAACAGTAGGGTCTTTCCAAAGGGTTGAATCTACAGATCTTTAGTTTTCTCCATTAAGAAGAGGAACAGAAAATAAAATGTATACATGTTAAAGTTTTTTTTTTGCTCTTTAATTTTTTTATTTAACTTTTATTAATTACACTTTATTCATTTTGTATCCCCCCATAAGCCCCTCCCTCCTCCCCTCCCCGTCTCACTCTCCCCCCGTCCCACCCTTCCCCCTCCCGTTTCTGCATGCATGGCCCTCCCCAAGTCCACTGATAGGGGAGGTCCTCCTCTCCTTCTTTCTGATCTTAGTCTATCAGTTCTCATCAGAAGTGGCTGCATTGTCAGGGTTCTAGGTTATCTCCATGAATAGTCCTTGGTTGGAGTATGAGTCTCTGGGAAGTTCCCTGTGTTCAAATTTTCTTGTTCTGTTGCTCTCCTTGTGGAGTTCCTGTCCTCTCCAGCACTTACTATTTCCCACTTCTTACATAAAATTCCATTCACTTTGCCAGTTGGCCATCAGGCTCAGAAGTCCTCAAAGCGAGGAGAACTTCCCTTTCACTGGACTAGGAAAAGGGGACAAGGTAGAAGAGGGAGGGAGAGTGGGGCCATAAGAAGTTGAAGGAAGGGGCTACAGTCAGAAAAAAAATAGTAACCTCCTCAAAGTTTTATTCCCAGCATGTTCCTGAGTCAAATTTCCACTTATGTTCTCAGAGTGAATTCTAACACAGTTCTGGATTGAAAACATGACCCTGAGCATCGTTCTTTGGAAGTTCCAGTTTTTGTGCTATGAAGACACTATGTATTCTTTTGCAGTGGAAAGGAGATAGATATGTACGTCATAGTTCATTCTTTCAAAGAGCAGCATTTGCCATCAGTAAATAACTATAAGCATTTCTTATCTAACACTGAAGTGAAAACAATCAGCAATGTTTGTCAATGGCAAACACATCTAAATATAACTGTAGAATGCACACTCTGGTTTAGAATTAGATTCACATGACACCACACTCACAGACATTTATAAAATGTTATGTATGTTTCTGTGCATATTTGTACAAAGTGAACACATATCAGTAAAATTTACCTGTTAAACAGAGTGGGGAATAAATTATTTTGTTATGGAAGGTAACATTTGAGAAAGAGCCATCGGTGATTGATGAAAACATAATTTATTATTTAACCAAGACCTCTGGATAGCATATTCTGATCTGAACCAAGTCCCAAATAATCAATGTAAACAAAAAAATATGTAAAACCTGTGGTTTACTTCAAAAATTGGGAATCACTCCAAGAGTTTTTCACATATGATGTAAATCTCTCATGATTGAGCTACACCCTCCAAAATTCTGCCCACTTTAAATAATGTGTTTTTTACTTTACATTTTCCGTTTATTAAAAGTATTCCCTTTTATTTTATTAAAATAAAAGATTTATTAAAAAGTCTTTTCTCATTCAGTGTACTCTGATTTTTCTTTCCCCTCTGTCAACTCCTCCCAGTCCCCCCTGACTTTCATCCCATCCAGACACTCCTTTACTGTCTCTCATTAATAAAAAACAATCCTGTAAGAGATTACAAAAATGAAATAAAATGTATTGAGGTGAGACAAAAGCTATCATATCAAAATAAGGGCAGCCCAAACAAAAGCTGGACAAAAGCCCAAGAGAAAGCAAAGAATCCGAGACACACTTGCTCAAACATTCAAGAGCCCCATACAATACTAAACTGAAAGCTGTAATATGTTTGCAGAGGACCTGGTGTTGACTGTGTAGGCGCAATGCTAATTGTTTCAGACTCTGTGAGTTCATATGAGGTTTGACCACCTGATTCAGAGGGCTTTGTTCTCCTTGTGTCCTCCATTCCCTCTTCTTCTGACACTCTTCCTGCCTCCTCTTTTGCAGGGTTCCCAGAGCTCTCATGTAAGGGAGAATATCATAGGGAAATCCTCTTTAAAGCTGTGTGTTTTAAGGTCTCTCCCTGCATATCTTACTGTGGGCTCTGTATTCAATCACACTTGCTACAGAAGGAAGCATCTCTGTGGAAGGAAGAATATGGCACTGATCTACTAGTTGGCAGAGAGCAGTGTATTTTAATAACAGCAGTCTGGGTTGTTTGGAAATTTCCATAGCATGCCCTGGCCCAACAACTCAATTAAGTGCAACCCAGTCCCACTAGTGGAAGACTGGTTTGGTCACAATAGATGGCTTTTTGGAACTTTATCCCCCATTTTTGGGAGACCTCTTAGGTTCTCCTTCCTACGTTTTAGGAAGTTTCCACCTCAGTAGGTTTCCATAGCATCCCTCAGATGAACTTCTATCCCAACTGTATCTTCCAGGATTCCCTTCCTCTGCCCTATCTCTCTTACCACTCCTCACCTCATCCACCCATTCCCTTCCTTCTCAGGTCCCAGTCAACCTGTAAAATCTGTTTTATTTTCCCATCTCAGGGGGATCCAAGTGTCCCCTACTAGCTCATTCCTTTTTAGTTAAACTCTCGGTGTATGGATTATAGGTTGGTTATTATTTATATAATGAATAATATGCACAAATAACTGAATACATACCATATTTATCTTTCTGCATTTTAGTTACTCCACCCAGGATTTTTTTTTATTCCATCCATTTGCCTGAAAATATCACGATGTCTATTTTTTAACTGAATAATTCTCCATTCCCAAAGGAGACTGTCAATCCTGTCCTTTGGTCCTTGAACGTTGCTGTGACTTTAATCATTATATTGAATGACAAACTACCAAGATGACTATCTATCTTCATTT
This sequence comes from Meriones unguiculatus, assembly GCF_030254825.1. Classification (NCBI taxonomy): domain Eukaryota; kingdom Metazoa; phylum Chordata; class Mammalia; order Rodentia; family Muridae; genus Meriones; species Meriones unguiculatus. Next base: position 67,381,113 of record NC_083355.1, on the reverse strand, counting down.
AGCCCAGAAGTCTCCCTCCATCTTCTTCCACTTCCTAGGGATTTGAATTGGAATGTCCCCAATGAAGTTCATATATTTACATGTTTAGTTCCCAATGAGGAATTGTCTGGGAACTGTTCGGAGGTATGGCATTGTTGAATACTATAATTCCCATTGGAATTGTATTATAGGAGGGTGTTGTTTGAGGTTTAATATGCCAACGGAAGTGACGAAATAGAATGGAGTCTCCGTCTTTCTGTCTGTGTCACTCTCTATCTTTTTTTCTCTGTATCTCTGTCTCTGTTTCTGTCTGTCTGTCTCTCTCTCTATCTCTCTCTCTCTCTCTTTCTCTCTCTCTCTCTGCCTGCCTCTTGTGGTTCAGTATGAAAAGCTCTCAGCTCTGCTGAAGGAAGACAACTAGATGAGTGCTTGTTGACATAATATCATGGATGAACCCTGTAAAACTGTAAGCAAAGTTCCCATTAAATGCTTTTTGTTCAGAGTTGTCTTGGTCATTAGGTATTTTCACAGCAAGTAATTCACTGAGTAAGGGCATATCTGTGCATTTAACAAATACTAATGTGAAAGTCACTTTATTAATGACCACTTGAAAGAAATATATGACACTGTCCCTGAACTAAGAGTCTTGGAAACAGGAACTGTGGGTTGTGTGCTTTCAACTGCCCAGATTGAGGCATGTAGGGCTGCTCAGCCTTTCTCTCAAGCAGGGTGTCCACTTGTCTCTTTTAATACATGGCTCCTGAATCTATTACTGGCTTTTACCTGTTTCATGACATCATTCTCCCTCTCAGCCAATCAGCACCTGATGGAATCTCGAGGTTTCCATGGAGACGAGTAAACAAACTCCTCAGTGTCCAGTATCTCTGATCCTGTGCGCACGTGACTTTTTCTTGAGAAACCCAACAAGCCTTTATCTCATCCCTTTATCCAGACCCTATCCCTTTACTCCTATTCACTTCCGTGACAATGTCAGGTATGAAATGAAACTATAATGTTTATTTAATTGAACAGTTTCCTAAGTTGGAAAGCTTCAAAATGATGTGGGATTCAGGGGAATGTACTTTGGTACAAGATGGTCTCCTACGGTGGTTTTAGATCTGAAATTCCTTAGGGTTGTGACTTTCAACTGAGCAATTACTCACATACTCATTAAATGAACCTTCACATTCTTTTTTGATATAATAGGCTGTCAGGGTCTAGGATTCCCTGGAGTACTGAGTCTTTAAAATCATGGAAGAAAGAAGGAAACCACAGAATTCCTGGGACTGGATTGGCTGAAACAGAGAGAGAAAAAGAGATAGAGAAAGGGAAAGAGAGGTGTATGTAAAAGGATAACTGAGGGGCAGGATACTTTTTGACAACTGGTGCTGTTTCTCACTAGTGCTGCCAACCCTCTATGTGCAGAGTTGCCTTGGCTGACCTAGCTGGATAGGCAGCTGTGTCCTACTCAGTGGTCAATGAGCAACCTTCCTGGTCCTGGGGTTTACAGTTAAAACTAGGGCTTCAGGACAAGGAAATGGGTGTGTGTTACATGTCTAGGACACAAGAGCAGCTGTGTTTCCTGCTCTGGTCCTCCAGACACACTCTCTAAAAGTAGTGTTAGTGCCAGGACTGCTTGTTCATAGATGCCACCTGAGCTCATGGTGGTCTGAGGTAGCTGGGTTCATGGCTAGAATTCTCTGCTCCATAATGAGAATCTGGAAAGCATGGCTTACAAAGTAAAAGTCTGCCCTCCTTTAAAGGAATATTTTCTCCATGTTAAAGGTCATTGTAAAAATTGTCAACATATTATTTTATTGTTTATGTGGGAATTTCATACAATCTACATTACACTCCTTTTCCATTGCTCCCAGATTCACATTCCTACCCATTAGTCACACTCAAAATAAATTAAAAAGATACATCAATTGAAATACATGTTGTTCTCATTGGAACATGGTCAAACTCTCAGTGTCAAGGCCCTTAAAGAGAAATGAGTTCATCCTTGCCCCACACTGTCCCCACCTCTAAGCAGAAGCCATCAATCCTGAAGAGCTCTATACTTTATCACCTTGATCAAAATTTTTTCTTATTGATTAATTGATTGATTACAATTTATTTACTTTGTATCCTTTCTGAAGCGCCCTTTCTTTTCTCCCACTCCCACCCACTCTCCCTCTTCTACTTCTATACCCTTTCCCTATTCCCCTATAGGGAAGGACTCTTTCCCTTCTATCTGACCCTAGCTTATCAGTTCTCATCAAGGCTGGCTACATCATGTTTCTCTGTGGCCTGGCATGGCTGTGCCTCCCCAGGGTAGATGATCAGAGAGCTATCCACTGAGATAATATCAGAGACCCTTCCCTACCGCTTAGTAGGGAACCCGCCTGGAAATTGAGCAGCCTATGGGCCTCCTTTGGACTAGGGGTCTAGGTTCTCTCCTTGCATGATCATTGGTTGGAAAACTGGTCTCTGAATGCCCCGCTGGGCTCAGGTATTTTGGCTCTGTTGTTCTCCTTGTGGAGTTCTAGTCTCCTCCAGGTCTTTCTAACTCCCTCTTCTTCCATAAGGATTCCTGCACTCTGCCCCAAGTTTTGCTATGAGTCTCAGCATCTGCTTAGATGCCCTGGTGGGTAGGGTCTTTCAGAGCTCCACTATGCAAGGCCTCTGTTCTTTTCTTGTCTTCTCCTACTTCTGATATCTATCATGTTTTTTTTTCCTTTTGAATGAGAATTAAACATCTTCCCTAAGGTCCTACTTGTTGTTTAGCTTTTTTTAGAACTACATATTTTAATATTTTTATCCCATATTATGTGGCAAATATCCACTACCCCAAACTTGCCCCACCATTCAATAAGGGCATTTGCTCAACTATGTTCATAGAAGCTTTATTTATAATGGCCAGAATCTGGAAACAACCTACATGTTCCTCAGTGGAGGAATGAATACAGAAAGTGTAGTGCATTTATACAATGGAATAGCCCAGCAATTAAAAAGAAGGTAATCATGGAATCTGCAGGCAAATGGTGGGAACTAGAAAAGATCATCCTGAGTGAGGAAATCCAGAAGGACACATATGCTATATACTCACTAGATCACAGTTTTTAAGAACTCTCTCATGGCATCCTGCCTAGACTGTATCTTCCTTTTGGTGTGGAGGCTAAGAGAACATGCACTGCCACATGGTTTCTGGATGAGGCAAGCACCATGGGCAACACCATGGCCTCCAGCTACAACAGTGACAGTGGAGGTCTTTGAGGAGGCCCTTTCCAGAAAATGAACCCTTATCCATCACTGCTGTGGCTCTAGTTTCACTTTTCTTTGCCCCTCTGCTCAGCCATCTTTATTTTCTCCATTTTCATGAGATCACTTTTTTTAAAACATATTTCCCAAAGACATGGCATTTTTAGTTGTTCTGAAGATAGTGTGTTCTCTGTAGCCTTGTGATCTGCTGCAGTGTATCTCCTCTGAGCCTTCATGGGTCTCTCAGGCTTCTTGTAGCTGCTCCAAAGTTCTTAGGATTCATGCAGCTGCTGCCATCTTGCACTCAACTTCATTGTAAATCCTTATTTTAAAAAGCAATGACTTAGTCCTGATTTTTTTTTCAATTAAAATTGTTTTTAAGTGTTAACTCTACAATGGAGGTTGTGACTACCATCCTGCCTCAGTCAATGAATTGCAGGATGAAAAACCTGTATTTTCATGGCTATTGTCGTCATTACTTCAACAAGTTAAATATAGTTTAATGTACATTAACATTAATTCCTAGAGAAGCAAAGGTCTCCTTTCCTAAAATCTTTTTCATCTGTTGACAGGAGGGAACTTTGTGATACCCAGACAATCAGACCATCAGAGTTGTCTAGATAACAAAGGACCTTTCACTACTGGAACAACAAATGTGGTAAGTCTCATTGCACTTTACCATGAAGATATTTTACATGAAATCATATTTGGCAAATTTAAATTCCTAGTGTTTTTCTCTGTGTTTAAACTAAAGAAATAGAGTGATAATATATCACCTTTTCTTTACATTGTCAGTGGGATAGAGAAAGGAGGTCAATACTGTAAATAGATAGTCTTTAGAGTACTTTGCATTTCTACTCTCAAACACCTCGACTCCCCTAAACACATTCAGTATAGGATTGTGCAGTGCTGTGGTCTAAGGTGCTGACAGTTCTCAAAGGTTTGTTTCTTTCTGCTGCTTCTCAGCCTTGGTTCCCAAAGTCCTTCAACAGCAGGAACTGAGTTTTCATTACTCATTGTCACTCAGATGTTTTTGAATATTTGAGCATCATAGATACTAATTAAATTAGAGGGAACACCCAATCCCAAAGCCTTATGCTTCCAGCTGGGACTGAATTCCAAGCTCAGGTGCTCCCTAATTGTCTTAGTAATAACAAGAGAAGTCTCTGTGGTGAAAGCTGATTTTATGTGTATGCACAATCCTCCAGTGTGTGCATAACCACTCATAGCTATGTGTTGTAGGTACTTAATATTTAATATTGATATGTATTTTGGTTAAGCATTGGTTATTCATTAACCTTCTGTATACCCAAAAAACCACACAGAGACTAGGATTTATCTAATTAACCTAACACACAATGCTGGACAATCGTTACTCCATCCTAAATCTCCAAATCCGCATAGTTTCCTACCACTCAGATTTTACCCATTATACTTATTTTAGTCATATTTGGGTATGGTTCATCTCTCTATGTGGCTCTAACTTCTCACCGGCTCAACTCTTCCCCTACCCTCCTGCTTCCTTCCTCTGCCCTCTGGACCAGGATGCCTCACCCTATTCTCCCCATTGCACTGCAATGGCTGGTTGTTTCATTGACAACACAGAGAACAAATGGTGGCATGGTTACACAAACTTGAGAGAGGTGAGCATCACAATGTGGTGTCCTGACTGTTTGAAACCAGATAGTGGGGTAGAGAAATTAGGATTTGATCGAACAAGAGTAAATTGTATACATTCCAAAAGAACATTATAGCAACATCTATGTAAAGTCATGGTGCTAATCTCAATAAAGAGGCTGTTTGTAAGGACCCCTTTTTAAGTTACATGCTACCTGAAAGCTCATTTGCGTTGTGTTTTCAAGGAACACAGAGATCCCAGGTTCAGAACCTGCCACTTTACTACCATATTAAGTGGATCTCATGCTGTTCCTATTCACTAAATTTACGGAGCTGAACCACAAGAAACGGTATTTTATTTGCTCTCATTTATTTAGAGAGAGATTTGTCACACAAGCTGGCACACATACATGTAGCCCACACACACACAAGCACATACAAGCACACATTGTGTTCTAGCTGATTAGCACAGCAGGAGGAAGGATGGCAGGAGATGGCTTTGATGTTACCTGTCTTCTCTTTTGTGTTAGACCATCCGCAGACACGATGACGTCAGTCTACCTCCCCAAGAGCGGTTCCAGATCTTAAGCGCTCTAGGGCAGGACATCAAAATCAACAAAAAATTTTCCAAGGCTTCTTACCTGAGCCTCAGAGATGACTTCTTCAAAATGGCAGCTGACCTGGACGAATGTGGAAAAGAAGAAGGAGCCTTTATTCTCTATCATAAATTCCTCACGTGAGAACAGTTTCTATCTCCCTTTCTGGGACTATTCTCTAACTCATGCTCCTCTCCTGTTCATGTTTGTCACATTTGCTGACAGTTACTGAATTTGACAATGTCAGGTTTTAATCATATTTCTGGCAGTTCATATACAATCTTTTCATCCTTATTCAAAGACACAAAGACCAAAGATGTTGTGGTCATAAATAAAGAACTTCATGAGTAGGAGTTTTTTTTTTAAATATATATATTAATTATATTTTATTCACATTGTATCCCAGCTGTAGTCCACTCCCTCATTCCTTCCCAATCCCATCTCATCTCCCCCCATGCCCCTCTGCCAGTCCAGTAATAGGGGAGATCCCCTTCCATTTGATCCAAGTCTATCATGTCTCATCAGGAGTAGCTGCATTGGCTTCCTCTGTGACCTGGTAAGACTGCTCCCCCATCAGAGGGAGATGAACAAAGAGCACTGAGTTCATGTCAGAGACAGTCCCTGTTTCCATGACTAAGGAACTGACTTGGACACTGAGCTGCCATGGACTACATTTGAACAGAGGTTCTAGGTTATCTTCAAGAATGGTCCTTAGTTGGAGTATCAGTCTCAGAAAAGGTGCTTGTGCTCAGATCTTTTTTTTTTTTCTCTTCTTGTGGAGCTCCTGTCCCCTCTTGGTCTTTCTCTCTCTTGCTTATTTCATAATATTTCCTACACTCTGCCCAAAGTTTAGCTATGAGTCTCAGCCTCTTCTTTGATGGCCTGTGGAGTAGAGTCTTCCAGAGTCTCTCTGTTAGGCTCCTGTCCTGTTTCCTGTTTTCTCCCCCTTCTGAAGTCCATCGCATTTCCTTTCAGAATGAGAGTTGATCATCTTACCCAGGGTCCTCCTTCTTGATTAGCTCCTTTAGGTATACAGATTTTAGTATGATTATCCCATATTATATGCCTAATATCCACTTATAAGTAAATATATACCATCTGTGTCTTTCTGCTTCTGGGACGGATACAGAAATTGTGGTACATTTACACAATGGGATACTACTCAACAATTAAAACAAGAAAATGATGAAATTTGCAGGCAAAATTCTAGAAAAGATCATCCTGAGTAGGAGTTCTTAATCCTGTGTCCACATGACCAGGTCCTTGAAAACAACAGTTGGCAGGGAAGTGGCACATATCTTAATTGGTAAGTGGATTGATTAGCTAAAAGCCTCTGAGGGACAGGATTATCTCTGATGTGTAGCCAAACCCAGGTCCCTCTCCTCTTCATCCTGTAGCCTCTTGAGTTGTATAGGAAAGAAAGTTGCCTTCCCTGTAGGTACAGTCACCAGAGGACTGTAGAGCACCTGGAGTCAGTGGGGTTCAGCACATTAAGGACTTTTCCCAAGCTCTTCATCATTCTTGCACAGGCACATTAAATACAAGATTGTGAATCTAACACCAGGTCATGACTCTTATAGGCTCAGTGACAAGAATGTTCTGTTTGATGAAATAAATGATGTTAAAATCTCACTAGTCATGTCTAGCCCTGAATTTGGTGAAGCAGAACCTAAGGAGATGCATAGGACTCTGAGGAGCTCAGGCAATGGCATGGGGTTTTCTGGCCATGGTTTCCCTGATCTTCAGAAGACTGTGTGTGCTGAGTAGTGACATCACCTTCTTGTTCCACAGAGGAGGAGATAGCTCAGGTTTAGAAATGAGTTCACCAGGACAGTTTGCATTTCCTTGCTTGTACAACTGTTAGAACAAGGGTTCTTCTATTTGTTTTCCCCTGTTGGTATTCTGTAACATGAAGATATTCTCTTGGGCTCATGTTGTAACTCCCTCTCATTTTCTTACCATTCCAAAGACAAATTACTGTTACAAGGGACTCATGTGTCCTCTGAGATATCAGCTTTTTATACAGTGATAAAAAGCACGTATTCACATAAAATGATCTTGATCACACTCTCCTCTGAAGCAGAGTTTCTGACAGGGTCATGGATTGTTATTGATTTTTGGGTTGATGTGAGGGTTGAAGCAGGTGAGCAGCATCCCTGGGTGCAGCATCCTGCCAGGTAACCACAGCACATGCACTCCTAACTCTGAGCACCCTCATTGTCTCCTTTCATTACCTAGTGGTCTCTTAGGTGAGGTTGTCTGCTGCTGGGAAACAATACACAAAGGTTCTCTATGAGCAGGAATCCATATTGCGATTGGGAATGGAAGAGAGAGACCACTGTCTTTATTTCCTGCTTTGAAGTTCAAGGTTATGACCTGTTTCCTTAAGGATCTGTGGGTCCATTAATTCTATGTGCTGCATCCTGTGTACTGGGATGACAAACATGCACCTTAACAGCTTAGCTATGCTTCTTGACAGCTGACATTTCCTGAATGTGCCAGTTTAATATTATAGTAATGACTCATATTTTTTCAGACACTGGCATGAAAACTGATGCTGGATTTTAGGGTGTGCCTCTGTAAACTCTAGGATCTTCTGAAATCCTGCATACAGAGGCCAAATTTCCATCAGGCCTAATTTAAACATGTCAAAATTTTCTGTACATCTTATTCATTCTCCTTTATTTCTTAGATTATATTTGGAAAAAATGAACATTGGCCCAAAACTCCGAAAAAGGAATGCAGGTGGAAGAAGATCGAACTTCATCAAGGTAAGTCTTTGTTGCCTAAGCTGATTGCCAGAGCAGCCTGGAGCTACTCAAAGAAAATCCACAGATCCTGACACTTGGTGGAAAGGGGTCAGATGCTGCCTCAGCAAAACAGTAAAGAGAGGGATGGCTGGGAATAGGGTTCAAGCTGTGCGTGAGTTACTGCTGCCTTTCCCACCTTGTTTTATTCCCTTTTTTTCTCACATTAGAACTGTTCTAATTCTCCATTTTGATTTTGTATTTCAGATCCTAAACATCGTTTTTGACAGGGCCGAGATTTTGAAGAGGAAACTACTAAACAGATATAACAGGGAATATGAAAAATACCTAATGGAGATGGTCAGTATAAGGAGCACAGAAACAGTGGGATTACATGGCAGCTATTCAGCCTGTTCTTTGACTGTCTTGTTATGTTCCATTGGAGTCTGTGAGTCAATGACTAGGCTCCACAATCACTTGCACATAAATGCACTTGCATCTATACTAGCCAACACACACACACACACACACACACACAACACTTACACACACAACACACACACATCCCCCCCCGACAAAGATGGGTAGAGTGTAGAGAAGACTGAGATTTAGCTATTACTAGAGACATCCATATAGGAACTGAGTAATGGGGTGCAGGCTCTTTTCCACCACACCAGATTTATTGATCTGTTCCTGAGATGTCAGACATGAACAGAACTAGGTTTTGTTCATGTCTGTGATGACAAGACTTTTCTTCTGAGATTTCAAGTATTTGCCTAAATCCCTTTCCTGTAGAAGAGTAAAGAAGAGGAAGCAGCAGAGCTGGCAACTTTCTGGGAGGTCATAAAATCCAGATATTCCACTTCTTGCACTATTCCGTTTGATCCATTGTATGGATCTAAAGAAAGCAAAAGTGGAGAAGTAGGACCTGGGATAACATCTACAGTAAAGGAAGCTCAACCTTCCTCAGTACCAACCAAAACCTCCAGCCCAAAACAGCAGTGTGCAGTAGAGGAGAACACTAAGTTTGTCATCCCAAGCACATCAACATCTACTGAGCAGCCTGGGGCAAATGACCCAGAGGAAAGCACAGGTAAGTGGTTGGCTCTTTGACCCCCCCCCCCGGGAAAGAGTACCCTTCCTAGGCCACAGAGGAGGACATTGCAGCCAGTTCTGATGAGGCCTGATAAGCTAGGGTTGGATGGAAGGGTAGGAGGACCTCCCCTATCAGTGGACTTAGAGAGGGGCAAGGAGGAGATGAGGGAGAGAGCTTGGGATTGTAAGAAAATGAGGAGATGCAAAGTGAATAGCCTGTAATTAATCTAAAAAATAAATAAAAAATTCAGGATGTTCCACTTGGCACTCTCTTCTATTAGATCCTTTGTATGGACCTGAAGAAAACAAAAGTGGAGAAGAAGGACCTGGTGCAACATTAAGAGCAAAGGAAGCTCAGCCTTCCTCAGTACCAACCAAATCCTCCAGCCCACCACAGCAGCATTCCGGAGAGGAGAATGCTAAGTTAATCACCCCAAGCATGTCAATATCTGAAGGGCTGCCTGGGGAAAATGCCACAGAGGCAAGAACAGGTAAGTAACCACAGGTTTTTGACTTGGAAAACATTTGTGTAGAATTGGTTCCCCATTTAAACACAGAAATGAGCTAAATGCAAAATGAACTTATGGTATGAAAAATGCAGGTCTATTGGGAGAAGCTTTTGTAGTACTGGGGAAGGGGAAGAAAGAAAGAGAAAAATCATGCACAGAGAATGAAGAAAGAGTGAGGAGAAGAAGAGGATAAAAGATACACAGAGAGCAGAGTGAGAGGAGAGAGAGATAAGGAAACCTAAATGTCTGGATTATATAATAAGATGAAGCCCCTGTCCCTGGGCTGGAAAGCACAGGGTAGTGGTTCAGAGCTTATCCTAGCCATGCCTACAGCAGGTAGGGACCAAGGGATTCTGGGAAAACCTGGAGGCCAGGTGCACTTTGGTATGGTCTGAAACCTAAAAGTCCCCATTGCATCTGGCTCAGCCACACAGTTGAGAGATTAGAACTCACCAGTAAAGTAAGGACTTGCTGATGGACAGATGTCTGAAGTCTGAAGCACTGAGTACCACCACAGAGAATGTTGCATTTCCTTGTCCATGTCCTCAGTCTTTGGCTTCTGTGGTCCACTTACACTCATCTCACAGTCACATTCAAAACTATTGCTCCATACTCTCAAGCTGACTATAAAGTCCATGGTCCTAGCTCCCAGTCAGCTGTACCCAGAGCTTGGAGAAAGAAAACCCGGCTCACTTTGTGATTCCATCATGGGGAAGGACTCTTGGAGAGAATCCCAATGACATTTCCTTTCTCTCCCAGGCTCTCAAGATGAATTCTGCTCATGAACACCAGGTCCTGTTGCCTAAGACTTTTCTCTCTTTTCCATTGCAGTTCAGAAAGTTAGAGGCCTATGTCCTGTGATCCTCCCTCACGATTTATGTGAGAAATTTCTAAAGTCTGCTAGGAAGAACACTAAGAAGAAAATTGAGACCTGTGGCGTTTTGTGCGGATCCATGGTAAAAATATGAAAAGTCCTTCCTGATCTGAAGCTGTTTCTTCCCCTTGTCTTCTCATGACTGTCAGAGAACATATCTAGTGTCTGTGTCCATAGACATCACCAGAGAGAAGGAACTGGGGGTGACAAGGCCTAGAAGCCTTGAATTTGGTGACTTTGCATTTGGTTGCTTTTCAGAGTCCCTTGAACCCTTTGATTCAATGCTATAGTTAGAATTTTTCTTTGTAGTGGTAGCTAATGCTGCTAATTCCTGTTACTGCATAACTAAGACTAGAGGCTTCCTACAAGTTCAAACCAGCTTCACAGGGGGAATGAGACATTGTCTTGAAGGCAAAGAAAGCAGACCAGCAGACAGACAGGCAGATAGGCTGGAATGAGGCATGTAGACATGCATGTTGACTAATTCTAAAAGGAAAAGGAGGACTCAATTCCTTTTGGGTCCTGTTCTAAGCACCTACTCTGGTAAGCCTTGGAATATAAATTATAAACACCTCAGCTTCCTGAGCAGACCTACTGGCTGCTGCAGGGAGGAGTCTAGGACTAGGATGTGCCAAGAGGGACATCTCAGGGTCATCCCAGCATCTGTTCCTTCATATACAGAACCTACAAGCGCTCACAAGGTTGTGAAACAATGAGAGGAGGGATAACAGTAAGGGTCATTCACTTGGGTGAGGGATTCTCTTATTTGTGTTATGAGAGAGTGGGACTGAGTTCTAGGAAATTGTAATACATTATTTTCTCTTGGCAGGTAGGAGAGGAGTACCATATCACGCACATAGTCATACCACTCCAGGAAGGAGGCCCTGACTATTGCTATGCCACCAATGAAGAGGAATTGCTTTTTATTCAGGAAGAACTGGGGCTTCTCACCATAGGGTGGATTCATGTAAGCAAATAACCCCCCTGATGGTAGGGTTCTCTTTTCTTTCTCTCAGAAACATCCTGCCTAAATCTTTCTCTGCACAGAGTCAACCCATTCCATATCATTCTTCTGTTTAAACATACAGTCAATAGTGTTCCAGGGTGAGTCATAAGACCATTTCTTACTGTTTTTACAGCTTTTAAATTTTTACTTTTTTCAGTTTATTATATTTTATTTTTATATTAATTATAGTTTATTCATTTTGTATCCTAGCTGTAGACCCCTCCCTCATTCACTTCCAATACCTCCCTCCCTCCCTCCCTCCTCTCCCATTCCCCTACCAAAGTCCATTGATAGGGGATGTCCTCCTCACCTTCCATCTGACCCTAATCTATCAGGTCTCATGAGGAGTGGCTGCATTGTCCTTCTCTGTGGCTTGGAAAGGCTGCTCCCCCATCAGAGGGACAGTGGTCAAAGTGCCTGACACTGAGTCCATGTCAGACTCAGTCCCTGTTCCACTTACTAGAGAACCACTTGGATAATGAGCCTCCATGGGCTACATCTGAGCAGGGGTTCTAGGTTGTATCAACAAATGGTCCTTGGTTGGACTCAGTCTCAGAAAAGGCCCCTGTGCCTAGATATTTTGGCTTTGTTGCTCTCCATGTAGAGCTCCAGGCCCCAGTATCTCTCCCTTCTTTCATAAGATTTCCTGCACTCTGCCCAGTGTTTGGTTATGAGTCTCATCATCTGCTTTGATGCACTACTGTGGAGAGTCTTTCAGAGGCCCTATGTGGTAGGTTCCCATCTTATTTCTTGTTTTCGCCTTCTTCCAGAGTCCATTACATTTGTCTTTCTGAGTAAGGATTGATCTGATCATCTTACCCAGGGAACTTCTTGATTAGCTTCTTAGGTGTATAGATTTTAGTGTGTTTATCTTATATTATAGGTCTAAAATCCATTTATAAGTGAGTATATACCATGTGTGTCTGGGATAACTCGGTGAGTATGATCTTTTCTAGATCCCACCATATACCTGCAAATTTCATGATTTCCTTATTTTTAATTGCCAAGTAGTATTCCATTGTGCACCACAATTTCTGTATCCATTCCTTCCTTGATGGACATCTGGATTGTTTCTAGGTTCTGGCTATTATGAATATAGCTGCTAGAAACATGGTTGAACAAATGTCCTTGTTGTGTACTTGAGCATATTTAGATATATTTCTAGGAGTGGTATAGCTGTATCTTTTTTCTTTTTTAATTGAATTTCTTTTTTATATTAATTACAGTTCATATACTTTGTATCCCAGCTGTAGCACCCTCCCTCATTCCCTCCCATACACACCCTTACTCTCTCATCTCCTCCCTGCCCCTCTCTAAGTCCACTGATACAGGAGGTCCTCCTCCCCTTCCATCTGACCCTAGCTTATCATGTCTCATCAGGACAAGCTACAGTGTCATCCTCTGTGGCCTAGCAAGGCTGCTCCTCCCTTGTGGGGGGGAAGTCAAAGAGCCAGCCACTGAGTTCATGTCAGAGACAGTTCCTGCTCCCGTTACTAGGAAACTCACTTGGATACTGAGCTGCCATGGGCTACATCTGAGCAGGGGTTCTATTTATCCATGCATGGTCCTTGGTTGGAGAATCAGTCTCAGAAAAGGTGCCTGTGTCCAGATATATTTGGTCCAAGTAGAGATCCTGTCCTCTCCAGATCATACTAACTCCTTCTTCTTTCATATGATTCCCTGCACTCTGCTCAATGTTTGGTTATGAGTCTCAGCATCTGCTTTGATATACTGCTAGGTAGAGTCTTTCAGAGGCTCTACAGGAGCTTTACAGGAGGTAGGCTCCAGTTCCTGTTTCTTGTTTTCTCCTACTTCCATGTCCATCCCATTTGTCTTTTAAGTGAGGATTGATCATCTTACCCGGGTCTTCCTTCATGTTTACCTTTTTAGGTGTAGAGATTTCTATGTCCCTCATTTATAATGTTCCCTGCAGTCTGCCCAAAGTTTGGGTATGAGTCTCAGCATCTCCTTTGATACCCTGATAGTTACAGTCTTTCAGAGGGCCGCTGTGTTAGGCTCCTATCCTATTCCTTGTGTTCTCCTGCTTCCAATGTCTATTTTAATTGCCCTAATGAGTGAGGTTTCAGCCTCTTCCCTAGCTTACTCCTTGTTGTTTAGCTTTTTTAGGACTATAGATTTCAGTATGTTTATCCTATTTTATATGTCTAATATCGACTTATAAGTGAGTATATACCCTGTGTGTCTTTCTGTTTCTGGGGTATATCACTCAGGATGATCTTTTCTAGATCTCACCATTTGCCTGCAGTTTTCATGATTTTCTTGTTTTTAATTGCTGAGTAAAATTTCATTCAGTAAATGTACCACAATTTCTATATTCATTCCTCAGTTGTGAGACATCTGGGTTGTGTCCAGCTTCTGGCTATTATGAATAAAGCTGCTATGAACATGGTTGAACAAATGTCTTTGTTTTGTACTTGAGCACCTTTTGGATATATGCCTAGGAGAGGTATAGCTGTATGTTAAAGAAGCACTATTTCTAATTGTCTGAGAAAGGGCCAGATTGATTTCCATGGTAGTTGTAGAAGTTTATATTCCCACCAGCATTGGAAGAGGGTTTCTCTTTGTCCACAACCTCTCCAGCATGTGTTGTCACTTGAGTTTTTGATCTTACGCATTCTGATGGGTGTAAGGTGAAATCTCAGAGTCATTTTAATTTGCATCTCCCTAATGGCTAAGGATGTTTAGCATTTCTTTAAGTGTTTCTCTGCCATTCTATATTCCTCTACAGAGAATTCTCTGTGTAGCTCCTTCCCACATTTTTTAATGGGATTACTTGATTTGTTGCTTTTTAACATCTTTAGTTCTTTATATATTCTCGATATAAGCCCTCTGTCAAATATAGGGCTGGTGAAGATCCTTTCCCAATCAATAGGCTGCTGTTTTGTTCTGACAACAGTGTCCTTTGCTAAACAGAAACTTTTGAGTTCCATGTGGTCCCGTTTATTGATTGTTGATATTAGAGCCTGTGCTGTTGGTGCTCTGTTCAGGAAGTTGTCTCCTGTGTCAATGAGTTCTAGGCTCAGCTCATCCCGAATTTTTCTTCTAACTGATTTAATGTGTCCGGTTTTATGTAGAGGTTTTTGATCCACTTAGATTTTAATTTTAGGCAGGGTGATAAATATGGATCTATTTGTATTTTTCTGTATGTAGACATCCAGTTAAACCAAAATCATTTGTTGAAGATGCTGTCTTTTTCCCACTGTATGTTTTGGCTTCTTTCTCAAAAATCAAGTATCTGTAGGTATGTGTATTTATTTCTGGGTCTTCTATTCAGTTCCATTGATCCACTATTCTGTTTTCAGGTCAATACCATGCAGTTTTTACTATTGCTCTGTAGTGCAGCTTGAGATCAGGGTTGGAGATACCTCCAGATGACCTGTTGTTGTACAGGATAATTTTGCCAATTCTGGGTTTTGTTTTGTTTTTTTGTTGTTTTGTTTTGTTTTACCATATGAATTTGAGAGTTGTTCTTTCAAGGTCTATAAAGAATTGCATTGGTATTTTGATGGGAATTGCATTGAATCTGTAGATCTTTTTTTTTGAAGGATGGTCGTTTTCACTATGTTAAATCTACTGATCCATGAGTATTGGAGATGTTTCCATCTTTTGATACCTTCTTCAATTTCTTTCTTGAGAGACTTGAAGTTTTTTTAAAGATATCTTTCACTTGCTTGGTTAGAGTCACACCAAAGTACTTTAAGTTATTAGTGGCTATTGTGAAGGTTGTTTTCTCCCTAATTTCTTTCTCAGCCCTATTGTCTTTGGTGTACAGGAGGGCTCCTGATTTTTTTGAGTAAATTTTGTATCCAGCCACTTTGCTGAAGGTGTTTATCAGTGAAGGATTTCTCTGGTTTAATGTTTGGTGTCGCTCATTTATACTATCATATCATCTGCAAATAGTGATACTTTTGAGTTCTTCCTTTCTGATTTGTATTCCCTTGAACTACCTTACCTGTCTTATTGCTTCAGCTAGGACTTCAAGTACTATGTTGAAGAGATTCAGAGAGAGAGGACAGCCTTGTCTTGTCCCTGATTTCAGAGGGATTGATTTAACTTTCTCTCCAATTAGTTTGATTCTGGCTATAGGCTTGCTGTATATTGTCTTTACTATGTTTAGTTCTGTGCTTTGTATCCCTGATCTCTCTAAGACTTTAAATATCAATGGGTATTGTATTCTGACACATGGTTTTTCAGTATCTAAGGAGATGATCATGTAGTTTTTTTCCTCTTTTTGTTTTATGTTGGATTACATTGATAGATTTCTGTATATTGAAACACACATTCATGTCTGGGATGAAGCCTACTTGGTCATTATGGATAATATCTTCTATGTGTTCTTGGATTCAGTTTGCAAGCATTTTATTGAGTATTTTTGCATCAACATTCATAGAGAGATAAGGCTATATTTCTCTGTTTTTATTGGGTCTTTGTGTGGCTTAGGTATCAAGGTAACTGTGGCTTCATAGAACGAGTCTGATAATTATCCTTCTGTTTCTATTGTGAAATAGTTTGAAGAGAACTGGAGTTAGCTCTTCTTTGAAGGTCTGGTAGAATTCTAGAATTCTGCACTGAAACCATCTGGCCCCTGGCCTTTTTTTTTTTTTTTTTTTTTTTTTTTTTTGGAAGAGAGATTTTTGATGACTCCTTCTATTTCCTTGGGGGATTGGGAGATATAGGACTATTACACCAATTTACCTGATCTTGATTTAATTTTGGCAAATGGAATCTATCAAGAAAATTGTCCTTTTCATTTAGATTTTTAAATTTTCTGGTGTGTAGGCTTTTCTAGTAAGACCTAATGATTATTTGGATTTCCTCTGTTGTGTGTTGTTATGTCCCTCATTTTGTTTCTGATTTTGCTGATTTCAGCCTTGAGCTTGAATATTTTCAGCAGTCTATACCTTTTGGGTGTGCCTGCTTCTTTTCTTTCTAGGGCTTTCAGGTGAACCATTAAGTTGCTTGTATGAGATGTTCAAGTTTTTTCGTGAAGGCACTTAGTGCTATGAACTCTCCTCTCAGCACTGCTTTCATTGTGTCCCATAAATTTGAGTATGTTGTGCCTTCATTTTCATTGAATTCTAGGAAATCTTTAATTTCTGTATTTCTTCCCTAACCCAGCTGTCATTGAGTAACAAATTATTCAGTTTCCCTGTTTGTGTAGGCTTTTTGCTATTTCTGCTCTTGTTGAGATTCAGTTTTAGTCCATGGTGGTCAGATAGGATAAAAAGGGTTATTTCAATTGTCTTGCATCTGTTGAGGCTTGTTTTGTGACCAAATATATGGTCTATTTTTGAGAAGGTTCCATGTGTGCTGAAAAGTAGTTATACTCTTTTGACTTTGGGTGAAAAGTTCTGCAGACATCTAATGGATCCATTTGATTTAGAACCTCTGTAAGTATCATTATGACTCTAGTTAGCTTCTGTCCTGATGATCTGTCCCTTAGTGAGAGTGGAGTGTTGTAGTCTCTCACTATTAAGGTGTGGGATCGATATGTGATTTCAGATTTCATAATGTTTCATTTACAAATGTAGGTGTTCTTGTATTTGGGACATAGATGTTCAGAATTGTGATGTTGTTCTGGTGGATTTTTCCTTTGATGAGAATGAAGGGCCCTCCTCATCTTTTTGATTAATTTTGGTTGAAAGTCTATTTTATTAGATAATAGGATAGCTAACCCAGCTTGATTTCTGGGTCTATTTGCTGGCAAAACATTTTTCCAGACTGTTACTCTGAGATACTGTTTATTTTTGTTGCAGAGGTGTGTTTCTTGGATGTATCAGAATTTTGGATCCTGTTTCTGCAACCATTCTGTTTATCTGTGTCTTTTTATTGGAGAATTGAGTCCACTGATATTGATAAATAATAATGGCCAATAATAATGAATGTTAGCTCTTTTTATTGTGTGGTTGGTGGTGTTACAGTGATTCATTGCTTGTTTTCTGTTATTTTTTTTCTTGTAAAATTATCTGTATCCTATGTTATCTTGGTTGTAGTTTCCGTTAGATTGGAGTTTTCCCTCTAGTATTTTGTGTAGGGCTGGGTTGCTGTGTAGATATAGTTTAAGGTTAGTTTTATCATGGAATATGTTGTTTTCTCCATCTATGTTAATTGAAAGCTTTGCTGGGTATAGTAGTCTGGATTGGCATCTGTGGTATCTTAGAATCTGCATGGCGTGTGCTCAAGCCCTTCTGGCTTTCACAGTTTCTGTTGAGAAGTGTGATGTGATTCGAATAGGTCTGCTTTTATATGTTACTTGGCCTTTTTCCCTTGCTGCTTTTAATATCTTTTCTTTGTTCTGTAGATTTAGTGTTTTGATTATGATGTGACATGAGGAGTTTCTTTTCTGTTCTAGTCTATTTGGTGTTCTGTAAGCCTCTTGTATGTTTATGTACATCTCTTTCTTTACACTGGGAAAATTTTCTATGATTTTCTTGAAAATATTTTCTGGACCTTGAAGCCTGAAATCTTCTTTCTTCATCTATTGCTATTAATCCTAGATTTTGTCTTTTCATGGCATTTTGATTTCTTGGATGTTTTGTGTTTGGAACTTTCCAGATTTTACTTTTTCTTTGAGATAAGTATTAATTTCTTCAGATGAGATTTTCTCTTCCATCTCTTGTATTTTTTGGTGATGCTTACCTTTGTGGTTCCTGATCTTTTCTCTGTTTGTGTTTTCTTTATTGATTTTAATTCTGTTTTCATGCCTTGCCCCATTTCCTTCATCTGTTTGAATGTGGATTCCTCTCTTTCTATGCTGTTCTTTACTCTTTTTTGTTGTTGTTTATTTCCTCTCTATGTACCACTAATTGTGTCTCTACTTCTGCTTCCATTTGTTTGGCTATTTCTTTAAGAGATTTTTGTTTCCTCTTTATGTGTCTCTAATAACTGGATAAGCATAGCTTTCAGATCATTTTCCTTTGTTTCGGATCATTTGGAGTGTTCATTGATTTTGGAGTTGGCTGATGAATCCATGATGTCTTAATTTTTGTTGGATGTGTTCTTACCCCGAGCTCTGGCCATCTGCTTATCCATAACCTTCACTATTTGATCCTGGAGTCTGCACTTCAGACTGGGTCTGTCTTTCCCGGGTGTCTGGAGTATTCTTCAGGGTGATGAGAGAAGTCGACTGGTTTGAGAGTGTGTGTTGTTTTTTCAGCTGTACCTAAGGGTGGAAGCTCCATTTGCCCAGAAGCACAAATGTGAGTGAGCAAGCATGTATGTGTGAATGGAGATGTGTCTTAAAGGACAGGGTGCTAAAAAGTGAAGATGCCTGGAATGTGGGGCAGGGGATGGTACAGGCATAGGAAGGGTTGCAGGCTATGGCACTGTTCGAGGGCACAATGTGCATGTGCATGCACAGATTCCTTGAATATCTCAGTGGCCTTCAGGTCACTGCTATTCAGCTCTGTCTGGGATCCAGGAGTTGTTTACCTGAACTCCACTGATACACCCGCAAAACAGGGGCTTCAATGTTGAGGATGTTGTCCCAAGAATCCCGTGTTGCCCACAGTAGATGTGTGAGTGGGAGGGATTCAATGTCTGGCTGCGAGAAAAGGGAGACCCTGGATTTGGGGCTCTGCAGGCATTCACTTGAAGGATCACTCACACTCTAGCAGGTCTAATAGGAAAGCACAGGGGTTCTCGCTGTTTTCTACTCTCAGACTTGGGACTGGTGAGGCAAATGTGGATGTAGTCAGCTTGGTGGTGCTGCAGATGCAGAACTTAGAAGCTGGTAAAATGGTCCACTGGGTATCCAGCCACAGCAGCAGAACTGGGAGGTTGTTAGAGATGCTTCTACTGGGAAGTCCTGGAGAGCCTCTAAAGCAGCCTGTGGACCTGGATGGCCCAGGGGACCTGGTGAACCTGGGTGGCCTGGCAAATGAGATTTCTCAAGCAGTCTCCTGTGACTTCATGATTTTCAGTTCATTATAAATCCTTACTGTTTTGCTTAAAACAATAACATAATATACAGTAAGCAAAATTTGGCCCTTTGTGTTAAAATTTGGCCATTTGTGGTAATGCAAATGGGTGATAACACATAACCTAGTATCAATTCAGATGAGGCATTTTGGACTACATTTTTTGGGAAGTAAATCTGGGTCCCTGTGAGTTTCAGAGAAGGGGGGGCACACTTGAAGTGACTTATGATAACTTGTAAAAATGTGTCAGAAGGGGTTCATGGGAGAGGGATCAACAATGGATACCTCCACTGTGCTCCTGCATCAGTGAGCAGTTCTGTTGGCTGAGATTTCTGTTTGGTATCAGAAAAGGATGACATATATTTGTTGATATGACCTATCAAAGGAGTGGTCTTCATTGTCTGGTGTGGGCAGGAAAAATAGTGGTGATTTTGAGTTGAGGGATAACTGTTTCTGTTATTCTGGGTAAAACCATTTCATGACTAAAGCCATAGTATAGGAGTTAAGTGAAGAAGATACGAGGATGATTGAGATGTGAAGATCAGTAAAGTTTTTTGAACTGCTAACATCCAATGAGAAGGTGGTAGCAAACTGTTGAGGAGGAGTGAGATTTCAGAGATTTCAGAGTAATGAGGACCAGAGGCTGATGAGTCTGGGACAGAACAGGCTTTCACCTGGGTTCATGGTGATAGTAGTGATCCCCTCATTAGTATGAGTAGGGCTTGCAGAGAAGGACTGAGATTGGAAGTGGAATTAATTCATACTGTGTGGAATTTAAGGTATATGTGAGATATCAAACCTATATGGCCATCGGAAGGAAGTTTTGAGAAGCCAAGAGAAACCAGGAGAACGTCCTGGAAGGTTTCTGCATGGAGCTGGCCTAGGAAATGTGGTAAATGGGGAGAGCTGTCTGCAAGAGAATTCATTGCCTGGCAGCTGAGGTGGAGGTCTAATAAGGAGAACATGGAACACAGTGGGCGATGAAACAGCAACAATGCTACAGGAGTACTGGTTAGAAGGTTCTCAGAAAACACACAGCAAGGAAAGAAGGAATGAATAAAAGAGTCTTGCTTTCAGTGAGGGGCAAGCTAAAAGTGACAGAGAGAAATTTAGCTTCATTTGGCCTTTATGAGTTAGGATGACAAAATAGATTGTCTCCTCTTTCTTCTCCATCTAGCAGATGAGTGTCCCTCTTGAATGATTTGAGGAATCTTGGTAGGGGCCAATTGTTGAAGCTGGTTGGGCTTGCCTTTCTTGGTGGATCAGACCTGGCTGGCTATGCTCACTTGCAATTCTTGTCTTCTTTTGTTTTTGTAGACTCATCCAACCCAGAGAGCATTCTTGTCAAGTGTGGACCTACACACCCATTTTTGCTACCAGCAGATGCTGCCTGAGTCCATCGCAGTGGTGTGTGCCCCCAAATACAAAGAGTGAGTGTGTAAGATTCAGATTCTGGAATATACAAGAGCAAAATGATTTCATGTTTGAAAATTATTTAAAATTTATGTATTGAGTGTCTTAACTGATTGCTATTAAAGCCTTCAGTTAAGAGCAATTAATTAATACTAGCTGCTAATTAATACTAGCTGCTCTTTAAAAAAACATGATTATATCACTGCTGATTTTCTAAGACAAACTATCAAGAAGTAACCTCAAGAAACAGAGGTTGAAGAAATTCTACTCCAAGTGTTGTACATGAGTGTGCTCTCTTTTCATTCCCAATGTCAATTTATTCTGAATTCCTCAGCAGATCCAGTATTGGAAAAGCAATGAATTATCCTCCTTCCTTGGTTAAAAAAAAAAAAAATTGTACCCTGGATATTGTCCCTGAGTGACAAGAAGACTCTGATTTTAGCATTTTTATCCCTTGTTCCTCACATTTTTTATGTAAATGGACCTAATGCATTGCTTTGTTCTTCTTCCTATTCATTTCTACTGTTGAATTCCTCTGGCCACTTTGGTTATGGTGAAATGAAGATATATAGAATGAGAAAGAAATAGAAATAGGGGGACGTAGACATACATGGTCAAGAGTAGGAGTATGAGAACAAGGAGGAGGAAGAAAAAGCTAAAAGAAAGAAAGAAAGAAAGAAAGAAAGAAAGAAAGAAAGAAAGAAAGAAAGAGGAAAAGAGAAAAGAAAAAAGAAAGAGGAAGATTATAATGATTAGGAATGCACAAGGAGGACAGTGTCTAGGAGAAGGATAGATATGACAGTGATGACTACGAATTGAAGTAGGAGAGGGTTCACAGGTTCTAGAAATGGGAAGAAGAGTTCTGCAGAGAAAAGAGATAGGAGGAAGGGTGAGAAGAGAGAGTGAAAGAGTAAAATGGAGAGAGATGCAAGAAACAAGAGGAGAAAGGAAATGAAAATTAAAGAAGGAAGAAAAGATGAGAGAAGGTGAACAGAAGAGAGGGAAGAGACCTAGAGGCATATCTGCTTGACTCTGTTTTTTTCATTTCAGAACTGGAATTTTCTCACTGACACCTACTGGGATAAATGAAATTTCCTGCTGCTCCAGGAGGGGGTTTCATCCTCATAGAGAGGACACTCCTCTCTTCTGCGTACGTACCTTTGTACAATGAATCAAGACGTTGGTCTCAGCCAGATCATAGAGCTGATAAGGTTTCCCATGTTTTCTGATCTACTTTGAAGTTCAGCATCATTGGTCACATTCCTGAAAATCCATAATTACTATGTAATTAGAAAGCAGTGGGCAGTGAAGAGAAGTTCTCTCTCATTTACAACCTAATCATTAATGGACTTTGAGGATATTGACCCTTATTGATCTTTTTACCTAATATCTGTTGATTTTAATACACTGTACTTTCCAGGGATCTTGAGAGAATAATGGAAGTAGGAGTGGGGTGTACATCAGGGTCAGAGTGTAAACTCAGCATGTGTGAGATTCTGGATTCCATCTCCAGCATCATGGGGAAAGAAGTAACAGAGTATGGAAACCATTAGTTTATTCAATGTTTATTACATGTTACCTTGTTCTTCACCAATATCAGTTACTAAGTTTCAGTTAGAGATCTGTATAAAGAAAAGGTCATGTAAGATAGGTAAATTAAGCATCTTTTATCCTGGGAGTCTGCCGGAATATTATAGTTCTCACCTGCCTAGAGAGGTAGTTTTTTCTCCCAGGTTGTGTTTAGTGATAACACACTTAGTATGATCAGATTGATCTATGTGTCATATCAGCCTCAAGTCAATGAGAGTCTTGTACCTTATATCAGCCTTGACTCTTCCATAGAGATTGCATTCAGAGGAAATGCAGGAACATATTGAAAGGACCAGAACCTGCCCCATAAAGTATATAAAATCCAGAGATAAAGCCGCAGAGTTCCAATGGCTTGTAAAATCCTGGGGTCATATTGATTAAGCCTTGTGACTTTGTTTTACATATGAATACCCTCAAGGACTATTCATATGGTTATCATCACAACTCCAAGATTACTGGTTCCCTTTAATAAACAGATATTTCACAAGTGGCTCTGGAAAACATGTGCAAAGATATATGGGAGACACTGACTCTGTCTATGAGGAGTACTAGGTAGGAGTGCTGGGTCCCAGACCTTTGTATATTTATCTCACTGACTCACAATCTCACCTCTAAGCTAAGAACTACTGGCCTTCAGAGAGCTTCTTATATTAGAGGCTTATGTGTCGGGACATGGCTCAGTTGGGGAAGAGCTTGTGTTTTAAGCACAAGGTCCTGAATTCAATTCACAGTATTCCTGAAATATGCCATGATGGTGTCTATCTATAGCACAGCACTAAGAGCTAATGGCTGAAGGATAAGTTCAAGATCTTCCAGGACTACATAGTTTATATGGTCTAGACTAGGTCACAAAAGCCTTTCTTTTGGTATAATATTAGAAACACAAGTTGTTTCAAAACAGGACTTTTCCTTGCTTTGATCCTATTTACTTTTCAATTGCAGGACTGTGACCATGTCACCACCCAGAACACCAAAGTGATGATCACTGATTTACGATGAGTATAATCCCACTAACCAACATCAGTGGGAATCTGTGTGTGTGTGTGTGCTTCTGTATGTGCACATATTTTATGTATATGTGAGTGACACACACACATACACACACATGCATATGTGCAAAGAGTAGTGACATATCAGGTGTGTATGTTCAACTTATGTCATGTATGTTACTTGTATGTCATGGATGTTATTTGTAAGTCATGTATGTTACATCTGTGTCATGTATGTTCACAATGTGTGTATGGATGAACACTTGTTCATTCCCTGTGCCCAGAGGAGAAGACTGATGTGTTGTCTTTTAAGGTTTATTTTAGGGTAGATTAGTATTTTAGTATTTCATAGCAACAGGAATTTGATTTTGTCAGATTGTATATTTGTTAATAACTTAAGAAATTTTCTGACCAGGAACCAGTATAAGTGTAAGTTCCCAGTGCACCCAACACTTGCCTGCCTCAACTGCTGGGCTCCCAGAAGAAGAGTGAAAAGAAATCAGAAATATTATTACATTCAATAACTTTCTAAGATTGTTGACACTTACATTTACACACTTTAAAGCACATATTTAGAACCTCATAACTTAAGCTTTTCTGCCCTAAGACCTTTAAAACTTTTATTTACACACTCTGAACCAAGCTGTTGATACTTTAGGAGACTAAAGTAGGTAAGTGTGTATCAGCCTCTCAGGTTCTACCATTACGGGTAATACTAGACAAAGCAGGCAGCTCCAGGGTGACATTTACCCACTAGACAAGAAGATCTTAGTGGTTAGAGCAGGTAAAGAAGAAAACAACTGGAGAGGGAGACTGAGAGTGGAATTTTTGCTTTTTGATTTCTTTTGTTTTGCGTTTTATTTTGTTTTGTTTTTGTTGTTTTGTTTTTGTTGTTGTTGTTTGTTTGTTTGTTGTTTGTTTGGAAAGAGGGTAGTTTCAATAGAGAAAGAGGAAAGCATCTTAGTTAGGGCAGGTTTCCAGCCCAGATGGTAGGATCCAAGAAGCAGACACACACTAACTGAATAGTAGAGGAGAGTCAGGTGGATAGAGCAGGTGCAATGTACTGGCAGGTTGTGTGGCAGAGGCCAGCAGAAACAAAGAATGTGAACATTGCTGTATAGATATTGTTGAAGTTTAGTTTTGTCTTGGAGTATTTTTTTTCTCCATCTCTGTTGATTGAAAGTGTTGCTGGACACCTGAGATCTCTTACAATCTACATGACATCTGCCCAGCCCCTTCTGGCTTTCATAGCTTATGTTGAGAAGTCTGGTGTGATTCTGATAGGCCTACCTTTATAGGTTATTTGGCCTTTTTCCCTTTGCTGCTTTTAATATTTTTTCTTTGTTCTGCAGATTTAGTGTTTTGACTTTTGTGTGACATGAGTTTCTTTTCTTGTCTAGTCTATTTGGTGTTCTATAGGCCTCTTGTATGTTTATGGACATCTCTTCCTTTACTTTGGGAAATTTTTTTTTACAATTTTTAATTTATTTATTTTTTATTAATTACAGTTTATTCACTTTGCATCTGAGATGTACCCCCCTCCCTCTTCCCCTCCCAATCCCACTCTCCCTCTGTCTTCTTCTTCTTCTTCTTCTTCTTCTTCTGTGCCCCTCCCCCAGTCCACTGATAGGAGAGGTCCTCCTTTCCTTCCATCTGACCCTAGTCTATCAGGTCTCATCAGGACTGGCTGCATTGTCTTCCTCATGGCCTGGTAAGGCTGCTCCCCCTTCAGGGGGATGGGCAGAGGGGTCTTTTCTGAGACTGAGAGACCAAAAAATTTAAAGCCCCAGCCACCTGGAAAAAGAAACTAACTTAATGCAATCTTTCCCCTGCCCGCTAGTTATACAGTTGCTAGGAAACCACCCTCAGCGCCCTCCGGACCCACTTTGGGAAATTTTTCTTGTTTGCTTTTCTATATTTTCTAAATATTTTCTGGACCTTGGAGCCTGGAATCTTCTTTATCATCTAATCTTTTTTTTTTCTTAGATTTTGTCTTTTCATGGCATCCTTGATTTCTTGCATGTTTTGTGTTTGAAACTTTCCCAATTTTACTTTTTCTTTGAGATAGTATCAATTTCTGCAAGTGGATCTTCAGCTCCTGAGATTCTCTCTTCCATCTCTTATACTCTATTTATGATGCTTGCCTTTGTGTTTCCTGATCTTTTCTCTAAGTTCTCCAGGTTCAGGGTTTTCTCTGTTTGTGTTTTCTTTATTGATTCTAATTCTGTTTTCATGTCTTGAATCATTTCCTTCATCTGTTTGAATGTGCATTCTTGTCTTTCCATGATGGCCTCTATTTTTGTTGTTGTTGTTTTTTGTTTCCTCTTCATATGCCACTGCCTGTGCCTCTATTTGTTTGGCTGTAGTTGTCTGTATTTCTTTGAGAGTTCCATTCGTTTCTTCTTTATTTGCCTCTAACAACTGGATAAAGATAGATTTGTGATCATTTTCCTGTGTTTCTGATAAATTAGCATATCCATTGACTATTGGGGTTGCTGGTAAAGCCATGATGTCCTGATTTTTGTTGGATGTATTCTTATGCTGACCTCTAGCCATTTGCTTATCTGTCACCTTCACTGTTTGTTCCTGGAGTCTGTACTTCAGACTGGGTCCATCTGTTGCTGGTGTCTGGAGTATCACTCAGGAAGATGAGAGGTCCACCAGTTTGACAGTGGATGTTAATGTTTCAGCTGTAGCTAAGGGAGGAAGTTTGCAGGCACCTGTGTGCTAGTGCTGGTATGTGCATGGAAGTATACCTTGGAGGACAGGGTTTTAGGTGAGTAGATGCCTGGAAGGGTGGAGCTTAAGCCCAGGGATACCATGCTGGTGCTGTTCACAGGTTCATGGGCAGATGCCCTGAATACCTCAGTGGCCTACAGCCCTGTCTTTCTTTTCTCCTGGTATTCAGATCTTTCTGGGTTCCAGGAATTGTTTGCCTGGACTCCACTGGTAGACCCACGGAACAGGAGCTTCAATGTTGAGAACGCTGTCCCAAGTATCCCTCTGTTGCCCACAATGTGGGAATGGGTGGAAGGGATCCTAAGTCTGGCTGCTTGTGTAGAGGTACTCTGGATCTAGGGATCTGTGTACACTCACTTGAAGGCACACTCACTCGAGGCATAACTGGAAATTACAGTGGTTCCCCTTGTTCTCTACTCTCAGATATGGGCCTATTGGGGCAAATGAGAGTTTAGGAGATCTGTCAGCTCAGTGGTTTTCACTGTTTGGCCTCCAGGCATGGTGACCTGTAAATGGAATAGCCATATCTGTGGTATCAGTCACCTAGCATGGAGGCACCTGCTTGGGGCAATGACTGCTGCCTCTGCTGAGCAGGGAGGCCCATGCTTGGGGAAAAATGGAGTGCAGCGGGGGTTGAATATTCACCACTCTCAGTCCCCAGAGACATCCATGGGTGACCTGGATCCAAACTGTCCCAGCTCACAGGTTGTCCCCTCTTGTCCAGGAAGCCTCAATGTTGATGTTCTGACTACAGCTGCCCCTCCACTCACCAATTTTGGAGTTTTGGATCCTGTGATGGCAGGCGGCTGTATGTGCCACCCAGGTCTGCAGTCAGCTGTACAGGCTATTCAGGGTCCCCCAGCGGGCATCTGTACTGGCCTCCCAGTTCTGCTGCAATGGCAGGCGGTTTTAAGGGCCTCCCTGTGGGTGCTGTAT
Organism: Meriones unguiculatus; assembly: GCF_030254825.1. Taxonomy (NCBI): domain Eukaryota; kingdom Metazoa; phylum Chordata; class Mammalia; order Rodentia; family Muridae; genus Meriones; species Meriones unguiculatus. The sequence continues at coordinate 67,353,840 of NC_083355.1, read as the reverse complement.
GGACCTCCCAGGTGTGTAGCAGTGATGGCAGGGTGGCAGCTAGCCTCCAGGAACCTTCATGCTCTGTGCCTGGGATAATGGAAGTGGTTACCCAAGTATGAGTCTCTCTCTGCCCAGCAGACAAACAGTGGATACCACCCAGCTGAAATATCTCCTACACTCTCATTTGCCCTCGCAGGCCCAAATCTGAGAGTAGAGAACAGGGGGAACCCTTGTACTTTCTAATCAAGCCTTTAAGTGAGTGTGCCTTCAAGTGAGTGCATGCAGAGCCCTAAAACCAGGGTCCCTCTATGCTAACACCGAGACATCAGATCCCTCTCACCCATACCCACACTGTGGGCAATATAAGGATTCTTGGGACAGCATTTTCAACATTGAAGCCCCTGTTCTGCTGGTCTACTATTGGAGTCCAGGCAAACAACTCCTGTATCCTTGACAGATCTAAATACCAGGAGGAGAGTAAGACAGGCCTATTTGCCACTGAGGTATTCAGGACACCTGCCCATGTGCATTGACCCTGGGAACAGCGCCAGCTCCCACAGACCCTCCTGTGATTAAGCCCCACATTCCAGGCATCTACACACTTTAGCACCCTGTCCTTCAAGGCACACTTCCATTCACATGCTGGTGCTTAACCCCCTCATTTGTGCACCTGCACCTGCAACCTTCCTACCTTAGCTACAGATGAAACACCAATATCCACTCTCACACCGGTGGACCATCTCATCTTTCTGAGGAATACTGCAGGCACCAGAGAAAGACAAACCCAGTCTGAAGTACAGAATCCAGGAACAAACAGCGACTGTTACAGATAAGCAGCTAGCTATAGGTGGGCATAAGAATACTTCCAACAAAATCAGGACATCATGGCTTCACCAGCAACCTCAAAAAGGCAATGAACATGGTAATTCATCTGAAACACAGGAAAATGATCTCAATTCTAGACTTATCCAGATCGTAGAGGCACATAAAGATGAAATAAACAAAACTCTAAAAGGAATATAGCAAATACAGCCAAACAAATAGAGGCACATATATAGGCTCAAGGAGAGGCATATAGAGACAAAATGAACAAAACTCTCAAAGAAATACAGGGAAAAACAGCTAAACAGAGAAAGGAACATGCAGAGGCATGAGTAGAGACATACAAAAAGAAAACAAACAAAGAAATACAGGCAACTGTAGCCAAACAAATAGAGGCACAATTAATGGCCTATAGAGAAGAAATGAGCAAAAAAACTGAGGCCATTGTGGAAAGACAAAAATCCACAAATAGATGAAGAAAATGGTGCAAGACGTGAAAACAGAATTAGAATCAATAAAGAAAAAACACACAGAGAAAACCCTGGAGCTGGAGAAATTAGAGAAACAATCAGGAAGCACAAAGGTAAGTATCACCAATAGAATACAAGAGATGAAAGAGAGAATCTCAGATGCTGTAGATGCACTTGCAGAAATTGATACATCCCTCAAAGAAAAAGTAAAATCAGAAAAGTTCCAAACATCCAAGAAATCAAAATGCCATGAAAAGACAAAATCTAGGAATAATAACAATAGATGAAAAAAGAAGATTCCAGGCTCCACGGTCCAGAAAATATTTTCAAGAAAATCATAGAAGAAAATGTTCCCAAAGTAAAGGAAAAGATGTCCATAAACATACAAGAGGCCTACAGAACACCAAATAGACTAAACCAGAAAATAATCTCCTCACATCAAATCATAGTCAAAACATTAAATCTGCAGAACAAAGAAAAGATATTAAAAGCATCAAAGGAAAAAGGCTTAGAACAAACAAAGTTAGACTATCAAAATCACACCAGACTTCTCAACAGAGACTAGGAAATCCAGAAGGTCTTGGGCAGATGTCATGCAGACTTTAAGGGAACACAGATGCAAATCCAGACTACTATACCCAGCAGAGCTTTCAATCGATATAGATGGAGAAAATAAAATATTCCATGACAAAATTAAACAATATCTACACAACAACCCACCGCTACAGCAGATCCTAGAAGGAAAACTCCAGTCCAAATAAAATAGCTACACCCCAAAAAGACACAGGATATAAATTGTTGTGATCCATAAGCAGTCATCATCTAGCCCCAAGGGACCTGATGAACTGGATATTGGGCATCTGGGAGGCCTCCAATGGACCACAGAAGAACCACCTGAAACCACCTGCGCATGCTCTGGGTCATCTTATGAGAGAACTCGAAGCCCATCCTCTCTCTTTTTCTCTCTCTCCTGCCTTGCCCAGAGATGGTTTTTGTGACCCCTTCCCCCTTGCCTTGATAAACCTCCCATGTGGAACCAGTCACGTGGCATGATTCGTGAACCTGCCCTGTAACTGTGTTGCACAATCCTAACATTGGTGCTCTTGCCTGAGAATAGGTGTCTCCAATGGCCACGCCGTGTGGTGATCCCCAGCACCCTACTGGAGCTGCTGAAAACCTATTTCATTCCAAATGCACCCGTGATCCACTTTCCAGCAACTAGATTTTTTCTGCTGCATTTAACATTAGCTGGATAGGTGAGTTTCCCTCACTGGTCTGCATAAACGTTTCTCTGGGTAAGGGAAAATCGACTGTCAAGGGTCCTGCAACTCCCCATGCGTTTTGAGGCGGAGGTACCCTAGCCACGGTCTTCACTGGCTACAGTTGAGCCTTTTTCAGCAAAGGATCCTCCATTGAGGGCTTCCTCTTTCCCTTGGGAGATTTTTTTTTCCTCTGCATGCACAGTTTCTCCCCCTCATTCTCACCTCCGAAAATCCTAGTGCTAGGTAAACTGTGTCTCCTATGGGCAGCTGTGCCCTTCTCTCTGGCCAAAGCTGAGTTGTTGGGTCAGGTAAGACCACTCTACTCGGTCAAACCTTGCTCTTGGGACACCTTGACAGGTCACTGACTCTTCCCTCCCTCCCATTTTTTCCATTCCTCTAGCATCCCCACTGGGATGTCTTCTGGAGAATTTTAAAACCCTATGCATGGAGCCTGAGTGAAAGGCCTCTAAGCTCATATGCCTCTGTAATAAACTTGGCCTATGTATTCCTTAGATAATGGTTCAAATTGGCCAATTAAGGGCACATTAAATCCCAATATTTTATGGGATATTTTAATTACTGTCAGCGATCTGGCAAATGGAAGGAAGTATCTTATGTTCAAGCTTTCTCTCTTCTCCGCTCTGAACCTTTTCTCTGTTCTTCCTTTTCTCCTACCCAACTTCTTCTAGCTACAAAGTCTCAACCTCAAGAGTTGTCTACATTTGACCCTGTGGATGAACCTCCACCCTGTCGTTCTCAACCCCCAGCTTCTTCCCAACCTCTGTCTTCTTCCCCCAACTCCTCTACTTCCTCCTCTTCCTCTTTGGCTTCTTCAGAATCCCTTTCCCTCCCCCAGCAACAGGCTGTCCTAATCGTCCTACTTTGGCACCCACTTTCACCCCTCCAACAGCTATTTGACCCCTGCTCCTTCCTTCTCTATATAGCAAAGCCCCCTTCTTCTTCTCAGCATAAACCAGCTTCAATTCTTCCCTTGCAGGATGTGGCCAGTGTAGATGGCATAGTTAGGGTGCATGTTCCCTTCTCATTAACTGAACTTTCTCAAGTAGAAAAGAGACTAGGATACTATACCTCTGATCCTTCTACTTTCATTAAAGAATTTCATTATCTCACTCAATCTTATAGTCTCACCTTCCATGATACATATATGATTCTTAACAATAACTAATACCTGAAGAACACAGGCGAGTTTGGGAACAGGCTAGCATACATACAGATGAGGTTCACCAAACACATGCAGCACACCTGGTGGGGGCTGAGGCAGTGTCCGACCAGAATCCACAATGGGATTATAATACTCCAGAAGGCATTTTAGCAAGAGATCAGTTCATGACCTGCCTCCTGGCTAGTCTCCTTAAGCCAGTTAATTTTGAAAAGCTCCAGAAGGTCGTTCACGACAAGAATGAAAACCTGTCTCAATTCAATAAGAGCGCCTTACAAATGCCCTCTTACAACATGCTAATCTAGACCCTGAAAGTACAGAAGGCAGGCAACTTCTGATGACCTATTTTTAATTCCAGGGTTACCCTGACATCAGGGCTAAGCTTAAATGCTTGGAGAGAGGAACCCTGACCACACAGGCAGAAGTTAGTGTTGGCCTTTGAGGTGTACCATGGGAAAGATGAGAAAGCCCGCAAGCAAAAATACAAAATGCTGTCCAAGGCCATCCAACTGGCCTCAGCCACTACCCAGCTCTCTTGCCTCCTAAGGCACGAGGACCACAGGGTCCCTGTTTCAAATGTGGTCAAAAAGGTCACTGGGCCTTGTTTTGTCCTAATCTCTGCAAGGCACTGGGGTTATGTCCAACATACCACCTAGAGGGACACTGGGTGTTGACTGCAACCGTTTCTCCCATGATATGGGGGCAGCACTCCGAGATCACCCTCCTGAAGATATCCTAGACCTGGCTACAGACAACTGAAGGTGCCCAGGTTCCCTTGACCAGACCGCTACCACTACTAGCAGAGAGCCACAGGTTTCATGGTATTATCATGGCATCGGGACAGCCCATCTCCTTCCTTGTGGACCCTGGAGCCACTTACTCAGTCCTGACGGAGTACTGGGGCCCAACCTCTCCTTGTAGTTCCTTTCTTGTCAGGGTAGGGAGACAGCCTTGCCAGCCTTGCCGGACTCCACCATTTAATTGTATTTTCAGGGGAGTTCCCTTGACTTATTCATTTTTAGTGATGCCAACTTGTCCAGTTCCCTTACTGGGAAGGGACATTTTAGCCAAAGTGGGAGAATCTATCTCCTTTCACCCATTTCCTGACCCCAAGCTCACCAGCATCCTCTATCATCCTCCTCCTAGCTTCCAGTTGTTACATGTTGCTTCCTTTATCAGCCTCTCAAGTGGACCCCCAAGTCTGGGATATCCAAAGCCCCTTTGTCACTAGGCACCATTCCCCTGTATTCATTCAGCTGCAGGATCCTACCCAGTGTATTACCCAATCCCTGGGGATGGCAGAAGTAGAGAAGGTAATTAAATGCTCCTCTAAGGCCATTGCCTCTCTGACACCCCCCCCTAAATAATACAAACCTGTCATTTTGTCTCCTACTTTAGACTCTGACCTCAGCCTACAGGCCCCTTAATGTGACCCAACTGGGCTGTTATAATGTTTTCTGGCTGTGTGTCCCACCTGGGACCAACTCAGAACTACCACTGATATAGCTTCTCCGGTGACTCTGTCAAGTAACCTTACTTCAGTATTCAGTAACTTCCCTGACTCAGACAATACTAACTCTCCAAGGACAGATCTACTTGCTGCAGCAGTAGTACTTAAAAACCAAGGTGGATTGGCTCTCCTCACAGCTAAAGAAGGTGGCCTTTGCGTCTTCCTCCAGGAGAAAGGCTGTTTTGATGTCAACCTGTCAGGTATAATAAAAGACAAAATCCAACAACCCCAGACAAATCTACAAACTTAAGGGAACAGCTCTAGGGCCTGTAGCTCTTGGGCCTTCGAGAACCCCATATGGAAATGGATTCTGCCCTTGCTCATTTTTCTGCTTTTGCTTTTTGCACTCTGCTTTATTAACTTTTTCTCGACATTCCTCCAACAATAAATACAAAAATTCTCTAACCAAACCATTGATCGGTTACTCTTACAGAATTGTCAACCTCTGCCCACAGAACCAGATGACAACAACCTTCCAATCAATCAACCCTGATGGTGGGGACCAGCTATAGAATGACAACGCCCCTAATCAGCAGGAAATAGCTAGAAGAGCAAAGGTCGTCCCTATGCCCTCCCCACCATCACCCCATTCCTGGCTCCTCACTTTTTAATAAAACAAGAAGGGAAGAATGTTGGGATCTGTAAACAGGCATCTCTAAAGCCCACCCCAAGGAATGTGACAAACTGGATATCTGGTGTCTGTGAGGCTACCTACGGACCACCCGTGGACCACCTGAAACCACCTGTTCATGCTCTGGGTCACCTTATAAGAGAACTCTCACAAAGTCTCTCTCTCTCTCTCTCTCTCTCTCTCTCTCTTGCCCTACCCAGAGACAGTCTTTGTGACCCTTTCCCCCTTCCCTTAATAAACCTCCCACGAGGAACCAGTTGAATCGTGTGATTTGTGAACATGCTATGTAACTTTGCTACACAATTCTACACAAGGCAATTGTAACTTACTCTGTATACGCTATGACTCCACCCAACAAAAATGTTATGTACTTAATATGGAGAATAAAACAATCACTTGATAAGTGCAAATTATTAGAATGCTAACAATAGAGAACTTTTCTTAATTTCAAGGCTCTAAAGTATAATAGTCATTTTTTTTATATAGCATGAAGAGTTTCTCAAGATTTTGAAGACTGAAAATTTACCACATTATTCATACTTAAAATTGAACAAAGTATTCAATTAAAAAAATATTTTCCAAAGATGTTAATTGGACACCATCTGCAAGACAGCTGCCATTGGCTTCCAGATCCTTTTTTTTTTTTTATGACTTCCATGCTGCTGTGTCTCAAGTGGCTCATCTTCACAGACTGCATCAAAGTCTCCTCTGGTCTGGCTTCTACCCTTATTTCTCTCTGAGCTCTCTTTTCTACCTTGTTCCTACCCTTCAACCAATTTCCCTGTATCCTCCATTTCACCTTCTGAGTGAGCTTTACACATCCTCCCTTGGGTACTCATTGTTATCTTCCTGGTATCTGTACATTGTAGTACATCTATCCTGTACAATATGGCTAAAATATGCTTATAGGTAAGTACATAACATGTGTCTTTCTGAGTCTATGTTACTTCACTCAGGATGCTCTTTTTCATTTTTATTCATTTGCCTGAAAATTTCATGATTTCTTTTTTTTTTAATGGCTGAGTAGTATTCCATTGTAGAAGGCCTGCAAGGAAAAAAAAAAAAGAATACAAGGGGCACTCTAGTCAAGACTCCTAATAGCAAAGGCCATGGAGATAGAAGGCACCCTGTGTCTAGAAAGGATTCCTAGTGGATGGAGGAGGTCACCAAACCAATCACAAAAACCTCAGTCCAGAACTTGCCCAACCTACAAGACCTGCAGGGACAAATATAATACAGGCAGGCAGAGTAGATATTGAAGGAATGTCCAGCCAATGCCAGGCCCAACCCCAAGACTCACCCTATGGAAGAGACACAACCTCTATCACTATTAACTTCTCTGGTATGCTTGCAGACCGTATCCTACCAGAGTTGTCCTCTTTCAGGCTCCACCCATCACCAGCTTGAAACAGATCCTGACACTCACAGCCAAACATTTGGTGAAGCATAGAGAGTCTACCGGAAAAGATGAGACAAGATAAATGGACCTAGTGATGTCAAAAGCTACACAACAAGATCAGAGTTAATCAACCGGGCCCCAGAGGCACCTTTGAATTCTGAATTATCAACCAAGGACAATGCATGGTCTGGACCTAGGTCCTCTACTTATAAGTAGCTGATGGTCATCTTAGGCCTCATGTGGGCCCACTAGTTTGAGGAGGGGTATTTCTGACATGGACTATGCTGCCTGCTTTTTAACCAATTCCGCCTGATAAGTCTGCCCTACTAGGCCACAGGGGAAGAAGAGTAAATCAGTCTTCATGAGAATAGATGAGGTGTGGTATCTGAGAAAGAGGGCTCCCCTAGTCTGAGGAATAGGATAGAGATGCAGGAGGGAGGGTAAGACTGTAAGGAAAGGAGAAGCTGCCTATGACTGACTTGCAAATTGAATTAAATTTTAAAAATGAAAAAGTCTATATAATTGTATTGTCTAATGTTGTAGGTGAAAAGAATAATGGGAAAATTCTAAGTAAAATGAATTCAACTTATCTACTTTAAGGTTGTGGTAGTTTATGGTGGCAGGGAAGGGTATTAATGAGGACCTCATGGAAAGCATCACATGGTGAAAGAACAACCAGAGAGAGCCAAATTGCTTCTGTAATATATAAGATTTGGAAACAGCTCACCAGCCCATAAATAGACTAATAATTTCATGGGCAATCCTGAGCTCATTTATAGAAGCTTCTACTCTCTCTCAGCTTGTCCCACCTCTTACTACAACAATGTTATGTGAAATTCTCTACAGAAACTTGAGCATATATATACTTTCCCAAGACAGGGCAGTGATGACAGAGGAAGGTAAAGATGTTTTAATTAAATTTTTATTTCTTTATATTAATTACAGATTAGTCACTTTGTATAATTTCTGTAGCCCCTCCCCCTCTCCAGCCCAACCCTACCTACTGTCCCTTATCTCCTCCCATTCCCATCTCCAAGTCCACTGATAGCAGAGGTCCTCTTGCCCTTACATATGACCCTAGTATATCAGGTCTCATCAGGACTGGTTGCATTTCCTCCTCTGGGAAGGCTGCTCCCGCCTCAGGGAGGTGGTCAAAGAGCTTGCCCAGTTTGGTTAAGAGTCCTGTGAAATTTGCAGGGAAATGGTGGGACCTGGAAAGGATCATCCTGAGTGAGTTGTCCCAGAAGTGAAAAGACACACATGGTATATACTAACTCATATAGACATACAACATAGGACAAACCCACTAAAATCTGTGCATCTAAAGAAACTAAGCAAGAGAGAGGACCCTAACTAAAATGCTCAATCCCCATCTTGAAAGGCAAAGAGGATGGACATCAGAAGAAGAAGAAAACAGGAAACAACCTAAGAACCTGCTACAGAGGGCCTCTGAAAGCCAGAAGAAGAAAATAGGAAACAAACTAGAAACCTGCCACAGAGGGCATCTGAAAGCCTCTGCCCTGCAGTCTATCAAAGCAGATGCTGAACCTGATGGCCAACTGTTGGGCAGAGTGAATGGAATTTTATGTAAGAAGTGGGAAATAGCAAGAGCTGGAGAGGACAGGAACTCCACAAGGAGAGCAACAGAACAAGAAAATTTGAACACAGGGAACTTCCCAGAGACTCATACTCCAACCAAGGACTATTCATGGAGATAACCTAGAACCCCTGCACAGATGTAGCCCATGGCAGTTTAGTGTCCAAGTGGCTTACATAGTAATGGGAAGAGGGACTGCCTCTGACAAAATCTGATTGGCCTGCTCTTTGATCACCTCCCCCTGATGGGGGAGCAGCCTTACCAGGCCACAGAAGAGGACATTGCAACCACTTTTGATGAGAACTGATAGACTAAGATCAGAAAGAAGGAGAGGAGAACCTCCCCTATCAGTGGACTTGGGGAGGGGCATGCATGCAGAAAGGAGTGGGAGGGTGGGATCAGGAGGGGAGGAGGAAGGGGCTTATGGGGGGATACAAAATGAATAACATGTAATTAATAAAAAAATTAAAAAAAAAGTCTCAGCATCTGCTTTGATATACAATACTGGGCAGATTCTTTCAGAGGCCTTCTGTGGTAGGCTCCAGTCCTATTTCCTGTTTTCTCTTCCTTCCAATGGCCATCCTGTTTGCCTTTCTGAGTGAGGATTGATAATCTTACCCAGGGTCCTCCACCTTGCTTAGCTTTTTTAGGTGTACAAGTTTTAGAATGTTTATCTAGTATCCACTTATCAGTGAGTGTACACTGTGTGTGATTTCTGCTTCTGGGATACATCACTCAGGACGAACTTATATAGATCCAACCATGTGCCTGAAGATTTCATGATTTCCTTGTTTTTAATTGCTGAGTAGTATTCCATTGTGTAAACGTACCACAATTTCTGTATCCATTCCTCCATTGAGAGACTTCTGGGTTGGTTCCAGGTTCTGGCTATTATGAATAAATTTGTTATGAACATGGCTGAACAAATGTCCTTCTTGTGGACTTGAGCATATTTTGGATATTTGCATAGGAGTGGTGTAACTGGATACTGAGGTAACACTATTCCCACCTGAGAAAGTAAGTGCCAGATTGATTTCCAAAGTGGTTGTACAAGTTTATATTTCCACCATCAAAGGAGGAGGGTTCCCCTTTCTCCACATCCTCTCCAGCATGTGTTGTCACTTGAGTTTTTGATCTTAACCATTCTGATATTAATAAGGTGAAATCTCAGGGTTGTTTTGATGACTAAGGACTTTGAGCATTTCTTCAAGTGTTTCTCTGACATTCTACATTCTTCTACAGAGAATTCTCTGTTTAGCTCCATACCCCATTTTTTAATTGAATTACTTGATTTTTTGCTTTTCAATTTCTTGAGTTCTTTATATATTCTGGATATTAGCACTTTGACAAATATAGGGTTGCTGAAGATCCTTTCACAGTCTGTAGGCTGTCGTTTTGTTCTGTTAACAGTGTACTTTGCTTTACAGAAGATTTTTAGTTCCATGAGGTCCCATTTATTGGTTGTTGCTCTCAGAACCTGTGCTGTTGGTGCTCTATTCAGGAAGTTGTCTCCTGTTCCAATGAGTTCTAAGCTCATCCCCACTTTTTCTTCTAAAGGAAATGTGGGGTGGGGTGGAGGGGAAAGTGGAGGAAGGAGTCGGCATGCAAGTGCTATTTGCAGACACAATGCACATGCGCATATTCCCTGAATATCTCAGTGGCCTACAGGCCTCTCATAGTTTCCTTCTGGTATTCAGCTCCGTGTGGGCTCCAGTTTTTTGTTTTTCTGTTTTTGCCTGGACTCGACTGGCAGACGCACCAGACAGGGGTTTCAATGTTGAAGATGCTGCCCCAAGAATCCCTATGTTGCCCACATTGGTGTTTGGGTGGAGAGATCTGATGTCTGGTTGCTAGCATAGAGGGACCCTGGAGCTTTGCATGCACTCACTTGAAGGCTCACTCACTCTCTAGCATGTCTAATATGAAGGCACAGGGGTCCCCTGTTTTCTACTCTCAGGTTTGGGCCTGGGAGTCCTCTGGGAGTCCAGCCCACAGCAGCAGAATGGGGAAGCAGGTACAGATGCCTGCTAGGAAGTCCTAAGGAACCCCTACAGTGTTCAGTTGACCAGGGTGACCCAGAGGGCCTGGTGGAACTGGGTGCCCCCTAATGCTGGCTGCCTGCCACTGAGGAACTGAACAGCCAGCATAGTCACTGGCTCTGAGGCCCTGCATACCTGGGACCCAGATGGCTGGTACTGCGGACTCAGGACTCAAAAGGCTAGTACCACAGACCCAGGATCCAGAAGACTGGTATAGCTGGTAGCCACTGCTGAGGAACCAAGAGACCCACCTCTGCTGTCTCAGCCCCCAAACAGAGGTTTCTGTGCTATGAGCCATGGTTACTGTGGGCCATCTACACTGAGGCGGAGGGAGGCCCTCCAAGGGGAAGTGCAGGGGTATGGACAGTGTGCCACTCTCCATCCCCAGAGAAGACCACCGATGACCTAGATCTAAATGGTCTCAGCTCACATATTATGCCCTCTGGCCAAGGAAGCCTCAATGTCAGGAGGCCCCTGCCCCCATGTATTCTTAGAGAATGAAAAAGAGAAGTCAGGTCTGTGGTCCAAAGAAAGACATGAGGATAACTCAGGTCCCTGACTATTACATAGGCTCTCCAAATCATCCTTCATATCTTTTTTAAATAAAAAAGATTTATTTACTTTTATATGTTTGGACTGTTTTTGTGTGTATGTGCATGTGTGTGTGTGTGTGTGTGTGTGTGTGTGTGTGTATGTTTACTTGCATGTATGTTTGTGCAGTGTGTGCGTGCCTGAAGGCCTCAAAGGCCAGAAAAGATAACTTGGATTCCCTAGAACTGGAGTTACAGAGGGTTGTAAATTGAACCTGGATCTCCTGCAAGAGCCCTTAGTTTCTGAGCCATCTCTTCTGTCCCCTTTCAGAGGATTAAAAAGCTTACTAGCTCAAGAGAGCTAAAGACCTCATTAGTCATGGATATGTAGTTTGTGACTAGAAATGCTAAAAGAATGGACAAATAGATTAATTTCATTTCCCAATTTAATGTGATGTCAAAATAGCAGATAGGCAGAAAAGAAAAAGAGTGTAGTATTTTTTATGCTTATCTACTGACCTCTTGGTATTTATCTTAGGTTATAGGGTCTAATATATCTCCCTTACAATATGACACAGAAATGCACAGTCAGATTTCATACACACTACACTTAAATGTATATAAACTCACATACTTCGGAGTCTTGCTTTTCAATGTCTGTCATCAAGTATTTAAAAAACAGATTTAAATTTAAAAAATATAGCATGCAAATTATTGATTTAAAAAAAGATATTTGATTTTACCTGATTTTTAAAGCCTAAGCTGTCAAGGTCAAGAATATAAAATGTTTTAGTTTGTAAAAATTATGGCATTTGTTATGAGCTTAGCCCATAAAGCTGAGGAATTATTCAAAAGTTTACTAATGACTATGAATAAGTAAAATCATGCCTAAACTTACCTCTCCTCAATTAAAATAAAACAGTTGATGTGAATAACTATTTAATTATTATTAAATAATACTAATAAAAGCTTACTAACTCCATGGAGGTCAAGGTTTTTTGCCCTCAGCTCTTCTTTCAGAGCCCCTCCTTCCTTGTGACAACCATCAAAGACCACTCACTATGGAAACTGCTTGACCCAATTAGATTACCATAGAAAGTACATATGCGGTTTAAAAATAAATAAATAAATAAATAAATAAGAGCCCATTCTTATGGAAAAAGTGAAAGCTCCTTCTCCTTAGTAACTAAGGCTCAGCTTTTCTTTTCTTTTCTTTTTTTTTTTGCTCAACCATGTTTGTAGCACCTTTATTTGTAATAGCCAGAAGCTGGAAGTTGTTTTTTTTTAATTAAATTTTTATTTATTTTGCAAATTAATTAATTAATTAATTAATTAAATTTTTTTCAATGCAGTTTATTCAGGAACCTTGAACAATCATCTGACCCTGGGGAAAGCCAGCCCACAGCTTAAAATAGCCTCTGGGTAGCCAACCCCAGCGTGCCACGTGGGCAATGCAGATAGGTCCACATACATGGAAGCAAGCCAGATCCTCAGCCTTAGCCAAATGTGGAGTTGTTCGTGACAGAGAGCACTCACCATTGGGAAGGTGGAAGGCGGAAACCAGCTCCATCTTTAAGGCGCGGCATTCCGCAGCTCTCTACAGTTCCCCCTTTTTGTTTTAGACGCATCAGGCAAGAGTAGAGGTCTGATCTCTGATATTAGAAATAAATTGGGACTTTGTACTGATGTTCATTTAGGTGTCATCCACCCAAAGAAGGCTCAGCTTTTCATTCCTCTGAAACCCCATAATATTTCTTGGGTATGTTATGCTTTTGTCCTCTTTCTCTCTGAGGAATGTCTTAAAGAATAGTGGGCTGAGGTAGGAATTGTTTTTTTTTAACATGCATGAGGCCCAATGTTCAATCTCTAGTTCTAAAAACAAACAAATAAAAACTGGAAAATGAAAACCTACATAACCAATAATTGGGGAAAATTGATATTTTGGTTACACTGAGAATACCAAGAAAAACTACATTAAAAAGTTTCCATGACAAAAAAAAATCATATTTTAAGAGAAAATTTAGGCTTTAAAATCATATGTATAATATGACTAAAGAAAAAACAAAAGTAAAGCTGGGTGGTAAGATTGTGAGTGGTATTTATTTTCTTTCTAACTAGCCTATACAAGTTCTAAAATAAAAAGTATTAATGATGAAAATTTTTGAAATGAGCATATATTAGTTTTAATATTAAGAAACAGCAGAACTCATAGAGAATAGGTAAAAGTTATTAACCCTGAAGGGAAAAATAATAAAAATTAAGAAGGACAGACTTCTTAAAGAAGTCTGAATTTTATTATTATTATTATCATTAATTATTATTTATAATGTATTTACTTTATATCCATCATCTCCTCCTCCACCCTTTCCTTCCCTCATCTCCTCCTATGCCCCTACCCTAGTCCACTGATAGGGGATGTCCTTTTCCCTACTATCTGACCCTTCCTATCAGGTCTCATCAGGAATGGATATTTGATCTTCTTCCTCTGTGGCCTGGTAAGGCTTCATCCCCAGAAGGAGGTGATCAAACAGCCAGGCACAGAGTCCAATTCAGAGACAGCTCCTCCACCCTTTACTAAGAAAACTACATGGAGACTGAGCTGCCTAAAGGCTACATTTGAGTAGAGGGCTTAGGTCCTCTCCATCCACGGTCCTTGGTTGATGCTTCAGTCTCTGCAGTCCCTTCTAGACCCAGAATTCTTGGCTCTATTGGTCTGAAGTCTGCATGTTAACTATTTCAGAGCCTAGTGCTCTGGTCAAAGTTAGTCAGCAAGAAAGAGAAATGGGAGAAGAGGCTTGTGAGAGGCACATCAGATACACCAGACAGGCTGTGAAAGGCTCGTTATCCTCTTGAAAGGCCCAGGAGTGGCACATGACAGATCTTTGAGAGGCATCTGATAAACCAAGGAAAGGCCCATGATAGACTGTAAGAGGCACATGATTGGCTCATGAGTCTCCAGAGAGGCCTGTGATTGGCATAGAAGTTATGCTGAAATATAGTCTGTTTAAAAAGATAGAAAAGTAATTGTTCTGTTGAATTATAATAGAACAGAAGTTCACTGTTGCAGAAAAAAAAACCAACCAACCAACCAAACAAACAAACAAACAAAAAAAAAAAACCAAAGAACACAAGAATGACAACAACAATAAAAAGCAAGTTTAGTCTTTTGTTAATTCTTTTCTTAGTTTTCCTTTGAAAACTGCACCTCTGATGCTGCCTAGGACCTTGACTTTACCCCAGAGCCAAGTTGCTCATGTTCTTCCTTTGAGTCAAGAAAGGTAAGTGGACTGGCTTGCAAAGGAAAGAGTAGCTCTATTCTTTTTTATTATTTGAGTTTTTAAATTTTTTATTTTATTTTCATTAATTACAGTTTATTCACTTTGTATCCCAGCTGTAGCCTCATGCCCCATTCTTTCCCCAAAATCACCCTCCCTCTCTCTGCTATGCCCTGCCCCCAGTCCAATGATAGGGAGGTCCTCCTTCCCTTCTGTTTGACCCGATTCTATCAGTTCTCAACAAGACTGGCTTCACAGGCTACTTCTGAGCAGGCATTCTAGGTTATATCCGTGCATGGTCCTTGGTAGGAGAATCAGTCTCAGAAAAGACCCCTGTGCCCAGATATATTTGGTCCTTGTGGCACCTCTGTCCTCTCCAGGTCTTACTAACTCCCCCTTCTTTCATACGATTTCATGCACTCTGCCCAAGGTTTGGTTATGAGTCTCAGCATCTGCTCTGATACACTGCTAGGTAGACTCTTTCAGAGGCCCTCTATGGTCGGCTCCTGTCCTGTTTCTTGTTTTCTCTTACTTCTAATGTCCATCCCACATGACAGCTCAGCATCCAAGTTGGTTTCCCTAGTAAGGGAAACAGGGACTGTCTCTGAGAGGAACTCCCTGGCTGGCTCTTTGAACTCCCCCTCCTCTGAGGGAGGAGCAGCCTTCCTAGGCCACTGAGGAGGACATTGCAGCCAGCCCTGATGAGACCTGATAAACTAGGGTCAGATAGAACAGGAGGAGGATTTCCCCTAACAAAGGACTTAGAGAGGGGTAGGAGGGAGAAGAAGGAGGGAGGGAGGAAGGATAGGATTGGGAGGGAATGAAGGAGGGGGCTACAGCTGGGATACAAAATGAATAACCTGTAATTAATATAAAAAATAAAAATTATATATACTTATATATATATAAATTATATATATATAATATATATATATGGAGAGAGAAAGAGAGAGAGAGAGAGAGACTAGCTTCATTGTCTTCCTTCTTCCTATGTGGACTGCTAAGGCTGCTAACCTCCTCAGGTGAAGGTGACCAAAGAGCCAACCCATGAGTTCATGAAAGAGCTCAACATAAAAAACTGACACACTAAACCTGTTAGAAGAAAAAGTGGGGAAGTGCCTTGAACTCGCTGGCACAAGAGACAACTTCCTGAGCAGAACACCAACAGCACAGGCTCTAAGGTCAAGTCAATAAATGGGACCTCATGAGACTGAAAAGCTTCTGTAAAGCTCTATTCTTTATTAATGAAAATGGCCAAAAGCAATCTACAGATTTAATGCAATTCCCATCAAACTGCCAACACAATTCTTTACAGACCTGGAAAGAAAAATTCTCAACTTCTTATAGAATAACAAGAAACCCAGAATTGCTAAAACAACCCTCTATAATAAAAGATCTTCTGGAGGTATCTCCATCCCTGATCTCAAACTGTACTATAGAGCAACAGTTATACAAACTGCATGGTACTGGCATAGAAAGAGAAGGGGGAATCAATGGAACTGAACAGAAGACCCACAAATGAACCCACACATTTATGGACACCTGATTTTTGATAAAGGTGCCAAAACCATACAATGGAAAAAAGATAGCATCTTCAACAAATGGTGCTGGTCTAACTGGATGTCTACATGTAGAAAAATGAAAATAAAGCTGCTACAAACATGGTTGAGCAAATGTCCTTTTTTGTGTACTTGAGCCTCTTTTGGATATATGCCCAGTAGTGGTATGGCTGGATCTTGAGGAAGCGCTATTCCTAGTTGTCTGAGAAAGCGCCAGATTGATTTCCAGAGTGGTTGTACAAGTTTACATTCCCACCAGCAGTGGAGAAGGGTTCCCCTTTCTCCACAACCTCTCCAGCATGTGTTGTCACTTGAGTTTTTGATCTTGGCCATTCTCATGGGTGTAAGGTGAAATCTCAGGGTTGTTTTGATTTGCATTTCCCTAATGGCTAATGAGGTTGAGCATTTCTTTAAGTGCTTCTCTGCCATTCGGTATTCCTCTACAGAGAATTCTCTGTTTAGCTCTGTTCCCCATTTTTTTAAGTGGATTACTTGGTTTGCTGCTTTTCAGCTTCTTTAGTTCTTTATATATACTGGATATGAGTCCTCTGTAAGATAAAGGGTTGGAGAGGTTGTGGGGAAAGGGGAACCCTCCTCCACTGCTGGTGGGAATGTAAACTTGTACAAACACTCTGGAAATCAATCTGGCACTTCCTCAGGCAACTAGGAATAGTGCTTCCTCAAGACCCAGCCATACCACTCCTAGGCATATATCCAAAAGAGTCTCAAGTACACAAAAAGGACATTTGCTCAACCATGTTTGTAGCAGCTTTATTTGTAATAGCCAGAAGCTGGAAACAACCCAGATGCCCCTCAACTGAAGAATGGATGCAGAAATTGTGGTACATCTACACAATGGAATATTACTCAGCAATGAAAAATAAGGAAATCATGAAATTTGCAGGTAAATGGTGGGATCTGGAAAGGATCATCCTGAGTGAGTTGTCTCAGAAGCAAAAAGACACACATGGTATATACTCACTCATATAGACATACAACATAGGACAAACCCACTAAAACCTGTGCATCTAAAGAAACTAAGCAAGAGAGAGGACCCTAACTAAAACGTCCAAACCCCATCCAGAAAGGCAAAGAGGATGGACATCAGAAGAAGAAGAAACAGGAAACAACCTAGGAACCTACCACAGAGGGCCTCTGAAAGCCTCTGCCCTTCAGACTATCAAAGCAGATGCTGAGCCTGATGGGCAACTGTTGGGCAGAGTGAACGGAATTTTAGGTAAGAACTGGGAAATAGTAAGAGCTGGAGAGGACAGGGTCTCCACAAGGAGAGCAAAAGAACAAGAAAATTTGAACATAGGGAACTTCCCAGAGACTCATACTCCAACCAAGGACTATTCATGGAGATAACCTAGAACCCCTGCACAGATGTAGCCCAGGGCAGTTCAGAGTCCAATTGGGTTACATAGTAATGTGAAGAGGGACTGCCTCTGACATAATCTGATTGGCCTGCTCTTTGATCACCTCCCTCTGGGGGGGGGGAGCAGCCTTACCAGGCCACAGTAGAGGACAATACAGCCACTTTTGATGTGAACTGACAGACTAAGATCAGAAAGGAGAGGAGAACCTCCCCTATTAGTGGACTTGGGGAGTGGCATGTAAGCAGAGGGAGGAGGGAGGGTGGGATTGGGATGGGAGGAGGGAGGGGCTTATGGGGGGATGCAGAATGAATAAAGTGTAATTGATGAAAAATTTAAGAAAAAAGGGAAAAAACTAATTTAAGAACCTTAAATGACTTTCAAAATTGGAGGAAAACATGGAGTTAGTCAATTGGCATGGAGCACGTCTCGCCCCTGGGGGCAATGGTCTCCTGAACCTACTCAGACCTCAGACACCACCACTGCTAGTTCTAGAACTGACGCAGGATGTTCCAACTCGGGGTTAAGGCTTCTCATAATATTTCCTATAAGCCCACACCTGTTTGTCTATATCCCCCATTTTTATTCATTATTAGCCAGATAGAGCCAAGTAATTGTGGTAATGATACTTGCTTTTTTGCCTAATGCTGGAATGCTAGTAAAGTTAGGTATGCCCTGGTTACTCGCATGCCTCACTGGGTGCCTATGCCCATTGATGCCCCTCACGCTATGACTCTCTTCAGACAGAAAAGGGATCTTGGAACTACAGCCACCATTGTTACTACGATCTCATTGACGGCTGTTGGAGCTACCACCAGGGCATTAGCCATGAGTCATACTGGGCAGACTGCTCAGACCCTGAATAATCATTTAGCCAATGTAGCTCATGCCTTAGTTGTACATAAAGGAATTAATGCTCAACTAAAAGGAAGCTTGATGGTGTTCAATCAGAGGATTGACCTCTTGCAGGAGCAAATTGATACCCTATGGCAAATCGCTCAACCTGGCTGTCAATGAAAGTATGCTGGACTTTGTGTCACTAGCATACAACATGAGAATTTTTCCTGTGCTGCAAATCTGTCTAAACAATTGTCGAGCTATATTTTAGGTAATTGGGACTGGAGAATTCGATACTACGATGGAGCAGCTGAGAGTGGCCATTGTCACAGTAAATTCTACCGGAGTGGACGCAGGACTAGCCACAGGATTATCAACATGGATCGCTGCAGCCATGAATCATCTGAAGGAATGGGCGGGCATGGGAGCGTTAGCAGGCCTTCTGGTGTTGGTCTCCTTGGTTTGCCTGTGGTATATATGCAAGATTAGAGTCTCACAACAGTGTGATGCAGCCATGATCATTCAGGCCTTTACAGCCATTGAAGCAGGACATTCTCCCCAAGCATGGTTGGATACCATAAAAAGCTAAAATGATATGCTCAGGATGCGAGGCTAAGCACTGCACTCAGGGTCAGCCGCTTTGGACCCAGAGAAGAGCATGTCTGATTGCATGCAGGTTGATGCCCCAGGTCCCGCCTCTGAGAAAAAGGTATCGGACGGTCTGATGCTCTTTGGGTGGATGACACCTAAATGAACATCTGTACAAAGTCCCAATTTATTTCTAATATCAGAGATCAGACCTCTACTCTTGCCTGATGCGTCTAAAACAAAAAGGGGGAACTGTAGAGAGCCGCGGAATGCTATGCCTTAAAGATGGAGCTGGTTTCCGCCTTCCACCTTCCCGATGGTGAGTGCTCTCTGTCACGAACAACTCCACATTTGGCTAAGGCCGAGGATCTGGCTTGCTTCCATGTATGTGGACCTATCTGCATTGCCCCCGTGGCACGCCTGGGTTGGCTACCCAGAGGCTATTTAAGCTGTGGGCTGGCTTTCCCCGGGGTCCGAGGATTGTTCAATGTTCCTGAATAAACTGCATTGAAAAAAAAAAAAAAGAAAAATGAAAATAGATCCATACTTATCACCCTGCACAAAACTGAAGTCCAAGTGGATCAAAGACCTCAACATAAAACCAGACACATTAAATCGGCTAGAAAAAAAAGTGGGGAATACCCTAGAACTCATTGGTACAGGAGACAACTTCCAGAACAGAACACCAACAGCACAGGCTGTAAACTCAAGTCAATAAATGGGACCTCATGAAACTGAAAAGCTTCTGTAAAGCAAAGTATACTGTCATCAAAAGAAAGCGACTGCCTACAGATTGGGAAAGAATCTTCACCAACCCTTTATCTGACAGAGGACTCATATCCAGTATATATAAAGAACTAAAGAAGCTGAAAAGCAGCAAACCAAGTAATCCACTTTCAAAATGGGGAAGATAGCTAAACAGAGTACTCTCTGTAGAGGAATATCGAATGGCAAAGAAGCATTTAAAGAAATGCTCAACCTCATTAGCCATTAGGGAAATGCAAATCAAAACAACCCTGAGATTTCACCTAACACCCATCAGAATGGCCAAGATGAAAAACTCAAGTGACAACACATGCTGGAGAGGTTGTGGAGAAATGGGAACTCTCCTCCACTGCTGGTGGGAGTGTAAACTTGTACAACCACTCTGGAAATCAATCTAGCACTTTCTCAGACGACTAGGAATAGTGCTTCCTCAAGATCCAGCCATACAACTCCTAGGCATCTATCCAAAAGAGGCTCAAGTATACAATAAGGATATTTGCTCAACCATGTTTGTAGCTGCTTTATTTGTAATAGCCTGAAGCTGGAAACAGCCCAGATGCCCCTCAACTGAAGAATGGATGCAGAAATTGTGGTACATCTACACAATGGAATATTACTCAGCAATGAAAAATAAGGAAATCATGAAATTTGCAGGTAAATGGTGGGACCTGGAAAGGATCATCCTGAGTGAGTTGTCCCAGAAGCAAAAAGACACACAAGGTATATACTCGCTCATATAAACATACAACAGGACAAACCCACTTAAATTGGTACATCTAAACAAACTAAGCAAACGAGAGGACCCTAACTAAAACGCTCAATCCACATCCTGATAGGCAAAGAGGATGGACATCAGAAGAAGAAGAAAACAGGAAACAACCTAGGAAACTGCCACAGAGGGCATCTGAAAGCCTCTGTCCTACAGACTATCAAAACAGATGCTGAACCTGATGGCCAACTGGCAGGCAGAGTGAATGAAATTTTATGTAAGAAGTGGGAAATAGCAAGAGCTGGAGAGGACAGGAACTCCACAAGGACAGCAACAGAACAAGAAAATTTGAACATAGGGAACTTCCCAAAGAGTCATACTCCAACCAAGGACTATTCATGGAGATAACCTAGAACCCCTGCACAGATGTAGCCCATGGCAGTTTAGTGTCCAAGTGGCTTACATAGTGATGGGAAGAGGGACTGCCACTGACACAAACTGATTGGCCTGCTCTTTGATCACCTCCCCCTGAGGGGGGAACAGTCTTACCAGGCCACAGAAGAAGACAATGCAGCCATTCTTGATGTGATCTGATAGACTAAGATCAGAAGGAAGGAGAGGAGGTCCCCCCCTATCAGTGGACGTGGGGAGGAGCATGCATGCAGAATGGGGAGGTAGGGTGGGATTGGGAGGGGAGGAGGGAGGGGCTTATGGGGGATACAAAATGAATAAAGTGTAATAAATAATAATAATAATAAAAAAAGGAAGAAAAAGAAAATGGCTACATTTTAAAACCATATTTTAGATGGCATAGTAAGCAGTCTTTTTCATGTTTTACATGATTTAGTTCACTTATAATTGGATGTTTTTACTCTAGATAGTGAGAAATCATTTTCTACTTCAAATTATAATGATGTCAAATTTCAAAAGATTCTTTCCATGATTTCATCTGGCTTTGAGGTAAAAATTATCAAAAAAAAATCTTATGACTATGTCAGACATTCAATTACATTTCATAAATAAGAACAAAAATATGTTGAACAATCAAATTATATTCCCCAGGGCATAAAGAGATAGTGGTTCTAAAATGATTAAATGCATTTCAGCTCTTACCTACTTTACAGCATGTGAAATGAAATTAAAATACATGTAAATAACATACAAATTATAAGTAGTCTAAAAACTGAGTTCTAGCATAACATCGATGTTCACTTCCTAATTAAAATACATCAATTTTGCCAGTCTTATTATGGAAATTTACTTTCTGTTCTATTTTTACATAAATTCTCTAACTTTCAAGATACTGAAACTTCCTTTTTTTCAAACAGGATTTTAATTTATATTTTTCAATTAACTACTTAGATTTTTATGACTTTCTTCTACCCATGGAAGTAATTGTGCAATTTTAGCTTCAAGAAAATTTTATTGTCTTATATTATACTTACTTGGATTTTACTAATTCCTATAAAATGAATAGTTTTTTTAACACCACCCTCCAGCTTTTAAAAATGCCAAATGGTCTGTCTCACAACGTATGTGCTCTACATTTTTAGACTATGACACAATATGGAGATCATAGAGGCAGCCACTTGAAAATGATTGATGCAATTATGCACTTTAATACTCACTCTAATTTATAATATATAAAAATGTTCTTGGGGTTGTTTGTATGATCATTTCTTGAATTCATTATTTTTATTCAGTTGGCATAGCAAGTTAATGTTGATTTAAAGTGTAATCTACTATTTTCTGACTAAACACTAAACATCAGCTTACACAAATATTTCTTTAGCTTCTCCTGCAATAACTTCTTTATTCCTTTGTTGCTTAATTTGATTGTTCTATGCCTTTCTACATTATTTAAAAAAGTAATTTAAACACAGAAGAAACCATCTAATATATTTTTGTTCACTCATTTCTTATTTTTCTTACATTTTCATTAGTTTTCTACTGTGGGGTTTATTTTACTTCCTCTAACATGGCAAACACAAAAACTATATCACATTAAATTTCCAACATATGGAGGAGTATAATTTTCCTACTTTATAGAATAAACCAGCTGTAAACTTAGCTTCATCAATAACTAAGACAAACAATTAAAGAAAAGAATAAATTTAGGTAACTGACACCCAAAGGTTATTGACTGTGTTGTAATATCTAGATCATCTAACTTTGTATTTTAACAGATGCTATGGATCCAGTATAACCCTTTAAAGTTAATGCAGAATTGCTATTGAAATCTATTTGGAAACATGGCTCTTAACAGTCATTAAGAACAAAAAAGGCAAGGTTACAATAACATTTACTCTTCTTATAGAACTTACATGAGAGTTAGCAACTGTCTGTAACCCCTGATCCAGGGGATGTATCATCCTCTTTGGCATTTGTAGCCAGTGTAGGCATGAAGTAAATGGATATTCATGCAGGCAAAACAATCACACACATAAAATAAAACTAAATAAATGCCTATTCTCTTTGGACTGCTAGCCTTATAAAAAGCAGAGATTAGAGCTCTCTCTCCCTCACTCTGTCCATCTGTCTTTCTCTCCCCTACCCTCTTTTTTATCTCTGTTTCAGGAAACACAGAATGAAGGTGGCTGGCTAAAAACCAGGTAAAGAGCCCTGGCCAGAAACGGAATCATTGGTACCCCTGAGCAGCTGCTTCTAAATGCCCAAAACTGTAGAAAAACAAATCCCTGTTGTTCAAAACACCTAGTGATAGCACCACTTGTTATAGTAATCATCTGAGATGGTTAGTAGGATTCATATGTTTAGATGTTCATACATGTAGAATGTTTATGGAAGCCCATGATTTAATAATGTAAAATGGGTATTCATTCAGATTTAATATTTTAAAGGGTAGGACTCTAGAGATTGCTCACTGTTTAAGAGCATTTGATGTTCCTACAGGAGACTCTAGGCTCAGGTTCCAAAACCCACATGGAAAACTTTACTGAGAAATAATATATTATGTGAAAAATAAAATAAAGTCTTTAGATTTTTTTTTATTTATTGCTGTCTCATATAATACATCTCAACCACAGTTTCTCTACCTTTCATTCTTCCCAGTTCCTCTACCTCCATTTTCCCTACATCCATTCTGTTTCACTTGGAAAAGAGCAGGCCTCCCAGAGATATTAACCAAATACAGCTTAACAAGATACAATAAGACCAGGAATGAAGCCTGATGTCACAGCTGGACAAGGAAACCCAGTAGAAAAGAGTCCTAAGAGCTGGGAAAAGTGTCAGAGATACCCCTACTCACAGTGTTATCCTTCCCACAAAAACCCCAAACTGAACAACCACAATGTATATGAAGAGGACATAACAGAGGCCTATGTGTTTGCATGCTCTGTGGTTGTTGGTTCTGTTTCTGTGAAATCCTATGAGCCCTGCTTAGTTGATTCTGTGGGCCTTGTTGTCCTGGTGTCTTTGATGCTTCTGGCTCCTACAACACATTTTCTTTTTTTCCTACATCCTAAGGGTTCATTAAGCACTGCTTAATATCTGTCTGTTGGTTTCTGTATCTGCTCCCATCAGCTGCCAGAAAAAAATATACAAACAAACAAACAAACAAAAAAAAACACCACATCTCTGATGATGACTGTACTAGGCACGAAGCTATGAGTATACCAGAATATTGTTAGGAATTATTTCATTGACGTGTGTGTGTGTGTGTGTGTGTGTGTGTGTGTGTGTGTGTGCGCCCGAAACAATTATGTTTTGTTCAACCCTAGATCCAAGTGCTATCTAGGTTCCAGTTGCTGGCTATCCAGGAAGTGTCAGACATGGGCTCCCTCTGAAGGCTTGAGTCTCAAGTCAGACCAGTTATTGGTAGACCTCTCCAACAACTTCTGCGCCAACACTGAATGAGTACATTTTGCAGCCAGTACTTACACCAATATATTTTATAGGTCAGAGGTTTTAAGGATAGTTTGTTGTTTTAGTTCCACTACTGGAAGCCTTGCCCAGTTACAGAAGATGGGCAGTTCATGCTCCATATCATCCATTACTAGAGTCTTTTTCACTAACAGATTTCAGGAAGATTTCACTGTACGAGTTTTCACATTGACCTCCCCCAAATCCAGCTGCCTTGCCTTTTTATCTCTCCCTCCAAAAAAAAGTGTTTGTTTTATAATTATTTTATTTTTATTAATTACAGTTTATTCACTTTGTATTCCCCCTGTACTTCCTCCCTTCCTCCCCTCCCAATCCCACCCTCCCTCTTCTCCACCATGTCTCACTCCGAGTCCACGGATAAGGGAGGTCCTCCTCTCCTTCTCTCTGATCCTAGTCCATCAGGTCTCATCAGGAGTGGCTGCATTGTCTTCTTCTGTGAACTGGTAAGACAGATTCCCCCCTCAAAGGGAGGTAATCAAAGAGCAGGCCACTGAGTTCATGTCAGAGACAGTCCCTGTCCCCATTACAATGGAGGCCACTTAGACACTGAACTGCCATAGGCTACCTCTGTGCAGGGCTTCCAGGCCATCTCCATGAGTGGTCCTTGGCTAGAATATCAGTCTCAGAAAAGACCCCTGTGCCCAGACTTTTTGGATCTGTTGCTGTCCTTGTGGAGCTCCTGTCCTCTTCAGGTCTACCTATCTCCCACTTCTTTCATAAAATTCCCTGCACTCTGCCCTAAGTTTGAGTCTCAGCATCTGCCTCGATACCCTGCAGGGTAGAGCCTTTCAGAGGCCCTCTGTGGTAGGCTCCTGTCTTGTTCCCTATTTTCTCTTTCCTCCAGTGTCCATCCTCTTTGCGTTTCTGAATGGGGATTGAGCATCTTAGCCAGAGTCCTCCTTACTGATTTGCTTCCCTAGGTGTACAGATTTTGGTATATTTATCCTATATTATAGGTCTGATATCCACTTATGAGTGAGTATATACCCTGTGTGTCTTTCTGCTTCTGAGATACCTCACTCAGGATGACCTTTTCCAGTTCTCTTCATTTACCTGAAAATTTCATGATTTCATGATTTCCTTTTTTTTTTATCACTGAGTAATATTCCATTGTGTAGGTGTAGCACAATTTCTGTATCCATTCCTCAACTGAGGGGCATCTGGGCTGATTCCAACTTCTGGCTATTACAAATAAAGCTGCTACAAACATGATAGAGCAGATGTCGTTGTTGTATACTTGAGCATCTTTTGGATATATGCTTAGGAGTGGTATATCTCGATCTTGAGGAAGAACTATTTCTAATTGTCTGAGATAGCACCAGACTGATTTCCAAAGTGGCTGTATAAGTTTACATTGCCACCAGCAGTGGAGGAGGGTTACCCTTTCTCCACATCCTCTCCAGTATGTGTTGTCACTTGAGTTATTCATCTTAGCCATTCTGATGGGTGTAAGGCGAAATCTCAGGGTTGTTTTGATTTGCATTTCCCTGATGATTAAGGAAGCTGAACATTTCTTTAAGTGTTTTTCTTCCATTCGATATTTCTCTATTAAGAATTTTCTGTAAACCCACACACTTAAGGACACTTGATTTTGACAAAGATACCAAAACCATGGAGAAAAGATAACATCTTTAACAAATGGTGCTGGTCTAACTGAATGTCTACATGTAGAATAATGCAAATAGATCCATACTTATCACCCTGCACAAAACTAAAGTTGAATGGATCAAAGACATCAATATAAAACTAGGCACACTAAACCTGTTAGAAGGAAAAGTGGGAAAGAACCTTGAACTCATTGGCACAGGAGAGAACTTCCTGAACAGAACACCAACAGGACAGGCTCTAAGATCAACAATCAACAAAAAGGACCTCATGAAACTGAAAAGCTTCTGTAAAGCAAAAGACACTGTCATCAGAACAAAATGACAGCCTACAGATTGGGGAAGGGTTTTCACCAACACTATATCTGACAGAGGGCTAATATCCAGTATATATAAAGAACTAAAGAAGTTAAACAGCAACATATTAAGTAATCCAATTAAAAAATGGGGTACAGAGCTAAACAGAAAATTTTAATAATTGTACCTTTAAGGCACATTAGTTAGAGAAATATCAACATAAAGTTGTACTGTTTTTCTAATTTGGTCATAAATATGATCTTTTCATAATAGAGAATGATCAAAATAAAGGACATTCATGCAACTGTAGCTCATTTTTCTGGAATTTAACACTACACTACAGGGCAGGGTTGGATATTACTCATAGGCAAGTGAGTCATTGCATGAGAGGATCACCCTCCCCCCTGACTAAATCTACAAATAAGCTCTTTTTTTTTGTTGTTGTTGTTGCTTCATGAAGTCAATTGACTATTACAAACAACATAATGAGTAAATTTTGACAATCATACATTATTATTTTTAAACAAATATTTAAGTTATGAGAAATGTTGAATGGAGTGAAGAATGCTGAAGAAATTGTTTTTCTAGAGAAGAAATTAACCTGCCTGAGGTGCATGAATATGAAGGCTAGCTTCAATTATCAACTGAATACAACTACTAATCATTTGAAAAGAAAATCTCAGTGAGAGTTAATTTGGCTAAACATTGGGTCAGTTTAAGAACATATCTGTAGGGGATTATCTTAATTAAGTTAGTTAATGTGGGAGGATCCAGCCTACTGTGCATAGCAATGTTCTAAATGCAGAGGTTCATGAATTTTATAAGAATGGAGAAACTGAACATAGCAAAAGCAAGCAAGTGAGCATGCATACATTTATTTATCTCTGCTTTTGACTATGAATTTTTTATTCATAGTCAAAAATTTTTATTTTTTTATATTAATCACAGGTTATTTACTTTTTATCCCAGCTGTAGACCCCTCCCTCATTCTCCCCAAATCCATTCTCCCTCCCTCATCTCCTCCCTGCCCCTTTCCAAGTCCACTGCTAGGGGAGGTCTTCCTCCCCTTCCATCTGACTTTAGCTTAACAGGTATCTTCTAGACTAGCTGCAAAGTCCTCCTCTGTTGCCTAGCAAGCTGCTCCTCCCATGGGGTTGTGGGGGAAGGTCAAAGAGCCAGCCATTGAATTCAAGTCAGAAATAGTCCATGTTCCCCTTAATAGGGCACCCAATACTGGATTCTGAGACATTTATAATGTCTATAGAACTATAAATCATCCTGAATTGCCATAGCAATATACAGCAGAAAGAGCAAAATTGGAAACATCAAATGCTTCATTTCAAATAAATACATACATAGTTACTTTAAATACTATTACATCATGGTACTGACACAAAATGGAAATGTAGGGTAATTGAAAAAAATAGAAGACTTGGAAATAAATCCATGGAAACCCCACTAATTTTTGACAGATGTGTGAAAAGAACACGTTGGAAAAAACAAACAAACAAACAAACAAAAACCCCAGCATCTTCTACAAATACTGTCTGGATAGTAAACACTTAAATATATATATATATATTTATATATATATTTATATTTATATATATATATATTTATATAAGTCTGTCCTGTATCCTAAATCAGTTCAGAGTGGATCAATGATCTTAATATAAAAATGTAATTCTTTGAAATCATTAGAAAAAGACACTTTAAGATATGGGCATAGAAAATAATTACATTTAAAGAGGACTTTAATAGCAAAGAAATAGTCTCAGCATGAATGAATATGATTACTTAAAATTTAAAATATATACAGAGAACAAAATTACTAAATCACCAGCATAAAGAAACAGCCTTTTGTACATAAAAAATATGTTTGCTAATTGTATTTCAGACTAGATATCTATAAAGCTGTAAAGATTAAACATAAAATATTTTTCAGTGAATAAATGTGCTAATGATCTGTAGACAGTTCTCAAAAATGAAATACAATTGCTAACAACTATTTGAAAATGGTCAATATCTTTAGCCATATGAAAAACATTAAAACTGCTCATACTTGCCATTAAGAAAACAAATGCCAGCAAATGTTGGGAAGAACAGAACATGCATATATACTAATGTAAACATTTGCGGTCACTGGTAAATCAGTACAAAGATTCCTCAAAAATGAAAAACAGAACTATCCATCACATCCCCTAGCTCTATCACTTCTTGTCATTAAGCAAAGGAGCAAATCTCTAGCATGCACATCAATTCTTATCTCTGAACTCTGAAAAACAAGTACAAAAAAAAACCATGCTAGATGCCCAACAGTAGGTAAAGGAAAAGAGAAGTGTTATTTATGCTCAGTGGAGTCAAATTCAGCCAGAAAATTAAAATGATAACATTACAGTAAATATGGATAGTGCTGAAATGTATTAGATTAAATTAAATTAAAAGAAATTTTAAAGGAAGAAGGAGGGGAGAAAAAAATGGTGGTGGAATATTTATGACACTAAAGCAGGAGAGATGCACGTGGACAATAGAGGGTAGGAAAGGAGTGTGATCTATTAGAAGAATGAATATATAATAATGATATAATGAAACCATTATTTTGTATAATAGATACAAAGAAGAAAAATGTGACTTATTTACTGTAGTATGTCAGAATTAAGTAATTAACAGGACATTTAGAAATCATTGTCATACATTCTCACTCAGAGATAAATGTTCACTATAGCTTCAATGTCAAATAATTTTCCACACCAATAAAAAGGTAACATTCCTTTTATTTGCCATATGTGTAACTTATTTTCTGTGCATTCACCTATTCGGAATTCACTATTTTTCTTCACATTATCAGAAAGATTCATGAGTCTAAAATTTTTAAAATATCAAGCTTAAAGACATTAAAATCAGAACAATGTTATTGTCAGCACTGCCTAGAATAATTCTGTGCACACTGTCTGAGCTATCATGCCAGTCAAGGAAGTATCCTTTATGTAGAAATTTCATGTCCTAATAACATAGAATTAATCAATCATCCAGCTACTGTAAGAAGTCTACACAAAGTTGCACACTGCTACTTGTAATCTTATTTCTCAGTTTAAAGAAACAGATCTTGACAATAAGTATGTATAACAGGGATATTTACTTGTATATAATTGTATAAGAAGGAGCTGAAATATTAATATTTAATATAGAAACATTAAAAAACAAAACAGCTCTATATTATGTTTTATTATATAATTTGTCAGGATTTTTCCTTTTTAAACAAAAAAAATGACTATATATAGGAGAAGAAAATAACTTACTCATCAAGTAAATTTAGCTATCTATTATTTTAATACACATTTTTTCAAAAAAAGCAGTATTTAGAAGAAACATTGACAGTAAATTTTTAAAATGACTGATAATCTTCACAAAGCTTTGTTATGACTTACTCAAGAAACTAAACCAATTTTCAAGGAACACCCAACTGAAAGCAAAATATAGAATATAGAAACAAAATACTCTGTATTTTATTAATATATTTTACACAACAGTAAAAATAATTACTGTTAAAATATGAAGGTATATTCATTTGAAATGTGTTATTTTACACATATGACATTTACTGTTTTATTAATCCAAACAAATAAGCTTTAAGATGAATTAACTCTCAACTGGCTATTTCTCACCCTCAAATGCACATCTGTATTCATCAAGATAAATAAAAAATCATATTTTCATCCTAAAGTAGTTGCTCATCATGGTCTCAAGCTAAAACACTTCCCAGTTATTCCTTGCTCTGTCCATAGCAGCATCAGGTTCATTTCTTTATTCATTAGAGACTAATTTTACCTATATTATATAAAATGTTCATGGAGTATCATAGTTTACTTTCCTTTCTAAATCATTGTTTATTTTAGTGTTTATTTGAATTTAATTTTAAGTACATTTTAATATTTTTATAAAATAAAATTATATATTATGCATATTCCCCATGTTCACTTACCTTTTCTTGGCCATATCTTCTTCCATGAAACCCCTTTGTACAGCTAAAGAGTTTTAGTTCTACTTTCATATCATATAAAATATAACAACCACAAGCAAGGGAAAGCCTATGGTATTTGTCTTTCTTAGACTAGTCATATTAACTTCATTTGGTTGTCTCCAATGGTAACCATTTTTTTGCAAATAGAATAACTTTGTTTTTCATAATAGTGAAGAAAACCATGCAGTTGTTAGAGGAACAAAAAGAGGAAATGAAATACAGAAGACTATAACTGCCCATGTCCAGGAACAATTA
The DNA here is from genome assembly GCF_030254825.1 of Meriones unguiculatus. Lineage (NCBI taxonomy): Eukaryota > Metazoa > Chordata > Mammalia > Rodentia > Muridae > Meriones > Meriones unguiculatus. Next base: position 67,323,232 of record NC_083355.1, on the reverse strand, counting down.
GAGACATATAGAGAAGAAACAAACAAAAATATAGGAGCCACATTCAGTCAGATGCAGGAAATGGTCCAAAGCATGAAAACAGAACTAGAATCTATAAAGAAAACACAAATGGAGAAAACCCTGGAACTGGAGAACTTAGAGAAAAGGTAAGCATCACCAATAGAATACAAAAGATGGAAGAGAGAATCTCAGGTGCTGAAGATACACTGGCTGAAATTGAGTCCTCCCTCAATGAAAAGGTAAAATCAGAAAAGTTCCAAACACAAAACTTACAAGAAATTAAGGACACCATGAAAAGACGAAACCTAAGGATCATAGGAATAGTTGAAACAGAAGACTCCAGGCTCCAAGGACCGGAAAATATTTTTAAGAAAATCATAGAAGAAAATTTTCCCAACTTAAAGAAAGAGATGTCCATAAATATTCAAGCCTACAGAACACCATATAGACTAGACCAAAAAAGAAATACTTCACGTCACATCATAGTCAAAATTAAACCTACAAAATAAAGAAAACATATTAAAGGCAGCAAGGGAAAAAGGTCAAGTAACATATGAAAGTAGACCAATCAGAATCATACCAGACTTCTCAGAAGAAACTATGAAAGCCAGAAGGGCCTGGGCAGAGGTCATGCAGTCTTTAAGGGAACACAGAAAATTTGAACACAGGGAACTTCCCAGAGACTCATACTCTAACCAACTATTCATGGAGATAACCTAGAACCCCTGCACAGATGTAGCCCAGGGCAGTTCAGAGTCCAATTGAGTTACATAGTAATGTGAAGAGGGACTGCCTCTGACATAATCTGATTGGCCTGCTCTTGGATCACCTCCCCCTGGGGGGGAGCAGCCTTACCAGGCCACAGTAGAGGACAATGTAGCCACTTTTGATGTGAACTGATAGACTAAGATCAGAAAGGAGAGGAGAACCTCACCTATCAGTGGAATTGGGGAAGGGCATGCATACAGAAAGGGGAGGGAGGGTGGAATCGGGAGGGGAGGAGGGAGGGACTTATGGGGGGGATACAAAATGAATAAAGTGTAATTAATAAAAAATTTTAAAAAAATCTAAAAAAAAGACACAAACTAACAGAATGGTTTCGAAAACAGGGTCCAACATTCTGCTGCATCCAAGAAACACACCTATGCAAAAAAGATAAACACTACCTCAGAATAAAGAGCTGGAAAAAACGTTTTTCAGGCAAACGGACACAGAAAACAAGCAGGGGTAGCGATCCTAATATATAATAAAATAGACTTTCAACCCAGGTTAATAAAAAAAGATAAGGAAGGACACTTCCTACTCATCAAAGAAAAATTCCAGCAGGAGGACATCACGATTTTGAACACTATGCCCCAAATACAAGACCACCTACATTTTTAAAAGAAACATTATTAAAGCTGAAATCATACACTGATCCCAGCACCCTAATAGTGGGAGATTTCAACACTCCATTCTCACCAAGGGACAGGTCATCCGGGTAAGAAGCAAAACAGGGAAACAAGGGCACTTACAGAAGCTCTAAATCAAATGGACCTAATAGATGTCTACAGAACTTTCCACCCCAAATCAAAAGAGTATACCTTTTCTTGAACACCTCATGGAACCTTCTAAAAAATAGATCATATAGTTGGTCACAAAGCAAACTTCAGCAGATTCAAGAAGATTGAAATAATCTCTTGTACCCTATCTGACCATTATGATCTAAAGCTGGACCTCAGCCACTACAGAAACAGCAAAAAGCCTGAACATACATGGAAACTGAACAACTCGGTACTCAATGACAGCTTGGTTAGGGAAGAATTAAAGAAAGAAATTAAAGACTTCCTAGAATTCAATGAAAATGAAAGCACAACATACCCAAACTTATGGGACACAATGAACACAGTGCTAAGAGGAAAGCTCATAGCACTAAGTGCCTCCAAGAAGAAATTTGAAATGTCATATACAAACAACTTAATGGCCCAACTGAAATCCCTAGGGGAAAAAAAAAAAAGAAGAAGCAGATACACCAAAGAGGAGAAGATGACTGGAAATGATCAAACTCAGGGCTAAAATCAATCAATTAGAAACAAATAAAACTATTCAAAGAATCAAGGAAACGAAGAGCTGGTTCTTTGAGAAAATGATAGACAAGCCCTTAGCCAAACTAATAAAAAGGCAGAGAGAAACTATACAAATCATCAAAATCAGAAATGAAAAGTGGGACATAACTACAGACACTGAGGAAATCCAAACAATCATTAGGTCTTACTACAAAAGCTTATATGCCATAAAATTTGAAAATCTAAACAAAATGGACAATTTTCTCGATAGATTCCATCTCCCTAAATTAAGTCAAGATCAGGCAGAAAGACTGAATAGTCACATATCCTCCAAAGAAATAGAAACAGTCATCAAAGGTCTTCTTTCCAAAAAGAGCCCAAGGCCAGATGTTTTCAGCGCAGAATTCTACCAGACCTTCAGAGAAGAGCTAACTCCAATTCTCTCCAAACTATTCCACAAAATAGGAACAGAAGGAACATTACCAGACTCATTCTATGAACCTAAAGTTACCTTGATACCTAAACCACACAAAGACAGAACAAAAAAAAAGAGAGAATTTCAGACCTATCAATCTTATGAACACTGACACACACACACACAAAAAAAATACTCAATAAAATACTTGCAAACCAAATCCAAGAACACATAAACGATATCCACTATGACCAAGTAGGCTTCATCCCAGGCATGAAAGGGTGGTACAGTGTACGAAAATCCATTAATGTCATCCACCATATAAACAAACTGAAGGAGAAAAAAAACACATGATCATCTCCTTAGATGCTGAAAAAGCATTTGACAAAGTCCAACACCCATTCATATTTAAAGTCTTGGAGAGATCTGGGATACAAGGCACATACCTAAACATTCTAAAGGCAATATACAGCAAACCTATAGCCAACATCAAACTCAATGGAGAGAAACTTAAATCAATCCCACTGAAATCAGGGACAAGGCAAGGCTGCCCATTGTCTCCATATCTCTTCAGCATAGTACTTGAAGTCCTAGCTAGAGCAATAAGACAAATAAAGAAGATCAAGGGGACACAAATCAGAAAGGAAGAAGTCAAAATATCACTGTTTGCAGATGATATGATAGTATACATAAGCGAACCCAAAAATTAACCAGAGAACTCCTTCAACTAATAAATACCTTCATCAAAGTGGCTGGATACAAAATCAATTCAAAAAAATCAGTAGCCCTCCTGTATACCAAAGACAAAAGGGCCGAGAAAGAAATTAGGGAAACAACACCCTTCACAATAGCCACTGATAACATAAAATACCTTGGTGTGACTCTAACCAAGCAAGTGAAAGACCTGTTTGAGAAAAACTTCAAGTCTCTGAAGAAAGAAATTGAAGAAGATATCAGAAGATGGAAAGATCTCCCATGCTCATGAATTGGTAGGATTATCATAGTGAAAATGGCCATTCTGCCAAAAGCAATCTACAGACTCAATGCAATTCCCATCAAAATACCAACACAATTCTTTACAGACCTTGAAAGAAAAATTCCCAAATTCATATGGAGAAACAAAAAAACCCAGAATTTCCAAAATAATCCTGTACAACATCAGATCATCTGGAGGTATCTCCATCCATGATCTCAAGCTGTACTACAGAGAAATAGTAATAAAAACTGCATGGTATTGGCATAACAACAGAAAGAAGGATCAATGGAACTGAATGGAAGACCCAGAAACAAACGCACACATCTATAAATACTTGATTTTTGACAAAGAAGCCCAAACAATTCAATGGAAAAAAAGACAGCATCTTCAAAAAATGGTGCTGGTACAACTGGATATCTATGTGCAGAAAAATGAAAATAGATCCCTATTCATCATCCTGCACAAAACTAAAGTCCAAGTGGATCAAAGACCTCAACATAAAACCAGACATATTAAAAAGCTTAGAAGAAAAAGTAGGGAAGACCCTAGAAATCATTGGCACAGGAGACTACTTTCTGAACAGAACACCAACAACACAGGCTCTAAGAGCAACAATAAATAAATGGGACCTCATGAAACTGATAAGCTTCTGTAAAGCAAAAGACACTATCTTCAAAACAAAACAACCGCCTACAGACTTCACGAACCCTTTATCTAACAGAGGGTTAATATCCAGTATATATAAAGAACTCAAAAATTTAAAAAGCAACAAATCAAGTAATCCAATTAAAAAATGGGGCACGAAGTTAAACAGAGAACTCTCTGTAGAGGACTGTAAAATGGCAGAAAAACACTTAAAGAAATGCTCAATGTCCTTAGCCATCAGGGAGATGCAAATCAAAATGACCCTGAGATTTCACCTTATACCCATCAGAATGGCTAAGATCAAAAATTCAAGCAACAACACATGCTGGAGGGGATGCAGAGAAAGGGGAAACCTCCTTCATTGCTGGTGGGAATGCAAACTTGTACAACTCCTTTTGAAATCAATCTGGCACCTTCTCAGACAAATAGGAATAGTGATCTCTCATGATCCAGCTATACCACTCCTAGGCATATATCCAAAACATGCTCAAGTACACAACAAGGACATTTGCTCAACCATGTTTATAGCAGTTTTATTTGTAATAACCAGAACCTCGAAACAACCCAGATGCCCCTCAGTTGAGGAATGGATAAAGAAATTGTGGTACTTTTATACAATGGAATACTACTCAGCAATTAAAAACGAGGAAATCATGAAATTTGCAGGCTAATGGTGGGACCTAGAAATGATTATCCTGAGTGAGGTATCCCAAAAGCAGAAGGACACACATGGTGTATACTCACTCATATAGACATATAAGATAGGATAAATATACTGAAATCTATACACCTAAAGAAGATAAACAAGAAAGAGGACTTGGAGTAAGATGACCAGTCCTCACTTAGAAAGACAAATGGGATGGACATTGGATGTAGGAGAAAACAATTAACAGGACAGGAGCCTACCATAGAGGGCCTCTGAAAGACTCTACCTAGCAGTGTATCAAAGCAGATATTAAGACTCATAACCAAACCATCAGCAGGGTTCAGGGAGTCATAGGAAAGAAGGGTGTGTTAGTAAGATCTTGAGAGTACAGGAGTGCCACAAGGACCAAATATACCAGGCACAGTGGTCTTTCATGAGACTTTCTCTAACCAAGGACCATGTATGTATATACCCTAGAACCCCTGCTTGGATATAGCCCATGGTAGATGACTGTCCAAATGGGTTCTCTAATAAGGGGAACAGGGACTATTTCTGACATGAACTCAATGGCGAGCTCTTCCACTCCCCTGCCACGAGGGAAGAGCAGCCTGGCTAGGCCACAGAAGAGATCATTACAGCCAGTCCTGAGGAGACTTGATAATCTAGGGTCAGATGGAGGGGGAAGAGGTCCTCCCCTGTTAGTGGACTTGGAAAGGGGCAGGGAGAAGATGAGGGAGGGAGGGTGGGATTGGGAGGGAATGAGGAGGGGGCTACGGCTGGGATACAAAGTAAATAACCTGTGATTAATATAAAAAATGTAAGTAATAATAAAAATTAATAAAAAATAGTGAAGAAAACACTAAAGTATGTATATACCACATGCTTATTATCTATTCCTCTAATGATGGATACCAAACAGTTTTTCATATTAGATGGACAGGAATTTTAATTAGCAACATGGTTCTAGCAAGGGATTACAAACACAGACTTTCTAGGTCTGTGTGATCCAGCTGGATTGCAGATACAGTCTGGATTGCAGTATGGTATGGATAGAAAACACACAAACTCATTTTTAATTTATTGTTATTATTTATTAAAATTTATTCACTTTGTATCCCGCTATAGCTCCCTCCCTCATCTCCTCTTGTCCTGCCCTACCTCCCTCTTCCATCCCTATGTCCTTCCCTTAGTCAGCTGATAGAGGAGGTCCTCCTCCCATACTATCTGATCTTAGTCTATCAGGTCTCATCAGGACTACCTGGATCCTCTTTCTCTGTGACCTAGTTAGGGCACCTCACCAGGGGAGGGTGTTCAAAGAGCCAGCCAGAGTCCATATTAGAGGCATCCCCTGCTCACCTTACTGGGGAGCCAACATGGAGACTGAGCTGCTCATGGGCTACATCTAAGCAGGGTATCTAGGTCCTCTCTTTGCATGGTCTTGGTTGAGTCATCAATCTCTACTGGACTCCCTGAGCCCATATTTTTTGGCTTTTTTTTATCTCCTTATGGAGCTCATGTCCCCTCCTGGTCTTTCTATTTTCCCCTTCTTTTATAAGATTCCTGAACTCTGCCCAAAGTTTAGCTACAAGTCTCAGCCTCTGCTTTGATAACAATATCAGTAGAGCTTTTCAGAGGTCCCCTGTGGAAAGTTCTTGTCCTTTTCCCAGTCTTCTCCAACTTCCAATGTCTATCCTATTTGCCCTTCTGAGTGAGGATTAAGCATCTTCCCTAGGGTCCTCCTTGTTTTTTTAATATTCTTTAGGTCTCTAGATTTTAGTGTTTTTATCCTATATTATATAGCTCTTATTATATAGCTAATATCTATATCTACCATGTGTGTCTTTCTGCTTCTGGGTTACCACACTCAGGATGATTTTTTTCTAGTTCCATCCATTTGCCTGCAAATTTCATGATTTCCTTGTTTTTAATTATTGAGTAGTATTCCATTGTGCAAATTACATTGTCCCACAATTTCTGTTACTATTCTTCCCTTGAGAGACATCTAGGTTGCTTCCAGATTCTGGCTATCATGAATAGAGCCGCTGTGAACAGAGCTGTGCAAATGTCCTTGTTGTATGGCTTAGCGTCTTTTGGATATATGTCCAGAAGTTGTATAGCTGTATCTTGAGGTAGCACTACTCCTAATTATCTGAGAAAGCACCTGATTGATTTCCAAAGTGGTTGATCATCTCTTACCACTCTTTTATTTTACCCATCCTTCTACCATTCCTTGTGTAAATCTACCCATCATTAGTTTTCCCCTCTCAATTTCCCTTATCATATTACCAATTAAATTGTTTTCTGCTGCTGTCATAAAATACTAACAATGATAACAAAACAGCCTGAGAGGGAAAGTGGTTAAGTTTAATTTGTTCTTTCTACTCCATTGTCTACAGAAAAATGTAAAGATCAAAAGGCAGGAACTAATGAAGAAACTATGGAAAGGTGCTTCTCACTGGCTTGCTTTCCTTAGCCTGCCCAGTTTACTTTTATGCAATAAATGATTATCCACCCAGGAATAGTAGCAGCCACAGCAGTAATTGGACCCCCGCATTTCAATAATTATTCAAGAAAGTGTTTCATAGACATACCCATAGTCCAGTATGATGGAAACAATTCCTTAACACCATATCCTACTTCTCTATTAACTCTAGCTTGTGCTAAGTTGCCAACCTGCATTCTACTACTCTTCTTTCTTAAGTCATGCTTCCCATATTATCTTTTTGTTTCCATTGCTTCCATAAATACTCCAAATTGGACATAAACTGATAGAGAAACCATTTTTGAAGGGAAACATGCAATGTTTGTTCGAAGTCTGGGTACCTTATATGGCATAAATTTTTACAATTCCATCAATTTATCTACAAATTCTTTAATTTCATCTTTCTTTAAATCCAAGTAAAACACTATTGTGTATACATAAAAATATGTGATTATCCACAAGTTTATACCTTAGCTGGGACAACATCTTTGCTCTTGGAATGTTTGGTTATCTTTACTCCAGTTTTCAAAGTCATATGACCAATCTGACTAAGAATAAGCAATTCTGGAGAACACTTTGAAGTGCCATGCTTAAATATGAATGACCAAATCTTGTCTCTTGACCCAAAGAGTCAGTGAGCTGAAACTGTAAATGATAATTTCCCAAAATAATATATAGAACAAATGAATATCCTCCTTTGTAAAACTGAATGTGATAGTAAATGGTTACTTATCTAAAAGATCAATAAAAGAGAAAGAAAGAAGCTGAACTCATAAGTGTAAACTTGTCAGGAGACTTCTATTAATTCCAGTGATGACCTAAGTAGACTCTAATTGTCTAGTTGATAATGTCCATATGTTTATCAAGATGAGTCTTATTATCTCTTGGGACATGCATTAGGACAGAAGATTGAAATAATGCATAAAACACTTTAATGTTCTATTAGAGACAGAACATTTGATTTTGAAAGGTCACACTTTGATATCTTTAAACTTTATAGAGTCATGGGTGAGTGGCAGCCAGTACCCATGATCTGATTCCATTGAGCCAAGAGAAACATTGATTCTTCCAGTGCCTACCCTAAAGTCCCCTTTGGCCATATTTGAGAAGGCCAACTTATTTAAAAGCCTGTACCCACAATCAATTAGCATGTGCCCCAAATGGAGACAGACAGTCTAAACACTTAACAATAATTGTCAATTATATGAAGGCATCAGCTTTAAGATTATAATACTCTGGTTGAAATTTTCCACAATAGGACACATTTTTTTTTTTTTATACTCCAGTCTAACTTTAGGCCAGGTGAAGTAAAATGTGATGAATTCATCCAGTTTTGCCTGGTTAAACTTTTGGATGTTCAAGGACTTGTTGTCCAAAAATAGAGTATTTATTCAGACTCCAAGGAATCAGCCCACTTATAATGGTTATGTAGTTGATGCAGAGTGCCACCTCCCTTGTGGGTTGAAACTTAAATATTCCATTTGACTCTTTCTCTTAAAGTTACCATCTGTTAATCCATGTTACATTTCTCAGTCTAGACTTGAAGCAAGAGCTCCTGATGAATTACCCTTTAAAAGTGGTTATCAGTCCAGCTTATTGGATTAGGGAAATCACATTATGATTTATCATACTCAGTATTGGGTTATCTAGGGTTAATTCATTATCTAGAGGATTTTGAATACAGAAGCAAGCAAACAAACACAACCACAAAGAAAAAAAAAAGAACATAGATCAAGACATTCTTTAGCCCAGCAACTGGAAACAGAAAAAATGAGTATGGGCATGCAGGTTTTGTAGAGCAGAAACAGAGAAGATGACCATGCAACACATCAGTCTGGCTGGAGAACCGTATTCTGTCTCAGCTGCAGAAGAACACGGCCGAAGACACCAAGCAGAAAGCAGAAGCTTAAAGACCCAGCAGAGCCTGAGTCTCTAGCCTTTCACCCAGGCAAGCAGATTCTGCCCTGGGTATAAGGGATGTCGATGGCAGTAGCTTGTCTATAACCTGCAAGCTAACATTTCAGTCCTAATTGGGATGTATGGTTTCCCAAGAATCATCCCTGGGATACTGAAAATTCACATAAGTTTTCTAAGTCCCAAGGAGTCAGATCACCTAGTACCTGGCGAATGTTGGTGGTGCAGACCTGTGGAAACTTCTACTCTCATCCTCCATGAACACAGCAAAAATATCTTGCCAAACTGTGAATCAAAAATCTAACACTCCATGGAGTTCTTACTATTACCTTTTTTGTCTGTTTTAGGAAATGCATTGGCCTTATCACAAGGTGATAAAACCACATGTTGGAATCTCCCCTGAGAGTTCACTTCCACTATTCCACTATTTGGCAGACAAGAGGGTGAAAACTAAAACGGAAAAAGTTAAGAGAAGAGAATTAAAGTGTATGACTGAATGCTTGGGGCACTGAAAATTCTGTGGTTATGGTGACCACCTCAGCACTGAGTGTTACCAAAAAGTTTTATGGGCATTGACACTTTGGTTAATGCTATGTGATTACCTTAACCAAGCTTGTGGCAAAAACACGTAATAACCAACATTTTGATGAAATACAAGGCAAGGTTTAACAAATCAATACTTTCTGCCAGTAGGGAGCTCAGATTAAGGATAAAATGAATCCATCCCTCATCAGAGAACGAGTTTCCAGATAATCCATGTATCTCACAGAATATATGTGGAAAATAACCTTGTATTATTTAACACTAAAGTTAGATTAATATGGTGATGGTAGAGAAAGGGGCACTTTAGAAGTGGTTAAGAAAGATTAAAGAACCTCTGAAAGAAATATATACAATTGCTCTGTGGTGTCTACAAAAAATTATAAAATTCATATATTATTTTATCATTTGGTAATACAAACTATATAAAACTGTAACTAGTTTTTGTATACAAATATAAGTATTTGGTCATATTCTTCACTAGCCAAACACAATATAAACTATCTAAATAAACACTTGGCAAAATAAATAAGCCATGATATGAAAATGATATGAAGAGGAAATGGACTTCTGATGACATTCAGATGTCAGAGTTAATACGAAATTCAGAAAGTGAAAAACAAAGAAATAGTAATAGTATCATATAGCTGAGAGAAGTAAATTAAATAAAATAGACTTTGTAACTTGTAAACTAAGTGGCATTAGACATAAAGAATATATAATTTTCATTATTAGAGTATTTTTATTCTCCATTCAATGATTTTCTGCAATTATAAAATATTTTAAACTTTTCTTGAAAATTCTTCTGATTATTATTATTATTTACACTTTTTTCACTTTGTATCCACAGTTGTAGCCCCATCCCTCATCTCCTACTCCCATGCTCCCTCCCTCGTTGCCCCACTCCCAACCCCCTTCCCTAATCCACTGAGGAAGAGAATCCAGGAAGTCCTGATGAGACATGATAGACTAGAGTCCAATGGTAGGGGAGAAGTACTTTCCTTGTCTCTGTATTGTTGCTTTATAGTGTAAGGTAATAATTTACATTTAATCTGTAGCTCTCCCTGCCCAAGAAGCAAAGAAAAACTCAAACCTAAATGAGACATCTTTATCATAGTCCTCCCTTCAAAGCTCAGGGATCTATGAGAAAGAAGAGGTTGAAAACTTGTAAGATTCACAGTTTTTAACATCACCAAATAAACAGTGTTCTTCAGGCACAACAAAACTGATGCCCATATAATCTCACAGAGCTGTGACTGGGTAAATACAATCTGCACAGGTTTGAGCCAGACAAAGCCCCAGCCTGAAAAGGGGAAGTAGACACAGAGTCCCACCCTTAACCAAGAAACTGTTCATACTTAAAGGTTACTGGGAGAATGAAAATTAGTTTTCTTTAATAGGATGTCACTGGTATATCACTCACTCCCCAGAACAGGTCTAATTTTCAGGAATAGTTGACCAACACAGATGTCACTTTAGCATGTGTGCTTTTTTGTTTGTTTTGATTTGAAGAAAGACAAAAAGAACAAAGTCAGGTGGGTAAGCAGGAGGGAAGATCTTTCAAGTCTTGGAAGACAGAAAAGATTCAAAATATATTGTTTGAAAATGTAAAATGCGTGGTATGGCTGGATCTTGAGGATCCTAGTCTTAGAAAGTGCCAGATTGATTTTGAGAGTGGTTGTACAAGTTTACATTCCCACCAGCAGTGGAGGAGGGATCCCCTTTCTCCACAACCTCTCTAGCATGTGTTGTCACTTGAGTTTTTCATCTTGGCCATTCTGATGGGTGTAAGGTGAAATCTCAGGGTCGTTTTGATTTGCATTTCCCTAATGGCTAATGATGTTGAACATTTCTTTAAGTGTTTCTCTGCCATTCAATATTCCTCTGCAGAGAGTTCTCTGTTTAGCTATCTTCCCCATTTTTTTTTTTGATTGGATTACTTGGTTTGCTGCTTTTCAGCTTCTTTAGTTCCTTATATATACTAGATATTAGCCCTCTGTCAGATAAAGGGTTGGTGAAAATTCTTTCTCAATCTGTAGGAAGTCATTTTGTTTGGATGATGGTGTCCTTTGCTTTACAGCAGCTTTTCAGTTTCATGAGGTCCCATTTATTGATTGTTGCTCTTAGAGCCTATGCTGTTGGTGTTCTGTTCAGGAAGTTGTCTCCTGTACCAATGAGTTCTAGGCTCTTCCCCAATTTTTCTTCTAATGATTTCATGTGTCTGGTTTTATGTTGAGGTCTTTGATCCACTTGGACTTTAGTTTTGTGAAGGGTGATAAGTATGGATCTATTTGCATTTTCTTGCATGTAGACATCCAGTTAGATCAGCAACATTTGTTGAAGATACTATCTTTTTTCCATTGTATGGTTTTGGCATCTTTGTCAAAGATCATTTGTCCACAAGTGTGTGGGTTCATTTGTGGGTCTTCTGTTCGGTTCCATTGATTCCCCCATTCTCTTTCTATGCCAGTACCATGCAGTTTTTATAACTGTTGCTCTATAGTACAGCTTAAGATCAGGGATGGAGATACCTCCAGAAGATCCTTTATTGTAGAGGATTGTTTTAGCAATTTTGGGTTTCTTGTTATTCCATATGAAGTTTGGAATTTTTCTTTTCAGGTCTGTAAGAATTGTGTTGGTCATTTGATCCAGCCATACCACTCCTAGGCATACATCCAAGAGAGGCTCAAGTACACAATAAGGACATGTGCTCAACCATGTTTGTAGCAACTTTGTTTGTAATACCCAGAAGCTGGAAACAGCCCAAATGCCCCTCAACTGAAGAGTGGGTGGAGAAATTGTGGTACATCTACACAATGGAATATTACTCTGCAATGAAAAATAAGGAAATTTGCAGATAAATGGTGGGACCTGGAAAGGATCATAATGAGTGAGCTGTCCCAGAAGCAGAAAGACACTCACGGTATATACTCACTCATATAAACATATAAAATAGGCCTATAAACCTATATAAACCTACTAAAATCTGTATATCTAATGAAACTAATCAAGAGAGAGGACCCTGACTAAAACACTCAATCCCCATCCCAAAAGGCAAAGAGGATGGACATCAGAAGAAGAAGAAAACAGGAAACAATGTAGGAACCTGCCAGAAAGTGCTTCTGAAAGGCTCTGCCCTGCAGACTATCAAAGCAGAGGCTGAGACTTATGGCCAACTGTTGGGCAGACTACATGGAATCTTATGTAAGAAGTTTGAAATAGTAAGATCTGGAGAGTACAGGAACCCCACAAGGAGAGCAACAGAACCAGAAATTTGAACACAGGGGTCTTCCCAGAGACTCATACTCCAACCAAGTACCATGCATGGAGATAATGTAGAACCCCTGCACAGATGTAGCCCATGGCAATTTAGTGTCCATGTGGGTTCTAGAGTAATGGGAAGACATAATCTGATTGGCCTGCTCTTTGTTCTCCTCTGTCTGAGGGGTGAGCAGCCTTACCAGGCCACAGAAGAAGACAATGCAGCCACTCCTGATGTGATCTAATAGACTAAGATCAGAAAGAAGGAGAGGGGGACCTCCCTCTCCTTGGGGAGGGGCATGTGTGAAGAAGGGGGAGTGAGGGTGGGACCGGGAGGGGAGGAAGGAGGGACTTACGGGATGATACAAAGTGAATAAAGTGTAATTAATAAAATAAAATAAGATTTAAAAAAAGAAAATGTAAAATAAAATAAAATTAGAAAAAATATATTAAATGTGAATAACTTGCAAAAATAGAACTTGTTTTCTGCAGTTGTATATAAACATCATTTAAAATTACATTAATATGTTGTATAATGTTTTAAAATAAGTAATCAAAATAGTCATGGCATTGAAAGTTTTTATATTCCAACTGAATTAGCTTTTAGTTTATCAGCTTCCATTTCAGATACATTAGGAAAAGCAATGTACACATAAAACAATTAAAACATTTTACCTACAAGTAAGGCAACAACATACCAAACATAAAAACATACATGTTTTATCTCAAATAAAATGGTAACATGAGTTTAATATTATGAAAAACTTGCATAGACTTACACTGTTTAGATATGAAAAAAAATGATGATGACCAGTTTTGAGGAGCTGATTAAAGATATTCCTTAAACTCTATTTTGTTCAATGCATATCCATAGGAAATCTACTTTTTCATGAAATCATAAATATATTTGTAGTAAAATAACACAGTACTCAGTGTAGTAGCTTGCACATAGACTACCACAGTGAACATGCTGATTACATAACTCCTAAAGTATTGCTTTAGAGAAAGAATTTCCTGAAAGAGATGTGCCATGTGGCAAAAAGAAAACTCTACATGAAAATTGTCATCATTTCAACATTCATTATATCCTAAGATAGTTGATTTTTTCAGGGCTTATTCTTATTTTCTATATAGCTATATATATATTTTTTTCTTTTTTTCTCCATGGCCACATTAGCAGACCCAACTTCACACTCTTTAGTCTAGTAGGGATGTTGAAAATATTGTTGCTTAGCAACTGGATGCTGCACTTTGGAACTCCATTTTTTCTTTTTTTTCTGATGAAAGTGATAGAAGAAAGGTAGTGACATCAATAGCTTTTGGATTTCTTTTTTTACCTTAACAGCTTCAGCAAAAGATAAGATGATGGGAATAGTGAAAGGAAAATTCAAAAGGGTGTAATAGAGGAAGGTTAGCTGCAAGAAAAAGAACTGAGATGTGATCTCTAAAGGGATATAAAGGATTCATAGAAATGCCTCCAAAATATTAGAAATTAATCCAAAAACTGACAATTACTGTGTTTACTGGTGTGTGTTTGTTGATGTTCTATGCTACAATGGGAGTTGATTTTAAAATGAAGAGGGACAGAGCACTGAAACCTTCCTAAACTTAACAGATACCACCTATTTTGGATAATATCACTGTTCTAGGTATGGCTTTAATCTGAGAATCCAAAAACATGTCTGAAGTGAACAGTTTTGGCCTTTGAAATTTACCAGATGATTCCCAATGAGACTCAGAAGGAATAATAAAAAGCTACAGAGCTATATGTCATTGAAATTCTCCACAGAATCGAAAATCTCATCTCATACTCAGCTTAATGAAACCATCTCAGTAAAAATGGTTCAAAAAGAAAGGAGAGAAAAGTCTTTGACTGATTTTGAAAGAAACTGGACAAGTACTAAGCTGCAGAAATCATTGAGGGATAGTGATGTGATAGACAGAGAGCACTCTTCTTTACTTCAATGTGAGTGATTGTAATGTCAAGCCAGTTTTTTTTTTTATGGCATAAATACTACTAATATTAAAGCACTAAAAAGACTAGACTAATTATTTGAAGCATCTGTAGTAGACTTTCATTTTAATTAATAAATTAATTAATAAATTAATTAAAATTATAATTTAAATTGAGCTTAAATGTACTCTTCTGTGAGAAAATGACAATGATCCCTTATTTTTTAGTCGTAAGCTTAAATTAATTAATATTTGCACCATCAACCACATTCTTTTACTTAGATACTTTAGATACTTAGATCGATACTTTTACTTAGATAGATACTCTGCACATAATACAAAATAATATCATGAGCCACGTCATCTTTATGAAAAGTAACTATTATAATTGAGTATAATAGCAAGTATCGATGAGGATAAATATCTAAAATATAATTTTGGTTGATAACATGAAACACATACAATTTATTATTATTATGTATGTTAGTGTGTATGATTCTCAGGCATTCAGTATAGGTAATGTGTAGAGGTCAGAGGGCAATTTCCAGCAGTCATTCATCACCATGAGATACTGAAGTTAGACCAACAGACTTGCTCATCAAGGACTGAGGATGGCAGTCACTGATTAAAAGTCACTGACTTTTAATGATTTTAAAAGTTCCCTCTTCACAGATGGTCAGAGTACAAACTGGTGTGTCTACTGTAGAAATCATTCAAAAAGTTCCTCAAAAAGTTATAAATATATCTACCACATGATTCAGACATATGATTCTTCTTTTTATACTCAAAGGACTCCATACTCCACTCTAGATATATGTGTTCATCTATGTTTATTGCTGCTTTATTTCCAATAACCAGGAATTTGAAACAGCTTAGGTATCTATCAACTGATGAATGGGTAATAAAAATGACAAATAACTATAAAATGAAATATTTCATCAGCTATTATAAAAAATGAAAAAAAAAAAAGAAACTCATAGGTAAATGGATAGAAATGGAAACAATCATTCTTAGTGAGGTATCCCGGAACTATAAAGACAAATGCCATGTTTTCTCTCATTTCTGGATGTTAAATTGAACCTTCCAATATACTTTTTTTGTCTGTTTCTTTGGAACATCCATAAAGGTCTGGGAGTTACTAAGTTCACACAGGGAGGGGCTTCCAAAGGAGATAAGATAAAATGCACTAGTATAAATGGTTAAATAGGTATAATGGAAGCTTATTACATATGTTGTTAAATAAAATAAAGGGATTAGACAGCAGTGTACTAGAGGGAGTACACTGGAAAGCATTAATTAGCACTAAAGACCTTTCTAACACTCCTGTGGAAACCTACTGCAGTATATGGCAACAACACCCTTTCAAGACATCAGAGGCTAACCAACATTTCAGTGCCTCAAATACATTACTTTTTACTTTGCTAAAAATGTAAATCAAGGAAGAAGCACAGCTTCTTTTATTAAATACAGTATTTCCCAATTTTACATCTTTTTAAATTAAATTTTTACTTTTTAATATTACAGTTTATTTTTTTGAATTTATTTTTTAATTAATTATACTTTATTCACTTTGTGTCCCCCCCATAAGCCCCTCCCTCCTCCCCTCCCGATCCCACCATCCTACCCCCTTCTTCACGCATGCCCCTCCCCAAGTCCACTGATAGGGGAGGTCCTCCTCTCCTTCCTTCTGATCCTAGTCTATCAGATCTCATTAGGAGTGGCTGCACTGTCTTTTGTGGCCTGGTAAGGCTGCTCCAGTTTATTAACTTTGTATTCCAGCTGTATCCTGCTCCGTCATTCTCTCCCAATCCCACCCTCCCTCCCTCATCTTCTCTCTACCTCTTTCTAAGTCCACTGATAGGAACTCCTTCCCTTTCATCTGATCCTAGCTTATCAGGTCTCTTCAGGACTGGCTGCAAAGTCCTCCTCTGTGGCCTAGCAGGGCTGCTCCTCCCTTGGGTGTGTGTGGGAGAGGTCAAAGAGTCAGCCATTGAGTTCATGTCAGAAATAGTCCCTGTTCCCCTTACTAAGGTACCCATTTGGACGCTGAGCTACCATGGGCAATACCTGAGCAGGGGTTCTAGATTGTATCCATACATGGTCCTTGCTTGGAGATACAGTTTCACAAAAGACCCATGTGCCTGGATGTATTTGGTCCTTTTGGAGCTCCTGTCCTCTCCAGGTCATAGTAACTCCCCCTTCTTTCATATGATTCCCTGTATTCTGCCAAAGGTTTGGTTGTGAGTCTCACTATCTGCTTTGATACACTGCTGGGTAGAGACCTTCAGAGACCCTCAGTGGTAGGCTCCTGTCCTGTTACTTGTTTTCTCCTACAACCAATGTCCATCCCGTTTGTCTTTTTAAGTGAGGGTTGATCATTTTACCCAGGGTCCTCTTTCTTGTTTATCTTCTTTAGGTGTATAGATTTCAGTATGTTTGTCCTATCTTATAGGTCTATATAAGTGAGTATATACCATGGGTGTCTTTCTCCATCTGGGATATCTCACTCAGAATGATCTTTCCTAGATCTTACCATTTGAGGCATTTTTACATTCTTTAAATATCTGGACTGTAAAGTAATGTTCAAGACTTTACAATTTTTGAAATTTGTCTGAAATGGCTCTTGTTCCACATCTATGATAAGCTGAAAGAAAGTAGTAACTTAAGGAAAAGAAACAGCAGGCCATTGATTCCATTGTTCTGAGGTTGGGTCTGTATTGATCATTCCTCCCACACGATTGTATGTTCCTGTGACTGCTCTAATCTCTCCAGGAATACCAGAGGGAATTAGATACGATGTTACAATCATATAATTTTATGATAATTTTGACAGAATTTGAGAAATTGTACAATGTGTCCAACACTTTTTTCTTTAAAAGCCTGTTATTATTATTTTTACTATTATTATTTACAATTGATTAACTTTGTATCCTGGCTGTAGTCCCCTCCTTCATCTCCTCCCAGTCCCATCCTCCCTCCCTTTTTCTCCTCTATGACCTTCCCTTAGTCCACTGATAAGGGAGGTCCTCCTCCCCTACTTTGTAACCGTAGCCTATCAGTTCTTATCATGACTGTATGGATCCTCTTTCTCTGTTAGGACACCTCACAAGGGGGAGGTAATCAAAGAGCTAGTTACTGAGTTCATGCCAGTTACTGTCCCTGCTCTCCTTACTAAGGAGCCCATGTGGCAACTGAGCTGCCCATGAGCTACATCTGAGCAAGGGGTCTAGAACCTCTCTATACATGGTCCTTGGTAGATTCATTAGTTTATGAAGCACCCCTGGGCCCAGATTTTCTATTCTGTTAGTCCCCTTGTGGAGCTCCTGTCTCCTCCAGGTCTCCCTATTTCACCCTTCTTCCATAACATTCGCTGAACTCACAAGTCAGTTCTGTAGTAAAGGGAACAGGGACTGTCTCTGACATGAACTCAGTAACTAGCTCTTTGACTGCCTCCCCGAGATAGTGGAGCAGCCTTGTCAGGCCACAGAGGACAACAATTCATCCAGTTCTGATGAGACCTGATAAACTAGGGTCAGATGGAAGGGGAGGAGGTCCTACTCTATCCATGGACTTTGAGAGGGGCATAGGAAGAGATGAAGAAGGGAGGGTAGGATTGGGAGAGGATGAGGGAGGGGGCTACTGCTGGGATAAAAGTGAATAAACTAATTAATATAAAAAATTAATATAAAAATAAAAATTTAATTGAGAAAAAAATTCCCTGAACTCTGCCCAAAGTTTGGCTATGAGTCTTAGCATCTGTTTCCATACTCTGCTGAGTAGAATCTTTCAGAGGCTGTCTATGGAAGGCTCCTATTTGGTTCACTGTCCTCCTACTCTTAAAGATAAGGTAAACAGGACACTGACAAAAAGAATAAAAAAGTAGATTGGCAAAGCTGGATATAAAATAATATTAGATTGTGAATTATTTATAATTTATTCCAAAATCTTTTCTAATTATATGATTCATTTTGATAAAATATAGGAAATATGTGCATTTTGCTCTACTCACTATACAAGGGGGGAAATTTGTAGTACAGAGTCTCCAGAATCTTAATATTTTCTGCTCTCAAATTTCTTCGCTTCAAGTTGCTTTGTTATGATTATTATTTATAATTAGTTCACTTTGTATCCCAGTTGTGGCTCCCTCTTTCATAGCATACTGGTCCCACCCTTCTTCCCTCTCCTAGTCCACTGATAGGGAAAGTTCTCCTGTCCTCTCCTGGTCCTTTTTTATCCCGCCTTTTCCATAAGACGCCCTGTGATCTGTCCAAAGTTTAGCTGTGTGTCTCTTAATCTGCTTTGATCACCCACTGGTTGGAGTCTTTTAGAGGACATCTGTGGTAGGCTACAGTCCTGTTCCCTCTCTTCTAGGGCTTCTTGTGTTTTTCCTTCTGAATGAGAATTAAGCATCTTCCTTAGTATCTTCATTGTTGTTTAGTTTCTTTAGGTCTGTAGATTTCAGTATGTTTATCCTGAACAGTTCTCAACTTCATATGGAAAAAAAAAAATCCCACAATAACTAAAATCATCCTGTAAAATAAAAGAACTTTTTGGAGGTGTCCCCATTCCTGATCTCAAGTTGTATTACATAGCAATATTAATAAAGACATCATGGTACTGGCATAGAAACAGAATGGAGGATCAATGGAATCAAATTTAATACCCATAAAAAAACTCACATACTTAATAACACCTTATTTTTGACAAAGAAGCCAAGAGCATACAATGGAAAAAAGACAACATCTTCTACAAATGGTGCTGTTCTAACTGGATGTCTACGTGTAAACAAAAAAAAATATATAGCTCGACAATTGTTTAGACGGATTTGCAGCACAGGAAAAATTCTCATGTTATATGCTAGTGACTCAAAGTCCAGCATATTTTCATTGACAGCCAAGTTGAGCGATTTTCCATAGGGTATCAATTTGCTCCTGCACGAGGTCAATCCTCTGATTGAACACCATCAAGCTTCCTTTTAGTTGAGCATTAATTCCTTTATGTACAACTAAGGCATGAGCTACATTGGCTAAATGATTATTCAGGGTCTGAGCAGTCTGCCCAGTATGACTCATGGCTAATGCCCTGGTGGTAGCGCCAACTGAGGATCTGGCTTGCTTCCATGTATGTGGACCTATCTGCATTGCCCACGTGGCATGCCTGGGTTGGTTACCCAGAGGCTATTTAAGCTGTGGGCTGGCTTTCCCCAGGGTCAGATGATTGTTCAAGGTTCCTGAATAAACTGCATTGAATAATAATAATAATAATAATAATAATAATAATAATAAAATAAAATAAAAAAAGAAAAAAAGAAGAAGAAAAAAGAAAAGTAAAAAAAAAAGTGCAAATAAATCAATACTTATCACACTGTACAAAAGTAAAGTCCAAGTAGATCAAAGACCTCAACATAAAACCAGACACACTAGAAGAAGAAAAGTGGGGAAGAATCATTAACTCATTGTCATGGGAAATAAACTTCCTGAACCCAACAGCAAGAGCTCTAGCTCTAAGATCAACAATTAATAAATGGGACTTCTTTAAACTGAAAAGCTTTTGTAAAGCAAAGGACACTGTCATGAGAACAAAAAGACAGCCTACAGACTAGGAAAAGTTCTTCAACTCTAAATCCAACAGAAGGCTAATATCCACATATAAAAAGAACTCAAGAAATTAAACACAAAACAAATAAACCAATTAAAAATGGGATACAGAGCTAAACAAAGAATTCTCAACAGAGGAATTTCAAATGAAAGAAAAACATACAAATCAAAATGATCCTGAAACCTTACAACTATCAGAATGGCTAAAGTGACAACACATGCTGTAGAGGATGTGGATAAAGGAGAACCTCCTCCACTGCTGTTGCAAATGTAAACTTGAAAAACAACTTTGGAAATCATTCTGGCACTTTCTCAGAAAAATGGAAATAGTGCTAACTCAATACCCAGCTCTACCACTCCTGGGCATATGAGCAAAATATGCTCAAACATGCAACAAGGAAATTTGTTCAGCTATATTCACAGCAGCTTTATTATTGATAGTCAGAATCTGGAAATAGATAGATGCCCCTCAATTGAGAAATGGATATGGAAACTGTGGTACGTTTACACAATGGAATACTGCTCAGGTATTAAGAACAAGGAAATCTCAATCCCTATCCAGAAAGGCAAAGAGGATGGACATCAGAAGAAGTAAAAAGAGGGAACAAGTCAGAAGCCTGACACAGAGGACTTCTGAAAGGCTCTGCCCTGCAGACTATCAATGCAGATGCTGAGGCTTATAAGCAACCTTTGGGCAGAGTGCAGGGAATCTTATGAAAGAAGTAGGAAACAGTAAGATCTGGAGAGGACAGGAACTCCACAAGGAAACAACAGAACCAAAAAATCTGAGCACAGGGTTCTTTCCTGAGACTGATACTCCAATCAAGGACTATGCATGGAGATAACCTAAGACTCCTGCACAGATGTACCCATGGCAGTTCAGTATCTAAGTGGATTCCACTGTAATAAGAACAGGGAATGTCTCTGACATGAACTGATTGGCCTGCTCTTTAATTACCTCCTCCTGAGGGGGAAGCAGCATTACCAGGCTACAGAAGAAGACAATGCAGCCACTCCTGATGAGACCTAATTGACAAGGATCAGAAGGAAGGAAAAGAAGACCTCCCCTATCAGTGGACTTGGGGAGGTGCATGTATGCAGAGGGTGGAGGAAGGGAGGAATTGGGACAGGAGGAGGGAGGGAACCACGGGAGGGATACAAAGTGAATAAAGTATAATTAATAAAGAATTAAAAAAAGGAAATAATGAAATTTGCATGCAAATGGATGGAACTAGTAATGATTATCCTGACTGAGGTATCCCAGAAGCAGAGAGACATGCATGGTATATACTCACTTATAAGTGGATATTAGCCATGTTATATAAGACTGTTATGATTTTTTAATTTTTTTTAACTTTCCATAAATTGACTTTATTTATTTTTTTTGAACAGAGAATTCTTTTTTTTTTAATTTTTCATCAATTACACTTTATTCATTCTGCATCCCCCCATAAGCCCCTCCCTCCTCCCCTCCCAATCCCACCCTCCCTCCTCCCTCTGCTTGCATGCCACTCCCCAAGTCCACTAATAGGGGAGGTTCTCCTCTCCTTTCTGATCTTAGTCTGTCAGTTCACATCAAAAGTGGCTGTATTGTCCTCTACTATGGCCTGGTAAGGCTGCTCCCCCCCCCCCCAGAGGGAGGTGATCAAAGAGCAGGCCAATCAGATTATGTCAGAGGCAGTCCCTCTTCACATTACTATAAAAATACTTTTTTATCCATTTTTTCAGTTGAGGGACATCTGGGCTGTTTCCAGGTTCTGCCTATTACAAATAAAGCTGCTACAAACATGGTTGAGCAAACGTCCTTCTTGTCTACTTGAGCATAATTTTGATATATGCCTAGTAGAGTGGCATAGGTGGATCTTGAGGAAGCACTGTTCCTAATTATCTGAGCAAGTGCCAAGGTGGTTGTACAAATTGACATTCTCACCAGCAATGGAGAAGGGTTCCCCTTTTACCTCATCCTCTCTAGCATGTATTGACACTTGAGTTTTTGACCTTAGTCCTTCTGATGGTTGTAAGGTGAAAACTCAGAATCCTTTTGATTTGCATCTCCCTGAAAACTAAGGCCATTGAGTTACATTTACACAAAGGAATATTGCTCAACAATTAAAAACAACGAATTTATGAAATTTGTGGGCAAATGGTGAGAATTAGAAAAGATCACCCTGAGTGAGGTATTCCAGAAGCAGAAAGACACTCGTGCTACATACTCACCTATAAGGATATTAGACATATAATATAGGATAAGCATACTAAAATCTGTACAACTAAAGAAGCTAAGCAAGAAGGAGGATGCTGGGTAAGATGATCAATCCTCACTCAGATAGGCACATTGGATGAATATCAGAAGATGGAGGAAACAAGGAACAGGACAAGAGCCTATCACAGAGGACCTCTGAAAGACCCTATCCAGCAAGATATCAAAGCAGATGCTCAGACTCATAATCAAACTTTGAGAGGAGTTCAGGGAAAGGTATGTTAGAAGAGGAAGAGAAAAAGACCTGGAGGGGACAGGAGCTCCACGAGAAGACCACAGAACCAAAAATTCAAGGCAAAGGGGTCTTTTCTGAGACTGATTCTCTAAACAAGGACCATGCATGGAGATAACCTAGGACCATGCATGAATATAGGCCATGGCAGCTCAGTGGCCAAGTGGGTTCCCTAGTAATGGTAAAAGGGACAGTCTCCTACATGAAATAAGTGCTGGCTCTTTGATCACCTCCCCGTGAAGATGATTAGCTTTACCAGGACAGAGAGGAAGACAATGCAGCCAGTCCTGATGAGACCTGTTAGGCTAGGATCAGAGGGAAGGGGAGGAAGACCTCCCCTATCAGTGGATTTTGGGAGGGGCATCGGAGGAGATGAGGGAGGGAGGGTAGGATTAGGAGGAGATGGGGGAGGGGGCTACAGCTGGGATACAAAGTGAATAAATTGAAATTAATAAAAAATAAATGTAAAAATACTTTTATATTTGTACTTTGAAATTTAGATAAAGACGAATGTGAAACACAAATTACATTCATTACAAGGATGAGAGAAACCCAGCCGGGTTTTGTTTTATTTTGTTTTCTGTTTCTATTTATTTGTTTGTTTGCTTGTTTGTTTGGTTGCTTGCTTTTGCATGGGCTAAAGGTAAGTGAAGTAGAGAGACTTTGCAGCAGAAAACAGAAAACGACAGATTGGCTCATACCAGACTCTCTTGGAACAGGGAAAGAAGCTCTGTCAGGTTAATAAAAGATAAGATAAGCCACATGTGGGTTTAAAAAGGGCTGTGTACTTGGCATTCATCAAAATAATGAAGTCATGTTCAGCTATTATTTAAGTTGAATATTCAGGGAATGAAATTATTGGCTGCCTTTTCGGACTGTTGGTAGAGATATCAATCCTCTTTCCTGGAAATCTGAACTAAAGTAAGCCAGTTTCCTGGTTTTAGTCAAGTGCATGATTTCTAGGACTTTCTGCTTCTCATTCCATAACACAGTTTGATTTTTCATTTTATTTGATCAGGTCATTGTCCATTTGGGTAATGTATCTTTCAGTGTCACTGTATTTTATGCTAGTTATGCCAGCCATTCATGATAATTGCTTCTTGACCGATGATAGCCTAAGATTTGGCTACTCCATATTGATTATTTGGGTTCCAAAATAATCATTTTATACTTCTTGTATGCAGAGTTCACTACAAAGCTGCTCAGTGATGTAGTGTTTCCATCATTGTTTTTCTAATCTATCATGAAATTAATATCCTCTGAAAGATTACAATTTTCATCCCTGGGTTACGCAATATGTTATGACAATGACACTATAAACCCTATATTTACCAATGTACTTTATGGCAACAGAATCTTCTTTAAAAAAAAAAAAAAGTTCGTCTCTACAGCTGAGATACAAAGTAAAAAAACTGTAATTAAAATAAAAAATAAAAATTTAATAAAAAGAAGGAAAAAAATAGTTCTTTTCATGTACCATTCAGAATTATCTTTAGGAGATTCCCATTGGAAATAAGAAAAGTCTAATTATGAATGTCTTGAAATATAAATCTAATATTTCAAAGTCTTTAGCCTTTTCAGACCTACATACACATTGTATGGCATTTTAATTTCATTTATTACAGATATTATTGGTTTGATAATTCAAATATATACCCAAACTAATTTTAGGGCCCTTGGTTCTGAATTTAAAATCTGTGCTAATTCCCTTATCAACAGATTAATCTGATGCAATTTATAATCTTTTATACCAATTATACACCCATAGTTCCACAAAATATTGACACTATAAAATATCCAAATCCTCCAGTGATCTTGACATATAGCCTATCTTTTCAAGAACTATCTACTGTATATTAGTTTTGGGAAGCCCTTTAGAGTCATTTTGTGGGTCAATAAACAGGACGATGTCATGGAAACAGACCTAAAAAGAATTTTTATCTTGGATAGTATACTTAAAATTGGATAGATAGCATATGTTCTGAAACCCTTCTGGGTAGTATATGCTGATACTCATAACCAAACTTTGGGCAGAGTGCAGAGAATCTTATGAAAGAAGAAGGAGGTAGAAAGACCTGTAGGGGACAGGATCTCCACAAGGAGAAAAACAGCATAAAAAAATCTGGGCACAGGGGTCTTTTGTGAGACCATGCATGAAGATAACCTAGAACCCCTGCACAGATGTAGCCCATAACAGCTCAGTGTCCAAGAGGGTTCACTAGTAAGGGGAAAAGGGACTGTCTCTGACATGAACTCAGTGGCTGGCACTTTGATCACCTCCACCTGATGGGGAGCAGCCTTACCAGGCCACAGAGGAAGAAAATGCAGCCAGCCCTGATAAGACCTGATATGCTAGGGTCGGATGGAAGGGGAGAGGGACCTCCCCTATCATTGGACTGGGGAAGCAAAATAGGAGAAGAAGAGAGAAGTGTGGGATTGTGATGGGATGTGGGAGGGGGCTACAGCTGGGATACAAAGTGAATAAACTGTAATTAATAAAAATAAAATAAAATTCTAAAAAATTGGACAGTGATTCTTAAAAAAAAAAAAAGAAGAGTGATTGCCATCTATGTGTTGCCCTAGTACTTCTGTGTGATTTAAGAGTTTAAAGTGTCAGCTTCAATCTGGAATCTGAAATTGTGATATATGGCTCAATACTGTCCTTAAGGTTGTTTTTATTTCTGAAGCTGAAAGTTGGGGTCCAAAGGATAAGAAATAAAGATTCAAAGAAGAAGGAAGACCAGATTAATCCTATGCGGTTGTATCAGTATCCTTATACATGAATAGCTCAAGTCCACAATGAAATGTCATGTTTGTGTCAAATTTATATATTAAGTCTATTAGAGTGTCCCCAAAAAGCACTTGGACCCTGTCTTTAGTGCTAAACACATACTTGGTTAAGGGTCAAAAATGGTACAAAAGATTTCATTTCCTTTGTCTGTTTCCCTACACCAAGGAAATAATTTGTTGAATAAATGAAGACCAACTTGATGTACAGAAAACACTTTCTTCAACTTCGCAGCATGGACCCAAAATGGTTACTGCTTTACTACTCAAAAAAAAATTTATAAGGACAGGATATTCTCATCATCTACACCAACTAGAAAAACAAGGGGAAATGAATTTGGGGAACCATAGTCCAGTTTAGATGAAGTAATATATTACAAAGCCAGTCATATACAAGTAAGTGTTACTAATAGCTAGACAGGCAGAGTTTTAAATAACTAACATGCTTAACATAATCTGGGTTCACTGTTGGTTTCCTCAACTTTTCTGTTTGAATTTTGTGTAATACACTACACTGATATTTCAGGAAAATAACCTGTCTATTAAATAATATTAATATATATTTTGTCCCTCTTTTTTTTTTTTCTTTTCAGTTTGTTTTCTTATTTGTTTGTCGATACAGCACTTCCTATGTGGTCCAGACATATGTCTGTCTTCTGGAACCTTTCTGTCTCCACCTACTACATCTAGCTACAAGTGTCCTTACCCAGCATTATATAACCTATCTTTTGTCTATTGATATTCCTCATATTTCCCAATAATCTGTTTTATTACCATTATTGACATGTGTTATTAATATGTGGCCTAAGGGATAATTTTATACTGTGTCTATGTGACCATCCATAACTAAGCCATAAAATTGGCTTTCCTTGTCTCATTTATTCTATCTCCAAACATTTTTGTGTAGCTTATGTTTTTTTTTTTTAACACATTAACTTCTTTCCTAAATTACTTAATGTTGGATGTCATTTCATTCTTGAGTTAGGATTATGTGAATGACTTACAATGGTCTGTATACTCTGTCATAAACTGCGATTTCTGTGATATATACCATGTTTCAGGTCAAAGTCCAGACAGACAGTGCATTTTTTTTCATGCTTCTTTTTTATTAATTTTTTATATTAATCACAGGTTATTTACTTTGTATCGCAGCCATAGCTCCCTCTCTAATTCCCTCCCAATCCTACCCGTCTTCTCTCATCTCCTCCCTGCCCCTTTCCAAGTCCACTGTTAGGGGAGGTCCTCCTCTCCTTCCATCTGACCCTAGCTTATCAGGTATCTTCAGAACTAGCTCCCATGTCCTCCTCTGTGGCCTAGGAAGACTGTTCCTCCTTCAGGTGGAGGGAGGTAAAGAAGCCAGTCATTGAGTTCATGTCAGAAATAGTTCCTGTTCCCCTTACTAGCGTAACACACTTGGTTACTGAGCTACTGTGTACTACATCCGAGCTGTTTCTCTAACCAACGACCATAAAAGGATATAACCTAGTGCATATATTTTTATGTCCATTTGACCTAGGCATAAAAGGAGTTTATTAGGCTAATGCAAGAGATTTATTTATAACTAACTTGACATTATTATTTATATTTTCTTAAATTATATAAAATATTTTATACTGATTTTTAAGGGTGAGCAGTTGCATGTCATTGGGTATTTCAGAGAATTTTTTTTAAATGTAGATTCAATATTGATAGTGAACTGTCCTAGAAATTGTTGCCATCAAGACTTTATGTAAGTTGAATTAAAGATACCAAAAGATTCATGGTAAGCTCATCTTTCTGGATCTGGTTTTTAAGATGTTAATTTTATTTCTTGTCACTCAACTACATCTTTCAGTTGGCTTAAAATTTATTACTTTCAAATTTATCAGATGCCTAAAATTGTTCCTCACCCTTCACTGAACTTGTTATATTTCCACAGCAAAGAGTTAGTGATATGAGTAACTGAACCAATTTTTCTCTTTTTCAGTTACCTTGGCCTGCAACCGAGGAGTCAAGGATACTCATAAGTGAATCTTATTAAAAAATGGTCTCAGAACAATCTTGTGTAAAAAGTATTATAAACACAACCTAAAAACTCTGATAGTTGTAAGTAATATTTTAAGATATGTGTACAAATAAATAGCATCACCTCATGATAAGCATATTCTTCTAGAAAACAAAGTGATAAGTAAATTTGCTTTGAATAACACTTTTCCTTTAGCAGATCTCCTTTACGCATTTTCATGAAATAATTCACTTTAAAGACTGCACTATGAAAAGAAATAGAAAACAAAAATGAAATAAAAGTGCTTACTTTATGGTAGATTGTCTTTAAAAAGCAATATATGTGTAAAATTTATAAAGGACAAATTCAGACTACATTGTTATCTCTGTAAAGATGAAAGATGTTTATTTTATTTCCTCCTCTGAGTAGGATTCAAGCACCCTCACTTGGACCCTCCTTGGCTTCTTTGTGTCCGTGGATTATTACATGGTTATCCTGTACTTTATAACTAATATCCACTCAATAAGTGAGTACATACCATTTGTATCTCAGAGTATGGGTTACCTCACTCAGGATGATCATTTATTATTCCATGCATTTGCTTGCACACTGAATGAAGTCTTTGTTTTTGAAAGCTGAGTAGTATTCTGCTGTGAAAATATGTACCATATTTTCTTTAACCATTCTTAGATTGATGGACACAAAGGTGTTCCAGGTTCTGGCTATTAGAAATAAAACTGATATGAGAAGAGTTGAGCAAGTATATTTGTGGTATGGTGGTCACCTCTAAGACAAGGGAGGCTCTGGGGATTCTATGTGTGTCACCTTAACTAAGACTTCTAGCAGTAGATGTTAAGGAATCTGAAGTTGCCACCTGCTGTAGTCAGATTAGTGGAGGGAGGGGACACCAACCTACCCATAAAGTCTTTGACCCAAAATCTGTCTTCCCTATAAGAAGTGTAATGATAAAGATAGAACAGAAATTGACTAGTCTAACTTGAGACCCACCCCATGGGAGAGAGCCAACCCCTGTCACTGTTAATTTTACTCATCTATGTTTGCAGACAGGAGCCTAGCATAACTGTCTTCTGAGAGGCTTCATCTAGCAGCTGATGGAAACAGATGTAGAGACACACAGCCAAACAATAGGTCAAGCTCAGAGAGTCTTGTATAAAAGTGGGAGGAAGGATAGACAGAGCTAGAGGGGTCAAGGACACCACAAGAAAACTTACAGAGTAAACTAACCTGGGACCATCTGGACTCACAGAGACTAAACCACCAACCAAAGAGCATGCATGCACTGTACCTAGAACCCTTACACATATGTAGCAGGTGTCCAACATGGGCAACATGTGGGTCCCTTAACAATGGAAATAAGGGATGTCTCTGACTCTGTTGCCTGTCTTTGAATCACTTTCCTCTAACTGGAATGTTTTGTTAGGCCTCAGTGGGAGAGATCAGGCCACTCCTGCTACTTCAGATGCTTGGGCACCTCCCCTTCATAGAGATGAAGGAAGGGTTGAATAAGAGGAGGTATCAAGAGGGTAGGACTGGGAGGAGAGAAGGGAGGGAGCTGGAATTAGGCTATAAAGTGATTAATTAATTAAATAGAGGAAAAAATAAAGATGATCGAATGAAGAAACAGAAACATGAAAGATTTTAAAAAATAAAATATGAATACGTAAACTACAATCTTACATGAAAAAGAAATGGAGATATCAGTCTTTTAGAAGCTCAAGATGCGATCAGAGATATTAAACTGAATGGGTTCTATCTCCTGGGGGGGGTCTTTTAATATGTGTCAATATCATATCCTTCTATTGTGAGCTTTTTAGTATATTTGGGATGGAAAGTGGCACTGGAATTCAATGTCTATTTTGACTTGTTGATAACTTTAAATTTTTACTGAAATTTGACTTCATTAAGAGAAACACTCAGCTTTATTTGTAATAGCCAGAAGCTGGAAACAGCCCAGATGCCCCTCAACTGAAGAATGGATGCAGAAATTGTGGTACATCTACACAATGGAGTATTACTCAGCAATGAAAAATAAGGAAATCATGAAATTTGTAGTAAATGGTGGGACCTGGAAAGGATCATCCTGAGTAAGCTGTCCCAGAAGCAGAAAGAAACACATGGTATATACTCACTCATATAGACATACAACATAGGATAAAACTACTAAAACCTGTACATCTGAAGAAACTAAGCAAGAGGGATGACCCTGACTAAAATGCTCAATCCCCATCCTGAAAGGCAAAGAGGATGGACATCAGAAGAAGAAGAAAACAGGAAACAACCTATGAACCTGCCACAGAGGGCCTCTGAAAGCCTCTTCCCTGCAGACAATCAAAGCAGACTTATGGCCAACTGTTGGGCAAAGTGCATGGAATCTTATGTAAGAAGTGGGAAATAGTAAGAGCTGGAGAGGACAGGAACCACACAAGGAGAACAACAGAACCAGAAAACTTGAACACAGGGAACTTCCCAGAGACTCATACTCCAACCAAGGACTATTCATAGAGATAACATAGAACCCCTGCACAGATGTAGCACATGATAGTTCAGTGTCCAAGTGGGTTACATAGTAATGGGAAGAGGGACTGCCTCTGACATAATCTGATTGACCTGCTCTTTGATCACCTCCCCCTGAGTGGGGAGCAGCCTTACCAAGCCACAGAAGATGACAATGAAGCCAGTCCTGATGAGGCCTGATAGACTAAGATCATAAGGAAGGAGAAGAGGACCTCCCTATCAGTGGAATTGGGGAGGGGTATGCATGAGGAAGGGGGAGGGAGGATGGGATCGGGAGGGGAGGAGGGAGGTTGTTATGGGGAAATACAAAATGAATAAAGTGTAATTAATAGTAAAAAAAAAGAAAGAGAGAGAGAGAAACACTCAGGGTTTCCTTAAGGCAGCATATTTAACTATTGTGCACTTAGAATTTTTCTATGAGAATACAATAAAAAATAGTTGATATTGTTACAAACATAGTTGCAAAATGTCCACTGTGATCATTTTATTTACAAAATCGCAAGAGAAGGTAATTAGCTTACTTTTACAAAAGGCATGTGAAGAAAAACAAATTAGAATCTATAATCTACAACTATATAATCTATATAACTATATATATATAACTATATCTATAACTATGTAACTATATATTATATAGCTATAATCTATAATTATAATCCATAAATAGAAATAGCATAAGAACTTGATAAATAGTTCCTTGTGGGCATGAAGAGGTACATTTAAAGCCTCTTACCTGTCTGTTCCTGGATCATAGATGGTACTAAAGACAATAAAATTTTATTGTGTAATCATGTGAAATGCAGAAGAGCACTTATTTTGGCATGGAGTTTGAGGACAGCTACAAGAGCAGTTGACTTATAGTTTATTTATATTAGTTCTCATCTGTTGTGTGCACTTTTAATCAAATATTACCAAAGTCTTTTTGGTACTCCAAAATACCATTACAAATAATCATGTGCCACATAGTATTTTTGCAACAAAAAACTACTTATATTACAGTATCCTTTTAAGGTTGTGATGGGAGTGAGAAATACCCATGGTGTAGTAATATTGTAGCCACAGTAACATCATTGAATGGTGCATTATTGCAATGTTTCTAGTGATCTTGAAACTAACATATATGCTGCCAGTCATATAAAAGTATGTAAGACACATTTTCACAGTACAGATAAGTTGATTATGACAAATAACTATATTTGTGACTAATTCATTTATTATATTATGCAATTTATAGTTATTTTAAGAGTATATTCTTCAGCTTATATTAGAGTAAGCAAAGTGTTCTTGGTTTCCAGTTGTCCAGGATTGAAAGAAAGGTGAAATGACCTAAATAGTAAAACAGGTGAGTCCTTCTAAGGGTTGCCTTTTGCTGATTTGCTATGGCTGCAGTCATCTGATGGCTTGGCACAAGATTAGGGATCCAGACAAATGGCAGTTGGTAGAGGACCTCTGTCTGTCTTTTGTTGGCTATCTATAGAAAAGCTCAGTTCCTCAATCTCACATGTCTTCTAAGAGAACATAACACCTCAAAGAATTAGTTTAAAGACCCTGCCCAGTAATCACTTACCATGACTGGAGCATAGCCCAGATATTTGTGTAGCATTGACAAGACCTTTGATTCATCACCAAGCACTATAAAAAATAAATCATTTATGCTTTATATGTCAGAACTTTGGCTCAGAAAATTAACCTTAATACAAAATATTAAAACACAAGCCAGGACATGTTCAGAAGTAGAGTAAAATCTAATATTATACAATCATCTTGGAGGCTGACTACCAAGCAAGTAAATAAACAATAAAGACAGAACAATATATATAAATATAATATATATAATGTAGATTATCTGGTAGGAAATTAAATAATAATCAGAAACTAAAGCGTATTTGCAGATTGACAAAACATGAAGTCTTATTTAAGTGGTTTGTTTCTCTATTCAAATCTGCAATAGTCGGGCATATATGCAATATATTATAGACTGTAGCTGTGTTTCTTACATCATATTCTCATGAGCTACAGATGGAAATGCCATACTTATCATTAAAAATCACACCAAAACCTCTCCCCGTCACTATAAACTACATGGAAGTCACTCTAAATTTGAAAGACAGACTTTAAATATTTTTGCAAAAATATGGAATGTTTTCATTTATTTATTTAGTGGAAAAAGAGGAAAATCAAGTAACCAAATCTTAATTGGTGTCATATGCAAGAAGCAATGTTATTTCCATTAGATTTGTGGTTGATGTTGATAAGAACGCTACCAATTGTGTTCCTTTATAATAACATTATTGATTTAAAAATAGAAGGATATATATGATACATAAAAATTTTATTTAATATATCTCTATCGATATACAGAATGTATCACCAAGTTTGTGATTAATGACTTGAAAAAAAACCAGAATGGACATATATTCGAAGAACATAAACCCCACATTCTAAAGGTGATATCAGGATCACCATTTCATGAAGCACAATTCATAATAACAATAGTCAAATATGTTCACTCAACCAAATGTCTATCAATTGGCAAATTAACAAAGATAATTAATAAATGGGACCTCGTGAAAATGGAACATTTCAGTAAGGTAAAGGACACTGTCAATAGAACAAAAGGACAGTCTACATATTGGGAAAAGATCTTCACCAATCCTACATCTGACAAAGGGATAATATCCAAAATATATAATGAACTCAAGAAATCAAACACAGTGAATAAAATGACCCAATTGAAAACTGGGGCACAGAACTAAACAGATAATTTTCAGAGAATCTTAAATGGCAGACAAGCATTTAAAAAGTGCTCAAGTTCCTTAGTCATCAGGAAAATGCAAATCAAAACAACTTTTAGATTCCATCTCACATGAGTCTGAATAACTATGATAAAAATTTCAAGGAACAACACATGCTGATGACAGTTTGGAGGAAAAAGAACACTCCTCCATTGTTTGTGGAAGTGAAAACTTGTACAGCCACTTTGGAAATCAATCTGGAGCTTTCTCAGAAAATTAGGAATAGC
Organism: Meriones unguiculatus; assembly: GCF_030254825.1. NCBI lineage: Eukaryota > Metazoa > Chordata > Mammalia > Rodentia > Muridae > Meriones > Meriones unguiculatus. The sequence continues at coordinate 67,289,938 of NC_083355.1, read as the reverse complement.
TTTACCTCAAGAGCCTGCTACACCACTCCTGGGCATATACCCAAAAGAAGCTTCACCATGCAACAGCTTTATTTGTAATAGCCAGAAACTGGAAACAACCCAGATGTCCCTCAAGTGAAGAATGAATAAAGAAACTATGGCACATTTACAAAATGGAATACTACACAGCTATTAGAGATCATGAAATTTGCAGGTAAATGGATTGAATTAGAAAAAAAAAAATCATCCTGAATGAGGGAACCAAGACCCAGAAAGACAAACATTGTATGTACTCACTTACAAAGAGAGCATACTACAAGGCACAAACCCAAAGAAGATAAATAACATAGAGGATCCAAGGGAGGATGCATAAATTGCACTTCAAAGGGGACATAGAATAGAGAGAGGTAGTGGCTGAAGAGAGGAAACAAAAGGGTGGAGATCTGACCTGGAGAAAAGACAGGGCTAGAGGAAAAAAAATGTCTGTAGAGAAAAGAGAAATAGAGGGTGGTTGTTATCCAAGACAAGCTGAAGACCTAAGTCGGAGTAGGTGAGTTGGAGGATATGAGGGGGATTCAAGCAGTGACTCAAAGTAGCAGACGCTGTAGAGACTGAAGAAACCACCTAACTAGACTAGCCACTTAGTAGAGGGACAGGAATTCCAAACCACCCACAATACTTTAACCCCCAAATTTCCCTGCTTATAGATGTGCAGGGGTAAAGAGAGAGCAGAGATTGAAGAAATGCCCAACCAATGCCTGGCCCAATCAAAGACTCATTCAAAAATTCACTGCCAAACATTGGGCGATGCTTAGTGAGTCTTATGGAAAAATGAAAGAAAAAGGGGAGGACCTGAAGATGATAGGAGCTCTACAAAAAGATTAACAGGGTCAACTAACATGGACCCAGAGGGCCTTGCTGAGACTTAAGCATCAACCAAGGGCCATACATGGACTGGACCTAGGCCCGTTATGAAGATGTAGCAGATGGCCAGCTTAGGCTTCATATGTGTCCTCTAGTAAGGGCAATGGAGACTGCCTTGGACAAGGCCTTACTTCTCAACTTTTTGATCACTTTGTCCTGATGGGACTGCCTTACCAGGCCACAGGGGAAGAATTGTTCAGTTCTGAGGAAACTTTATGAGGTGGGGTGGATGGGAAAGGGAACTCCCTTTTTCTGAGGAATAGAGGAGGAAGAAGTGTACAGGGAGGGAGGGTGGTATTGGGAAGGGAAAAGGGATGGGGTTACAACCAGGATACAATGTCAAAAATTAAGTAAGCAATCAATTAAACTAGACAACTATACTCTGAAAAATTTAATTTCAAAACATTCCAATTGTTGTCTTCCTTTAACTTGGAATAAAACAAATAAAAAATTAAGTGATCTCTCTCTCTCAAAACAAAACAAAACAACAACAAAAAAAAAAACCACTATTAAAACTCCAGTCCAACATAATGGCTCATCAGGTAAAAGCATGCAACCTGGCTTACTCAAGTCCAAAAAGATGTTATCTTTTGTTGAACTAAAAAAGAAACTATATTATATACATATATATAATATGTATATGTATATATATGTATATATGTATATATACATATATACATGTATATATATGTATATATGTATATATATATATATATATAGTATATATATATATACAAATTTTAACATATCACACAGGAAAACAAACACATAAACATTATTAATGTCAAAGATAAAACATAGAGCTCATATCAAGAAGTTATACAGCAACAAACCAAGCAATCCAATTAAAAAATGGGGTATACAGTTAAACAGATAATTCTCAAAGGAGGAATATTGAGTGGCAGAGAAACACTTAAAGGAATGTTCTGGTTCAGAGGTTAAGGGCACTGGTTGCTCTTCCAGATGTCCTGAGTTCAATTCCCAGCAAACACATTGTGGCTTACAACCATCTATAATAAGATCTGGTGTCCTCTTCTGGCAGGCAGAACACTGTATACACAATAAATAAATATAAATAAATAAATAAATAAATAAATAGGTAGATAATTGAAAAAATAAGAAATGCTCAACATCCTTAGTCATTAAGCAAATGCAAATTAAAACCACCCTAAGATTCCATCTTACATTCAACAGAATGGCTAAGATCAAAAAGCCAAGTGAGAACACATGCTGGAGAGGTTGTGGAGAAAGCGGGATGCTCTTCCATTGTGGTGGGAGTGTAAACTTGTACAATCATTTGGAAATCAATTTGACACTTTCTCAGGAACAGTGATACCTCAAGATCCAGCTATACCACCCCTAGGCATATATTCAAAATTTGCTCACATAAACAACAAGGACATTTGCTCAACCATGTTTGTAGCAGCTTTATTCATAATAGTCAGAATCTGGAAACAACCCAGATGTCCCTCAACTGAGTAACGAATGCAGAAATTGTGGTACATTTACACAATGGAATGTGTTTTAATTACTCAGCAATTAAAAACAAGGAAATCATGAAATGTGCAGGCAAATGGTGGGAACTAGAAAAGATCATCCTGAGTGAGGTAACCCAGAAGCAGAAAGACACACATGATATATACTCACTTATAAGTGGATATTAGTATAAACACACTAAAATCTCGACACCTAAAGAAGCTAAACAACTAGGGAAGATGATCAATCCTCATTCAGAAAGGCAAACAGGATAGACATCAGAACTGAGAGAAGACAGGGAACAGGATAGGAACCTTCCATAGAGAGCCCCTGAAAAACTCTACCCAGCAGGGTGTTAAAGCAGATGCTGAGACTCAGCCAAACTTTGGCAGAGTGCAAGGGATCTTATGGAAGAAGGGTGAGATAGAAAGATCTAGAGGGGACAGGAGCTTCACAAGGAGACCAACAGAGACATAATATCAAAGCCCAGGAGGACCTGAAAAGACTGATGAATCAACCAAGAACCATACATGGATAGGCCCTAGCCCTCTCCTCAGATGTAGCCCATAGGTATCTCAGTCTTCATGGGGTTTCCCAAGTAAGGGTAGCAGTGGCAGTCAAAGGCATGAACTTTGTTGTCTACTCTTTGATCTACTTCCCTGACATAGTGTCCTAACTATGCCACAGAGAAAGAGGATCCATCCATTCCTGATGAGACTTGATAAGCTAGGGTCAGATAGTAGGGGAGGAGCACCTCCTTTATCAGTGGACTAAGGGAGGGACATAGGAGTAGAAGAAGGGTTGGACCAGGATGAGATGAAGGAGGGGGCTACAGTACGAGTACAAAGTGAATAAATAGTAATAATAATAATAATAATAATGATATAATTTATAAAGAAATATTCATGATTTAAAAAAATGTGCTGTATCTCTGAAATAATTTGCACCCATAGTTGGTATGTCTTCAGCTGCTGTATATAATTCCAAATTCCACTTGAACACAGATTATTGAAGCAAATGTTTACATATATTTTCAGCCAGTCATTAAAACAGCACATAATTTGTGACTGATTTTATTTATTTACTTTTTTAGAATATTTTGAATTTAGGTGATTCAGAAGAACTGGCACTAAGAAGTTCATTTTGTCCTCAACAATGCTTATTTTCAATTCAAGGGTAATGATAGTAGCCTAAACATTCTGTCACTGTAAGTAATGTGTGGCTCTGTTTCTCTACACGTTACACCCTCTTTTCTTGTTTAACGGGTTACAATCAGTAATTTATTACCAAGAAAAAAAATGAAAAAAACACCTTATTAGACTTGATAAAGAAATCTTGTTAACCTGGTTTTCTTATGTGACCCATGTCTGTAAGAAGTTTTGGTTACTCCATGTATGCCAATATATGACCACAAATGCTCCATGAGAATTGATACGGCAGTTAAAAACAAACTTTCGAAAGTAAGACAAGTGACAAATACACTCTAAAAATATTGAGAAGCAACTGTCCATTCTCTGATGGTCTAGAAGTCTTCAGCCTTCACTCGAAGTGGCTCTGAACACCTACTTCCTTGTCTCCAAGTACCTTAGTGTGCTGGGTTGTTAAATATGCTTTATTTACACTTACACTTCCTTTAGGGCAATCAAGAAGGGAGACAAAAATAGGAACTTAAGTGAACAGTCCTGAGGAAATTCATCTTTCAGGTAAGAGCTACATCAGTGCTGGAAGGCAGACAGGAAGCACCCAATGGCTTGGGCAAATATAAAAAAATTCAGTCATCCCTGACAAAACACAGTTTTGATGGTGCGGCGGTCCTACTCTGTGAAAAAGCAAACTTAGGTAATATGTGACTTATGCTAACATGACAGAAATGAGTAAGCAGTGCATATGTGTCTTGTGCTATATGTTGGAGACCATTCTTTATGGGTAGGTATGTGGGGCCTGGTTAACGTGACCCAAAAAAATGTGATCCCCACGATTTTAGGCAGTTAGTGTATTCATCATGCTTGCAAAAGCAATGGCCTCACTGCTGTGACTCTTGCTTTCCATGTAGAGTAATAGTAAATTAATCAATGGGTATTTTGTTTACATCAAATGTGCATAATTGAATGAAGTTATGAAAAAATTGTTTGATCAGCCTCAAGTGTCAGCAATTATGCTCTTCATGGTACAAAATGTGATTTTAATGTGAGCAATGAAAAAAACAAAGCTACTTATAGAAAATGTGAATCATTTGAATATGTTTTCAGTGTATTTAATAGGACACATTAAAATAAATAGTAAATAAGTAATAAATGTTCAGTTCAGTTATGTCAAGATCCATCTTCATTTTTTGATAGATATACTCATAGGTTACACAATGCTATCTCATTTCGGAAGACTGAATTTTGGTTTTAACCGAGTCAAAGTGAAATAAATTAGACAGAAGTCCTGACAAATAAAGAAATTTCTGGAGCAAATGAGTGAGGAGAGCCAACAAACCTGCAAAACCACATTTTTGCAAACAGATCATATTTATTTGGACTGCAGCACATTGTCCTATAATTTTTTTAGGAATGATCATTTCTTGAGCTTCCTGCTACTTACAATTCAATCTTCAAAGAATATTGTTAAATAAATATAGATTGAACACTCTATTGCTTTTATAGATTATTGTTAATGTTTTAATTTGAAATGAGTATAGACTAAAAATGAAATGCAAGCTAAAATACACAGGGAGACCCATAGTTGTCCTTTGCACAGTTTGCTAAATGGGTAGGAAGTTGTATAAGCAGAGTAAAACTTAAAAACCATAAAAGTAGCACTGCAAGCGTCTAGACATGCTTTTGAGATCTCAGTAGTTTTGAATGCAGATGTTTAAATGTGTGAATCTGCACAGTTATATCACAGGCATGGTTTTATTAAGTCCATTGCCATAATCAAAACACAGAAACGTGACTGCAAGACTTCATGTCAGGCCATGTATGGTTACATAGTTCCATAAGTCCATTACTTTGGAGGATGAGGAAGGGTTTATTCCAAGATTAGTCTAGACTGCCTACTATGTTTCTGGCTAACTTGAGATTTTCATAGATAATTTCTGTGTCAAAGGGAAAGCCCAGGTTGTTATGCTGTGACTCTATAATAGTACACATTTCCATTCTGTGTGTTCCATCTTCAGAAACTGATAATCATCATAGTATTTTATAATGGAAAGAATACTATGTAAAGGGACTATAGACAGGTGCAGCCAAGAAGTAATGAATGTTTTTGATTTATCATGTTACTTTAAAATTCACCTAAATTGGACATCAGTAATCCACTCCTTTTTATAGCAGTGTGACTTCTGTGCTATGGAAGTAGCTGACACTTAATAACAATTCACTTGTCAGTGGATACTTAGCTTGTGTCCACTTTGAAGCTGTTTATTACTGAATCTGCTATGATTCTTCATGTTCAGATTGTCATGTCAAAGCAAGCAGTCATTTGCCTGATAAAAGCATGAAAATGCAACTGCTAGTTCATGCGATAATAGTTATGTTTTTAAGAAATTACTGAATGATTTTGACAGCTTTTACAACACTTTAAATTTCTACCACAGATGTGAATAAAAAAAAAAACTTATAACTATTTTTCATTCTAGCCAGTCTCCTGAGTGTATAATAATACTGTGATCTTTATTTGCATTTTTCAATACTTGGCAATTTTGGACAATTTCCTTATGAAATTTTTTCATCTGTATTTCCCTTTTCAGTGAAAACTCATTTAGAGCAGACACTTTCCAAATAAATTATGTGTAGTTCTTACTGTTCTGTTTAAGGACCAGACACAAAGCCTCATATATACAGAAAACAAATGCTGTATCTTTTGGTAGATTTTATTTGTTCTTATCTTAGTGAGGATTCTTAATTCAAAAGTTTTTCATTTGATATACCATAAATTTTTATATTTTTCTATTTTACATTATATTTTTAGTATCAAGCATAACCATTTCTTCTATACCTACATCTTAACCTCTCCCATTATAACTGTTTTTCTTTCTAAACTCCAGGATCACTTTTATTTTTTAGAGATACAAGCTGCCATGTACAATTTCTGGCATCATTGTTAGAAACTCTTTCCACCTTTCTTACAATTGCCATTGTATCTGTTAAAAAAACAAACAAACAAACAGCTGGGCATATATTGTATATCAGGTTCTTTGTCTCATTGTCTATGTATCTGTCTCTCCATGATTATCACACTATCTTGGTCATAATAGGCATTACACAAGTACACCTTAATCACAAGAAAAGTGATTATTCCCATTTTACTTTTGCTTTCCAGTATTAGTTAGACATTGTACATCTCAGAATTTTATATAATACATTTGTAATATGCATGTTCATATCTATAAAATTCTTTCTGGAATATAAGAATTTCTTTTAGTATTGTTCCTTAAAGGTACATAAATAATCATGATAGAATTTTGATGGGAATAGCATTGACTCTGTAGATTGCTCTTGGTAAAGTAGTCAGTTTTACAATTTTAATCCTGCCTTTCTATGAGCACAGGAGATCTTACCATCTTCTTGTATCTTCTTCAATTTATTTCTTCAAGGATTTGAAGTTTTGTCATAAAAGACTTACAATTGCTGGGTTAGAGTCACACCAAGATATGTCGTATTATATGTGGTTATTGTGAAGGGTGATCTTGCCCTGATTTCTTTATTAGAACACTTTTTTTTATTTGTATATAGGTGCTATGTACTCAGTAGCAAAAAATAAAATGATATTGGTGTTTTTTGAGTTAATCTTGTACCCAGACACTTCACCGAAGGTGTGTATCAGCTGTAAGGGTTCCCTCACAGATTTGGGGGGTCATTTATGTATACTATCATATCATCTGAAAATAAGGATATTTTGACTTCTTCCTTTCTAATATGTATCCCTTTGATCTCCTTCCATTGTCTTATTGTTCTTGATCTGAGCAGGACCTCCAAGGACTCCTAGTGATGGGGGATATGGTCCCTGTGCTGGCCATCTTCTGTAACCAGGTGAGGCTTCAAGTGTTGGGACTGGGACATCAACCCAACCTAGAAACCTTCAACCCAAAATTTGTCCTGCCTGCAAGATATGCTGGAACAACGGTGGTAGAGAACTTGTGTGAGTGGCCAACCAATGACTGATCTAAATTGAGGCTCATGCCATAGGAGGTCTATGCCTGACACTGCCTGAATGGCCAGGAGCCAGATAACCAAGATACCTAGGATAGAACCAAACACAACTTGGAAAAAGAAAAAGGAAAAAAAGAAGAAGAAGAGAGAGAAAAATAGAGAGAGAGAGAGAGAGGGAGAGAGAGAGAGAGAGAAAGAGAGAAAGAGAGAGAGGGAGAGGAAGGAAGTAAGGAAGAGAAGCACAGAATGATTCCTATGGATATTCTGCTACATCTATAGATTGGTGCCTAGCATGGTGATCAGCAGGGAGACTTAATCCAGCAACTGATGGAACTGGATGCTAAGACACACAACCAAACATTAGGTGGATCTCAAGGAATTCTTTGAAAGATGAGGAGGAAGGATTGTCAACCAGAGGAGTCAAGGACACCACAAGAACACAGTCAACAGCATCAACTAAGCAGGGCTCATTAGGGGCGGATAGAAACTGAAGCCACAATCACAGCGCCTGTATGGGTTTCAGCTAGATTCTTTGTAAATAGGCTCTGGTTGCACAGCATGGTATTCTTGGTGGACTCCACACAGTGGGACTGAGGGTATCTCTGATGGTTTCATTTTCCTTCTGGGACCCCTTTCCTCCTACAGAGTTGGCTTAACCAAACCTGATATGAGGGGCTTGTGCTTAGTCTTACTGTAAATTGTTATGCTGATTATGGTTGATATGACCAGGAGGCCTGCCCTTTTCTGAAGGAAAAAGAGGAAGAGTGGATGTAGGGGAAGTGGGGACCTGAGGAGTGTGAACTGGGAGGAGTGGAGAGAGAGGAATCTGTGGTCTGATGTATTGTTTGAGAGAATAATAGTAAACACACACATAAGAATTACATTAAGTCTGAACGTTACTTTGGAAAGAGTGGAAATTGTTACTGTGCTGGATCTTTCACTCATAGAAAAGTGTCTCCTGCTCTTTACAGCTCTTTTCCTTTCTCTTACCATCAGCAGGATGGTGTAGTTTTTACCATATTAATGTATGCCTAATAAATACTTAGATGTAGTAAAACTGAAATATTGCCATTTACACTTTTGTTTCTGTATGTTTATCAGTGATGTATAAAATGCCATGATATTCAGGTGCCAGGTAGATTACTTTTTGGATTCTAGGAGGTTTTTGTTTCAACTTTTAAAACTTCTTTGCGATTTTTTTTGTAGAAACCATAACATTTCTTCTGTATATAAGGAAAAATATGTGCCTTCTGAATGTCTATGTTGTATTTTACCCAGTGTCTTGGCTAGGACACCTTGTGTGATGTTAAGTCAGTATGCTGAGAATGACATCTTCTCCCTGTTCTGGTTTTTATTAGGGAAATTTTCAGTCTTATGCTAGCATGTTCGATATTAGCAGCAGTGTTTTATTATGAATATCCCTTATTAAATTATTCTCTTCCCAATTTGCTGAGTTTAAGTGAGTGTTGAGTTCTGTCAAATAGTATGTCTTCATAATGTATACAATTTTACAAAATGTATATAAGTTATATCAAATACTGACATATACAAGTGTGCCACATATTTTTAATGGTTTGCTTATCAAAATAATGGATAATATAGATCTACCTTAAATTATAGAACAGATTTTATATGCCAGTGATATCTCCTACTGAGCTTCAGAGTATAACTTTTTGTATAACTTATTAAGAATATTGATTTATAAAAATTGATCTTAATATTTTCATTTGTTTTTTAGTTACAAAGCTATAGAACATAGTTTAAAAGTTATTGTACATTACTTTAGAAGATTGTTCAAAGTACAGTAAATTATTTATATTTTAGGAAGAAATCTCCCAAGAAATCATCTGAACACATTGAAAAGCTTAGGGATATAGTTTGTTTGTTTGTTTTCTATTTCCCAATTAAGGATCTGCTATTTTACTTTTTTTTTTTGCCTTTCTGCATTATACTTGAACAGTTTTAGAATATTACTTAGTCATAGTATTTCTCCATATATGGCAGTTCTCATTGTACTGCTTTATAAAATTTTCTTCATAACTACATAGATATTTCTGTGTGTATTTAAGTTATCACAGTGCATAGTTTGAACAGTAACTTCTTTGGTGAAGTTTAGGCAATCTTTTCCCACACAGCTGTGTTTACATTCCTCAGTTTAAGTGTTTCTCTAAATGTGTTGAGCATCCTACTAATTGTCGTAAGTTTTCCTTTTCACTTGTCTAAGATGATTTTATATCTGGTGATGGGAAATCAAAACATCTAATTCTATCTTCACCACTATGCTCCATTTCTTTTCATTCCAAATATCTGAACACTGGTTTCTTTTCTTTCTGTTTGGATAAAGTTCTGGCCACTTCTGAACATTAGGTCTGCCACAAACAAACTTTTGGTTTCTTTTTGTTGAGACTACCTTTCCATCTCCCCCCATCTTTGTAACTGAAGGCTCTTTTTTTTTTTTGTAGGTGTAAATTTAAAAATGCAGGTGTTTTGTTTGTTTGTTTGTTTTATTTAGCACTTTAAAAAATATTGTGGCAGTTAATATCTATTTTCCGTTGTGACATAGAAGATTTTTTTTCTGACATTTAAATATGTGTTCCCTGCTAGACACTTCATCTTAACTCACTAGTCTTTTTCAACATTTTACCTTGTTTCCAGTTTTCAGAGATTTCATTAAAATGTTACTTGAAAGACACTTCTTCCAGTTTATTCTGTTTGTGTTTTGTTGAAATCTTAAAGCTTTAGCTTTCAGCCTTTTGATAAGTTTGGTGGAATTTCATCCATATATTTATGCTCTGATTCTCAAAGAATTTGAAATGCAGAGGTTTCCTGTAGTCCCAGAGAGGTGAAGGGTAACTCACATCCTGAACATGAATAGGCAGTCCATTTTCTCTGTTGTCACGCTGTATGATTTTTATCCAGTATTGTCCAAGTTGCTGGTTCCTTTCTCCATCATCACCTGTTGCTGTGCTACCCAATAAGGTTTTCAATTCAGTTGTTACATTCTTTTGTGAAGGGTGTTTTGAGACAAGGTTTCTATGTGTAGGCCAGGCTGCCCTATAACCAACTCTGTAGACCAGGCAGGCCTCAAACTCAAGAGTTCTTCCTGACTCTGCTTCCCAAGTTCTGTCATAAAAGGCAAGTACTACCACTACCTGGCTTAGAGTCTTAACTATATGATGAGTTCTGTGTATAATTTTGGCAAAGTTCTTTTTTTTTTCTTTAAAGGAGTTTTATGTTTTATGAGTGATACTGTAAATTGTATTTAGATAAATCATACACTTGAGTCATTTTGATTTTATCTTTCTTCAAAAATCACTTGAGTCAAATTGAATAATTTTAATATCTTATAATAGATTTTTTGTACAAGTTATTACTATGTTATGTATCTTCTAGGTCTCAATGCTTACTTTCAAGCTTTCACCTTATGTATAGTTGTCAGAAGAAGAGAGTGGTAAGATAAATCATGTTATTAAATGGGAACCACAAGGGAGCCTGCAGAGACTGAAACACCAACTAAGGACCATACATGGACTTGATCAAGGCCCTCTACACAGTGGACTCCCTAGTAAGGCGAGTGGGGGCTGTTTCTGACATGGACTCTGTTGCATGCTTTTATCACTCTCCCCTGGTGGAGCTGCCAGGCCAGGCCACCACCATGGAAGAGGATGTGCTCAGTCCTGAAGCTACTTGAAGTGCTGGAGTGAGTTAGTGTCATGACCTTTCCTGAGGGGTAGGCAAGGGGAAGGGGAGAAATGGGAGAAATGGGAGAAAAGGAGAAATAGGACCAGGAGGAGAGGAGAACGGGACTATGATTGGAATGTAAAGTGAACAACCAAGTAAATAAAGTTAAAAAACAAAACAAAAAGAATTATCCCCATTTTAAATGAAAAATAGCAAGAGAATGCTTGTGACTAAGCATTGGCTGTGTTATGGATGAAAAGATCCATAAGACTGAAAAACCTGAAATAGGTTAGTAAACCTACTGAAAAACAGATTCACAATTATCAAAATTAAGTGAAAATGTTTTAAGAATTAATTAGGGAATCCAGCAAGATAGAAGCTTAATAAGGTTGAAAATTGAAGACTTTCCTTATCTCACTGTATCTCTCTCCATAGTTACATATATGTATGTGCATTAAAAAGAATCAAAATTTTATTTAAAAAATAGACCACAGTATATAGAATGCTGTAGAAATAAACCAATATTAAGGGCTTTGTGAGAGAAACTTTGAATATGTTACTGAGTTACAAAAGGGTATCTGTGAATAAATGTGTCCAAAGGACCACATTCCTGAAAACAAAAATTAAATGGGAACCAACATGGGACAAAGATGCTCAACAGATCACCTAGCAGAAACAGAGGTATGATTCACACTCCTTGTTAGCATTACCTCTATATGAGAAGATAAGTTCATTTTCTTTGCCAATGTCTCCTGAAACAAGGCAAAGGAAAAAAAGAACAATTTGCTCTCCATCATTGCTAACAAGAAATGTATGTGTGAGGAAGGAAAGAGGACATAAGATAGAGAAAAAAGAAAAGAGACGTTTGTCTTAAAAAAAAAAAAATAGCCCACCACCAACAAGAGCAATGAAATATAGGAAGAATGAAAGCCACCAAGGCAAAACAGCTAAAGTGAGCCAATAGGTAATAAGAATGAGAGTATTACACGGATACTAATTAAGGCAAAGACAGCCAGTGCTTATCTGGTTCCTCAAAGTACTGTGTGTTAAAAATGAGAAGTTAAGGCTGTTTCTTTATATCAGTTCACAAGTTTCTCCACAACGAAGGGGCTGAGGATGATATATCTTGATATTCGAACCAATACATTGATTATATCACATGGCTAAGGGAGTTTGGGAGTTCAAGTATTTGGCCGAGGAAAATATTCTCACTGGAGAAATGTTTCTCCACTTTTATGAATAACTAAAAATGTTGAATATATCATAGCATGCAATTTATTGTTCATAGTGCATTATACTTGCTTAACTGGCTTAAAATTTTGTTTGCACAGATATTTACTGTGTTTATTCTGGGTATATTTATCATATGTAAAACCTAGGAAGCAATTATTATTTCTTTCAATAGACGAAAAGATAAAGTAACTACAGTATTTCCCTACAATAAAATATATTAAATTATAAAGCTGTCATCAAGTGAAACAAAGTAGTGAATCATAAATGTGTACTGACAAGTTAAGTCATTCCAACACCATGTGTTTGGTTTTTTAAAACTATTTGGCATTCTATAAATGGTAACTAAACGAAGAGTGCAGTTATTGCTAGGATCCTCTTTTTGAAGTGGAAATTATATGTAAGAAACAAAGGAGAGATTTTAGTGTTGGAAACTTATGGTGATAGATATTAATGATAGATACAAAATCCGACATACATTTATCAAGGTGTAGAGAGCAAAGATTAAATATGAATGTATTAAAATGTTAAGATATCACTTAAATGTTAGAATATCTCTAGGTGATGTGATAGTGTGTCAAAAGTTTCTAGCTTTGTTCAGAAAATGTTATAAAAATTAATCAGAAGAGGAGAAAGCAATTGGTTTATCTGTGAGTCCTTGAAAGTAACTGGGCTATAGTAGATAGAAAAAAACTGTACATACTCATTCTACTTCAGCAGATAAAATACATTCTATAAAAATAATTAAACAGTTACAAGATAACAATACACACAATATTCCATTTAACAATTAATAAATGTGTGGTAGAAGAAAGGATAGATTTACATGATTAGGAACTTGTACAGAAATAAGACAGAATGGGAAACTTTTCATGACATTGTGAATTAAATTTGGAGAATCAATATGATTTCACAGTTATCTTAACTGAGATCCAGTTAACTTAGATAGACATTTAGGGATATTTAAAACTTTAAACTCATAATTCTCCTACATCATTCATTTGTGGCCTGTAATTATAGGGGTACACAAATATACCCAGAATTCAAACATGAATATTTTGATCAACAAAACTGAGTAAAGGGATACTGCATTATGATCCAGTATATAACACAAATGTACACAAAACCTAGTAAAAATAATAAAGGCATTGCCATATCTTCATGAAAATGTAGTCCAAACCATTTAAGTAGATACTGTAATTCAAATAGGTGGAGAGAATTCAACACAGTTTTTAAAATGTTAAATGAAAAACAAAAATCCCTGTCAAGCCCTACAATGGTCAACAACAAAGGCCATCACCGCAATAATGCATCAGGTTGAGTGTAAGGATTCTTGACAGGATGGGATAAAATAATCTAAGAAACAAGATGGTTAGAAGTTACGGAGGATAACAATCTGACAACCTGATTTTGATCCAGGTTTCCGCAGGTTGGGAAGGGTAAAGCAAATCCCACAATTGTCCTCTGATGTCCACGTACACAGAATGTCATGTGCAGATGTGCACATGAGTGAATACAAACACAGGAGCACACACGTGCATTCACATACACACAAAAGTGCGTGCACAGACATGATTTACACTCACCTTTAAATAGCTTTTAAAATTAATAATTTTGGAAAAAGAAAACAAGGAGTCATAGATTAATTATAGTTTGAGATTAATTATAGTTAAGAAACATTCTACATAATACCTTCACTGGAATTAGACATGATATTGTTTTCTCACAAATGTGAATTTGGGAGAACAAAATTCAAGAAAATGAAAGGGATAACAAACAAATGTGGAGATAAGGAAGGTATAAGATGAACAGAACCACAGCATGCCATGTGCGGTATGAAATAAAGAGAAAGCATTCAATAATTTCTTTAATAACTTTGTTTTTATTAATTACAGTTTATTCACTTTGTATCCCAGCTGTAGCCCCCCCTTTTCATCGCCTCCCAATCACACTCTCCCTCCCTCTTCTCCTCCCTTGTCTCACCCCCAGTGCAATGATAGAGGTGATCTTCCTCCGCTTCCATCTGACCCTAGCCTATCAGGTCTCATCAGGGTTGGCTGCATTGTCTTCTCTGTGGCATGATAAGGCTGCTCCCCCCTCAGGGAGAGGTGACAAAAGAGACAGCCTTTGAATTCATGTCAGAGGCAGTCCCTGTTCCCCTTACTAGGGTATCCTATTGGACACTGAGCTGCTATGGGCTACATCTGTGCAGGAGTTCTAGTTAGTACTACACATGGTCTTTGGTTGGACTAACAGTCACAAAAAAGGCCTCTGTGCCCAGATTTTTTGGTTTTGTTGCTTTTCTTGGTAAGCTACTATCCCTTACAGTCTTTCATCTCCTCCTTCTTTCATAAGATTCCCTGCACTCTTCCAAAGTTTGGCTATGAATCTCAGCATCTTCTTCGATACCCTAATGGGTAAAATATTTCAGAGGCCCTCAGCGGTAAGATCTTGTCCTGTTCCCCGTTTTCTCCCTCTTCCGATGACCATCCCATTTGCTTTTCTGAATGTGGATTGATCATTTTACCCAGGGTCCTTTTTCTTTGGCTTCTTTAAGCATGTTTATCCTATATTATATGTCTAATACCCACTTATAAGTAAGTATATACCATGTGTCCATGTGTGTTTTTCTGCTTCTGAGTTACCTTACTCAGGATGATATTTTGTGGTTCCAACCATTTTCCTGCAAATTTAATGATTACCTTGTTTTTAATTGCTGAATAGTATTCCATTATGTAAATGTACCACAATTTCTGTATGCATGCTATCTTATTTATCATTGTGTGGTTTTGGAATCTTTGTTAAAAAGCAAGTATCTGTAGATATGTGGGATTATTTCTGAGTCTTCAGTTTGATTCCATTGTTCCACAATTCTGTTTTCATGCCAGCATCTTTCAGTTTTTTTTTAAACTGTTGTTCTATAGTACAGTTTGATATCCGGGATGCTCAGAATCCTTAGCCATCAGGGAGATGCAAATCAAAATGATCCTGAGATTTCACCTTACACCCATCAGAATGGCTAAGACGGATAACTCTAGTGACAACACATGCTGGAGAGGTTGTGGAGAAAGGGGAACCCTCCTCCATTGCTGGTGGGAATGTAAACTTTTACAACCACTTTGGAAGTCAATCTGGAGTTTTCTCAGACAATTAGGAATAGTGCTTCCTCAAGACCCAGCTATACCACTCCTAGGCATATACCCCAAAATTGCTCAAGTACACAACAAGGACATTTGCTCAACCATGTTTGTAGCAGCTGTATTTGTAATAGCCAGAACCTGGAAACAGCCCATATGTTCCTCAATGGAGGAATGGATACAGAAATTATGGTATTTTTACACAATGGAATACTACTCGGGAATCAAAAACAAGGAAATTATGAAATTTGCAGGCAAATGGTGGGATCTAGAAAAGATCATTCTGAGTGAGCTATCCCAGAAGGAGAAAGATACACAAGGTATATACTCACTCATATAGTCCTATAAGATATGATAAACATAATGTAATTTATATACCTAAAGAAGATAAAGAAGAAAGAGGACCCGGGGTAAGATGATCAATCCTCACTTAGAAAGACAAATGGGAGGTGCATTGGACATAAGAGAAAGCAAGAAACAGGACAGAAGCCTACTGCAGAGGGCCCCAGAGAGACTCTACCTAGCAGTGTATCAAAGCAGATACTAAGTCTCATAACCAAACCTTCGGCAGAGTGCAGGGAAGCATATGAAAGAAGCAGGAGTTTGTATGATGTGGAAAGGATAAGAGCTCCACAAGAACCAAATATATCTGGCACAGGGGTCTTTTCTAAGACTGACACTCAACCAAGGACCATGTATGGATATAACCTAGAACCTCTGTGTGGATGAAGCCCGTGGTAGCTCAGTAACCAACTGGTTTCCCATAGTAAAGGGAACAGGGACTATTTCTGACAGGAACTCAATGGCAGGTTCTTTGACCTCCCCACCCCCCAAGGGAGGAGCAGTCCTGCTAGACCACAGAGGAGGACTTTGCAGCCAGTCCTGAAGATACCTGACAAAACAGGGTCTGGTGAAAGGGGAGGAGGTCCTCCCTAATCAGTGGACTTGGAAAGGGGCAGGGAGGAGATGAGGGAGGGAGGGAGGGTTTGGGAGGGAATGAGGGATCAGATACAGCTGGAATGCAGAGTTAATAAAATGTAACTAATAATAGTAAAAATAAATAAATAAATAAATAAATAAATAAATAAATAAGAGATCAGGGATGGAGATTCCTCCAGATGACCTGTTATTTTATACAATTGTTTTAGCAGTTCTGGGTTTTTTTATTTTTCCATATGAAATTGCAAATCGTTCTTTCAAGGTCTGCAAAGAATTGTGTTGATATTTTGATGGGAATTGTATTGAATCTGTAGATTGCTTTTGGCAGAATGGCCATTTTCACTGTGTTAATCCTATGGATCCACAAGCATGGGAGATCATTCCAGCTTCTGATATCTTCTTCAATATCTTTCTTCAGAAACTTGAAGTTCTTTTTTCTAATAGGTTTTTCACTTGCTTGGTTAGAGTCACACCAAGGTGCTTTATGTTATTTGTGGCTATTGTGAAAGATGTAGTGTCCCTAATTTCTTTTTAAGGCCTTTTTTTTCTTTTGTATATATGATGGCAATTGATTTTTTGAATTAATTTTCTATCCAGCTACTTTGCTGAAGGTGTTTATCAGCTGAAGGAGTTTTCCCTTGCTGCTTTTAATATTTTTTTCTTTGTTCTGTAGATTTAGTGTTTTGACTACTATGTAACGTGAGGAATTTCCTTTCTGTTGTAGTCTATGTGGTGTTCTTTAGGACTCTTGTGTGATAATGGACATTTCTTTCTTTAAGTTAGGGAAATTTTCTTCTATTATTTTCATTAAAATATGTTATGGACCTTGGAGCCTGGAATCTCTTTTCGTGTATTCCTATTATTCTTAGATTTTGTCTTTCCATGTCGTCATTGATTTCTAGAATGTTTTGTGTTTGGGACTTTTCTGATTTTACTTTTTCTTTGAGAGCTCTATCACTTTATGCAATTGTATCTTCAGCACCTGAGATTCTCTTTTCCATTTCTTATATTTTCTTGGTGATGCTTCCCTTTGTTGTTACTGATCTTTTTTCTAAGTTCTCCAGCTCCAGGGTTTTCTCTGTTTCTGTTTTCATTATTAATTCTAATTCTGTTTTTGTGATTTTCACCAGTTCTTTCATCTCTTTGAATGTGGATTCCTGTCTTTCCATGAAGGCCTCTATTTTTTGTTTGTTTGTTTATTTCCTGTCTTATGCCAGTAATTATGGCTCTACATGTGCCTCTATTTGTTTGGCTGATTTTGCTTGTATTTCTTTGAGTGCTTTTTTTGTTTCCTCTTTATGTGTCTCTAATAACTGGATAAGCATAGATTTGATATCATTTCCCTGTATTTCAGGTGAATTAAAATATCCATTGGTTTTTGGGTATACTGCTGAAGCAATGGTATGCTGATTTTTGTTGGATGTGTTCTTAAGCTGACCTCTAGTCATCTGCTCATCTATAACCTTGGCTTTTGTTCCTGGAATCTGTACTTCAGGCTGGGTCCTTACATCCCTGGTGTCTGAAGTATTCTTCAGGAAGATGAGAGAGGGCCACCAGTTTGAGAATGGATGTTGGTGTTTCAGCTGTAGCTAAGGAAGGAAGGTTGCAGGCACAGGTGCACAAGTGGGGAAAAGCATGTGAGGGCATATGTGTGGCCGGTTGTGCTGTCCTCCAGTTATTTAAATCTGTCTGAGCTCCAGAAATACTTTAATTGGATTACACTGGGAGACCCACAGAACAGGGGCTTCAATGTTGAGAACACTGTCCCAAAGATCCTTATGATGCTCACAGTGGGGGTGTGGTGGTCGCCACCATCTTGAACTCCCTCAGCATTCACTTCTTGCAATTAATATTCCTTAGTGATCTTCAAGGAAAAAAAAAAAAAGAAAGAAAAAGAAACAAACAAAAAACACAGGTTAACCATACTAAAGCCCACAGACCTAAAGAAGTTAAATAACAAGGATCCTATGGAGGATGCTTAATTCCCATTCAGAAGAGCAAACAAGATAGACACTGGAAGTGGTTGAAGAGAGGGAACAGAACTGAAGTTCTGAAAGACTCCATACAGCAGATGGAAGCAGATGCTAAGACTCATAGACAAACTTTGGCAAAAGCATAGAGATTCTTAGGGAAGAATGGGAAGACAGAAGTACGTGGAGGGGACAAAGACTCTTAAATAAGACAAAAAAGCCAACAACTCTGGGCCCAGGGGCCCTGCAGAGACTAATGTTCCAACCAAGGACCATGCATGAAGAGAACCTAGACCCCCTGCTCAGATGTACTCAATAGGAAGATGAGTCTGCCTAGTTCCCTAGTAAGTGGAACAGAGATTATCTCTGAAATGGATTCTATTACCTGCTCTTTGACCACTTCTCCATGGTAAAGCAGCCTTTCTAGGCAACAGAGAAAGAGGATCCAGGCAGTCTTGATGAGACTTGAAAGGCTAGGGGAGGAGGGCTTGCCCTTTCTGTGGTCTATGGGAGGGTGATGGGGGAAGAGGGAGAGGATGTGGAACCAGGAGTAGATTAGGGAGGGGGCTATAGTCAGGATATAAAGTGAATAAATTCTAGAAAGTTTAAATGAAATTCTTAGAAACCTTAAGCCAAAAAATGTGTATATATAAATGTGTATATATAAACATATGTGTGTATTTGCAAGTATAATTCATTACAAACCTTAAGCCAACAGAAATTTAGGCAGGACAGCTTAAAATATATTCTAAACACTATTCTAGATCAGAAAATTGACATTATTTCAAAACTGGAATACCTGAAATATAACACTGAATTGTCATTTGTAGTAATAATGAAAATAACAATATCAATTTTGACTCACTAATTGTGAGAAAAACATACTTTTATCAGATGATATCAAACAAGGCAGTTGCTTTAATAATACTTCACTGGAATCATAATTTTTCCATAAACTTGAAACTCTTCAAAAATAAAACAAAATGTAAATAATATCACTACTATTAAAACTATTGTCCCATTTATTACTTTTAGGAAAAATAAATGTTTTGAAGGTACTCACAGAGTCTATTCTATTCCTACTAAAACCGTGGTGTTATATTTTAAAGACCTTAACCACATTCTCTACTTATATTATTCACATAAAATCAATACAAAGTTTTACCTTACTCTTATTATTTGCATTTCAAACTTTTGGTATTAGCTTTTGCTATTCTTATCTTCACTTCTGACAATTCCTTGAAATGAAACTTTTCAATTACTGTTCCATGTAAATGGTTCACATAGAAAGAATTCTATAATCCATTGCAACAGCTTAGAAATTAATATCAAGTATTTTCCCAGCTACTTTCAAGGTGGTCACTGAATAAAGAAGCTATATTTGTTCTCATTCTATTTTTCACTCAAATTCCATGTCTCTCAGATGAAATTGATTTGAGCATGGAAATGAATGAGCAGAGAATGGAGTTTATAAGATTCTCAGAGAAAAAATTTAGTATACAGTCTCCTAGTATGTTAGAACAAAATTTCTAGAAACCTAAATTTTCTAAGTAAATCATAAATTCCTCTTCACATAGAAGTAATCAACATTTTCATAACTCCCATCTAAAGCTAGAAAAAAATATCCTTGATACCAATATCAATAATAGATACATTTTGAACCATAAAGTTGTATAGAGGATAATGTCAAAAACACAATCATGTTTTGAAGACTTGTGAAAATATTCAGGAGACTTCTCATTAAGAGTTTTTCTCCTTTTGGAAACTTTGCAATAACACCAAAGCTGACATGAAGATCAGGCACTTTGAAGCCTCTTTAACTTGCTGAAAGGCAGAGTACAATGATCTCACAGATGCAGTGGATAAAACAAATGCTTGAGGATGTTCATATTGCCACTTCTGTTATTCCAAAGGAAGCAAAGACAGAAGGAAGAAAAAGAATAGAAATACTTGAGAATGTTAAAATTGAACTGATGAAGTACTTTTCTGTCCCTAAAACACCTGGAAGAAAGTTGCTTTTCCCAATAGACCTATTGAGAGTTCAAAAATGTCACTCAAAAATCTACATAACCTTCATTTGCAATCAGAATTATAGTGATGCCTTGAAACTCTAACATGTGGTTTCTTAACCTCTAGGTAATAGTGGCATTTTGATAAGAATGTTTTTTTGTGTTTTTGTTTGTTTGTTTGTTTGTTTTTGGTTTTTGTTATTTTGTTTTTTTATCAAACTTCTATTCAAACATATTGATGTTTAACAGCATTTCCTGAATGTACATTGTAGATGCCTGTAGAATCCACTTGCTTATAGAGATATAAATAAAATGTGACTCAAATAATTCCAAAGAGTAAAACTGAACTAGTCAGACATCCAAGTTAACAGGTTTTCATCCAAGTTAACAGAACCAGACCTGATATCCATATAAAAGCAAAATTAAATAAAATCAGAAGGTAGTTAGCTAATCCCATAACATTTGCACTGCTATTGCACTAGAGTATATATCTTGACAAGACAGTTACTGTGGTTAGCAGGTGTTGTGGTTAGGTAAGAAACAGGGTGGACATTTGGAGAAACAGAAAACAGGAAACAGGACATGAGCCTAACATAGAGGGCCAGGAGTGTATCAAAGATGTTGAGACTCATAACCAAACATTGGGCAAAGTGCAGGAAATCATATGAAAGAAGGGAGAGATAGTAAGACCTGAAGAGGACAGAAGCTCCAGAAGGAGAGTAACAGTACCAAAATATCTGGGCACAGGAGTCTTTTATGAGATTGATAATCCAACCAAGGACCTTTCATGAATATTACCTAGAAACCCTGCTCAGATATAGCCCATGGCAGCTCAGTATACAAGTGAGTTCCCTAGTAATGGAAACAGGGACTATCTCTGACATGAACTTAGTGCCTCTTTTTTTTTACCACATCCCCCTGAGGGGGGCAGCCTTGTCAGGCCACAGAGTAAGACAATGCAGTCAGTCCTGATGAGACCTGATAAACTAGGGTCAGATGGAGAGGGAGGAGGACCTCCCCATCAGTGGACTTGGAGAGGGGCATGGGAGGAGTTAAGGGAGGGATGGTGTGATTGGGAGAGAATGAGGGAGGGGGCTTCAGCTGGGATATAAAGTGAATAAACTGTTATTAATATAAAAATAAAATTTTAATACTAGAGAAAAAAAAAGATTCATGGTGACTTCTTTCTCCTGTTATCATTCCAGGAGTCTTTGTTCAGCATTATGAGGGTCAGTTAGGAGGGATGAAGCTTGATTTCTTTCAATGTTCTATGACTCTAATATGCTTTGCCTTCAGAAATAGGATCCTATTGTCAAGTTTTGAATATTAAGAAATAGCAATGCTTTACAGAAGCTTTTCAGTTTCATGAGGTCCCATTTATTGATTGTTGCTCTTAGAGCCTAAGTTGTTGGTATTCTGTTCAGGAAGTTGTCTCCTGTGCCAATGGGTTCAAGGGTATTCCCCACTTTTTTTTCTAATCAATTTAATGTGTCTGGTTTTATGTTGAGGTCTGGATCCACTTGGACTTCAGTTTTGTGCAGTGTGATAAGTATGGATCTATTTTTATTTTTCTACATGTAGACATCAGTTAGACCAGCACCATTTCTTTTTTCCATTGTATGGTTTTGGCATCTTTGTCAAATATCAGGTGTCCATAAGTGTGTAGGTTTATTTCTGGGTCCTCTCTTCGGTTCCATTGATCCACCATTCTGTTTCTATGTCAGTACCATACAGATTTTATTACTGTTGCTCTATAGTACAACTTAAGATCAGGGATGGAGATACCTCTAGAAGATCTTTTATTGTAGAGGATTGTTTTAGCAATTCTGAGTTTCTTGTTATTCCAAAAGGACACCATCATCAAAACAAAACAACTGCCTACAGATTGGGAAAGAATCTTCACCAACCCTTTATCTGACAGAGTGCTAATATCCAGTATATATAAAGAACTAAGGAGCTGAAAAGCAGCAAACCAAGTAATCCAATTAAAAAATGGGGAACAGAGCTAAACAGAGAACTCTCTGTAGAGGAATATAGAATGGCAGATAAACACTTAAAGAAATGCTCAACATCATTAGCCATTAGGGAAATGAAAATCAAAATGACCCTGAGATTTCAGTTTACACCCATCAGAATGGCCAAGGTGAAAAACTCAAGTGACAACACATGCTGGAGAGGTTGTGGAGAAAGGGGAAGCCTCCTCAACTGCTGGTTGGAATGCAAACTCCTACAACCACTCTGGAAATCAATCTGGTGCTTTCTCAAACAACTAGGAATAGTGCTTCCTCAAGATCCAGCCATACCACTCCTAAGCATTTATCCAAAAGTGGCTCAAGTACACAAAAAGGACATTTGCTCAACCATGTTTGTAGCAGCTTTATTTGTAATAGCCAGAAGCTGGAAACAACCCAGATGCCCCTCAACTGAAGAATGGATGCAGAAATTGTGGTACATCTACACAATGGAATATTACTCAGCAATGAAAAATAAGGAAATCATGAAATTTGCAGGTAAATGGTGGGACCTAGAAAGGATCATCCTGAGTGAGCTGTCCCAGAAGCAGAAAGACACATATGGTATATACTCACTCATATAGACATATAACATAGGATAAACCTACTAAAATCTGTACATCTAAAGAAACTAATCAAGAGAGAGGACCCTGACTAAAACGATCAATCCCCATCCCGAAAGGCAAAGAGGATGGACATCAAAAGAAAAAGAAAACAGGAAACAAGCTAGGAACCTTCCACAGAGGGCCTCTGAGAGGCTCTACCCTACAGACCATCGAAGCAGATGATGAAACTTATGGCCAACTTTTGGGCAGAGTGCATGGAATCTTATGTAAGAAGTGGGAATTAATAAGATCTGGAGAAGACAGGAACCCCACAAGGAGAGCAACAGAACCAGAAAATTTGAACACAGGGGTCTTCCCAGAGACTCATACTCCAACCAAGGAACATGCATGGAGATAACCTAGAACCCCTGCACAGATGTAGTCCATGACAGCATAGTATCCAAGTGGGTTCCACAGCAATGGGAAAAGGGACTGCCTCTGACATAATCTGATTGGCCTGCTCTTTGATCACCTCCCCCTGAGGAGAGAGCAGCCCTACCAGGCCACAGAAGATGACAATGCAGCCACTCCTGATGTGATCTGATAGACTAAGGTCAGAAGGAAGGAGAGGAGGACCTCCTGTATCAGTGGACTTGGGGAGGCTCATGTGTGAAGAAGGGGGAGAGAAGATGGGACCTGGAGGGGAGGATGGAGCTCCTTATAGAAGGCTATAAAATGAATAAACTTTAATTAATAAAAATAAATAAATTAAAAAAATAGCAATGCAATAGATTGTAATATTTTGCAGAGTTGTATTGTATCCTACTAAATAACAGCCCAGAAAGAGAAAGTTCATACCTGGCACAGATAATTTTGTTTATTAGCCTATGGTGTATTTGGGAGTCATTGCCCTGTCATATATTATAGAGTAAACTATTTAAATTCCTTTTGTACATGTGTTTATAAATATTTTGGGAAGCTTCTACAATAGAAGTTTTATGTATCCCATTTAGAAAAAAAAATTATTTTGTGCTAATTATCCCCCCATACTCCCTCATCTTCCATTCTTCACTCAATTTAACCCTTCCTGTTTTATTATTTCCCATTCCCCAGGTGTTTTCTACCACCTTTTCTTGAAATCTGCCTCACAGCTTCTCACCAGTTTTCTGACTTTTTGGGTACTCCAATTTAAATACTTATAACTAAAGATTCAATTGTGGTTTCCACATATGAGAGACAACAAACATCTTATGTCTTGCAAATTTCCTGTTACCTCACTCAAACTGATCATTTTCCTCTTTATCAATTCCCTGTGTGCTAAATCCTCACATGGCCTGTGTCCTGGTACACTGACTAGAGTCAGTGAAAGAAATCAGGAATAACAGAGACTAAGGAAAAGACTGACCAGCTGGCACACATTCAGAAAATCTGGGATCAGGTTGCCTGAGGTCCTGGATGGAAAAGTTGCAATATCCTGGAAGCTCACTGCATTTATTATATATATATAGTTGAAGAGAGAAACAGTGTTTATGGCACATAGCTGAATAAAGAAAATAGGTTTATGGTGTGTGTCAAAACAAGGAAGAAGGCATATATATTCTCATTGGGAGTAGTTTCAGTTAGGAAGCTGTCTTCAGGCCATACCTATCTATGGGTAGAAAGCTATGGTAGACATTCTCTGTACACACAATCCACATTTGAACTCATATCAGGAGGGAAGATTTAACATTTCCCTGTGCCCAAGGAAGGCTTTGCCATTTGGAATGAAGTACTGGGGTCCTTGGAATCACCATGGCCAAGCTAAAACACATACTCACTAGGATTTTTCTTCCATCCCTGTATCTGTGAATTTCATAATTTGTAATTTCTTTTTAGCTGATAACACTCCATGTGTATATTAATCATATTTTCCTTATCCATCTATCATTTGATACACATCTAGACTGATTTCATATCATAGCTATTACCAATGGACTTAGATCAGCAAATCGCTTCTAATTAGGATATAGAATCCTTCAATATTGTGTTCAGTTGATATAACTGGATCATATGGTTGGCCTATGTTTAACTTTCTAAAGTCCTGTTAGCATCTCTCTATGTCTTAGGAGAGTGTTTAAGACTTGTACAGTTCTCATTTGTTTTACTTGTTCTTATTGAGATTTTTTTTGATACCTGTGTTCTTCTTTCCCAGATTGAGTATTATCAAAGACATATGATACTCAACCATAGTGACATGTCCATGACACATGTTGACCTTTGGTGCTATAGCGACTAGCTGCTTGGCTTACACTCCAGAGATCATCATCACATGTAGCAGTGGCAGAGTGTGTGTATTGGTGCAATTCTTTGAACTTCTCCATTTTATTTACTCCGGTTTTAAGCAAAAGTTTCCTTTCCTATCAATAAAATCTTGGTCTAATTGTATAAAGAGCATTTCATAAGTTTTCTCCACCTGTTCAAGTGCTGATTTCCGAGCTATTATTTGGTCAGTCTCAACATAAGACTCTCAAAGTCTAATTGTAATTTCAGAGATTCCACCAAAAAGTAATAATCATTATTCAAATATATGCCAGATAAAATTATGGGCATATAAAATGAAATCCAAAGTCATCTAGCAATTTATTAAAATCCAGGTTTACCTTCAAGAAGATATTTTGAGAGACATGGATATTTTTTCTCCACAGTCTCCATATAGTGTCTTTTACTTTGTGTCACAGGAAAAAAAAAAAAAACTGGCTATGCCTTCCCTTTATTTCAAGTTTTGTTTTGTTTTGTCTCTGGAAGGCTTTAGACATCTTTCAAAATCTTAATTCAATGCATGTAGTTAATAACTATCTGAAACTGTGACCTTTTTCTGCCTGCTTTTCCCCCCATTTCTTTGATTAAAAACAAATCTTATTTGTCTTCATGAGTAAATTAAAATGCCATCTCTTTTTAAAACCCTCACCCAGAAAAGCCTGCAGCCTCCTTACTACCCTCTTCCTGGCACTTCTGCATGAGTGAAAATTAGTTCATGCATTTAAAAAGAAAAGTTTGAATAATCTAAATACATAAAAATGACATTGAGCACAAAGAAGACTGTTGCTGAAATGAAGAGTTCCTGGCTATCAAATGGGCAAATTCTTCCATTTTAGCATTTTGAACCTTAGTTTTTAAATATTACTTTTTGTGCTATTTATTTGATAATTATTTTACATATTTTATTTGAATTAAAAGTACTTAACAAAGAACACAAAAGATCATGCCTGAGGACATGAACAGAATCTGTATGTGAGGAGGAATTTTAATTCTTAGGTAACACTGTAGGGACTGGAGTTTGTAGAGTTCTAGGATTTAGATCAGAGTTTAAATAAAGTGAATGCACCAGCCACTCTACCACATGAAATGGGCTCCAGACTCATTCAGCCTATTGATCTTGTGACATAGGGTAGTCCACTAAAATTTTAATGACCAGTATTCACAAAATTAAGAACAAAAAGCAAAAAATAAAAACCACCTACATTGAGATGGTCTGCATTTTTAGCTATCTTGATCATATGAGCCGGTGGCTACAGGTTGGGCAATTTTGGAACTTTTGGGATTGATATAATTATTATGTTATGATTAAACATATTTTAGCAAAATAACTATTTCAATAATGTGAAAAAAACAATAAAATTATGATATAAAGATAAAGATATGAAAGCTCACCTTTAGGTATGAACCATGAAAATGGAGAAGTGGCCTTGCCTTATCTGCTTGCCTCAAGATTATTTTTGTCTGGGGAACGTGCTGTGTGCCTCTTAAGAGGTTAAATGCTTTGATTTATGAGAGAAATTAAAATATATTTCTGTCTATTTAAAATGTATTTTGGTGGACCTTATACTTTTCATCTAGGTGTTTGTTTGTTTTTTTGTGGAATTGGTGGTAATGGTGGTGACTTTTTTTTTTGTGTGACAGGATTCCTTTGTGTAGCCCTGGCTGACCTGAAACTCACTCTGCAGACTAGGCTGACTTGGAACTCACAGAGATCCACCTGCTTCTGCCTCTTAAATGCTGGAATTAAAGGCGTGCACCATCACCAACTGTCCTTCATCCCAGATATGTACCACATGCCTTTAATCCTGTAATGGGGGGAGAGAAGCAGGAATATCTCTGAAGCTGGAGGGTAAGGCTGGCCTTCACAGCTAGTTCCAAACCAATCAGAACTTTACAGTGGGGCACTGCTTTAGAAAGTGAGAAAATGTATAAACACAGAAACTTGGTGCATATTCTGAGGAGTTCTTGCTTCATCTAACAAATACCAGATATGCAACTTCATGGTTAAAGAGGATGATATGAAAGAGAGCTAACAAAGTTGTTTAAAGACAGCAATTTCTCTGCAAATATTGTTTCTCTCACTGTCATATATACTTCTTCATTTTTTGTATTATGTTTTACCCACATTCAAGGCTACCATTGGCAGCAAGTCAAAGGACAGAGTGCACAGATCATCATTTCATTCTTCTCCATGAAGCAAATAAGACCTAAAAAATTTAGAAAGGCAGTTAAAACTGTTGAATATCGACCCCAGGAATCTATATCTATGAACATCTAATATTACTTACCTTACCCTAAGGAACATCATGACTATAATTTGAAATGGGTTCAGAGCCCATATCTTTACAAGCAAAGGAAAATATGTAGTTATGTTACCCACGTTAAGCCCATTAGTTAATGTAGACATATGTGAAAACCTGGACAATCTGATTGTTCCCTTAGTTAATTATATGTATATATGTATGTAAGATGTATGAATGAACCGAGTTATTATGCTTACAACATCTGATTTAGTATAAACAAATATATCATTCATAAGACATGTATGATTGAACTTCTTAAGGCTAGTATAAATATTTAAATTTATTTAATAATTATATGTGTGCACATGCATGCACACACATTTTGTTTTTTGACTGAGATTTTCAATGATCTTTTTGAAAGTGTCAATAATATTTCATAGTATCAACATTAAACATGGAATCCTATCTAAATTGTGTTCCTCTTCTAAATTGTGTTCCCATACAAACATCTACTTCCACTATGATTTTTATATGCATGGGTCTTGAGGAGTTGCTTCATGACTTTTAAGACACTTGTGCAGGCACTTCACAAATGGTTTAATGGACAAAACGCTTGCAACATAACCTATACAACCATAATTATTATTCCCAGAACCCATCTAAACCAGGCTATGGTAGTTCATGTTCATTACCCCAGCTCTCCTAATGGCAATGGGAGATGAAGTAAAGAGGCCCTTGGGAAGATGGAAGGCTGGTTTACTTAGCATGCATCATGGTGAACAATAGACACTGTTTCAAACAAAGTTGAAGTTATAGAACTTTACTGAGTGTTGAACTCATCTCTCCACATGTACACATTATAGCAAGCGTGCAGGCACACATATAGACACATTATACACATACACACACATTATAGCAAGTGCACACACATACATCTGCACTATAGCATGTATGAACACATCTGCACACACAAGCACACACCACCTATATTTTTTCATAAATAAATAATTTTAAATGTATCTTTGATTTATATTTTTTACTTTGCATCCTGATCATAGCCTCCTCCTTCTCCTCCTTCCTGCCCCTCCCTCCTACCCTCTTCACCCTATTCCCCTAACCTTGGCCTCAGAAAAGGGGATTTCTCCCCTCCAATCCATGTCAGCACATCAAGTCATATCAGGACTGAGCTCCTCCTCATCCACCAAGTCCAGGCAAAGCAGCCCAGCTAGGTCAAAGAAAGCATGCAATCGAGTCCATGTCGTAGCACCTACTCAAATTACCACATAAAGATCAATTTTCCCATTGGTAATATGTGTAGGAGGACTAGGTCTATTCCATATGGGCTCTTATGGCTGGTGCTTCTGACTCTGTCATACCTCACGTGTCTAGTTTAGTTGACTCTGTTGGTCTTCTGGTACCTCTCTTGTCCCCACTGGCAACACTGCCTATATTTAACAACAAATAAAGAAAGAGGCCCTGAATTTGAAAGAATGCAAGATGGTTGTGGAGTTACTTAGAAGAATTTGGAGGTAAAAGGAAAACAAAGTTAAGTATATTATAAATTTCAAGGAAAAAAATAGATACTTAAAAAAGAATAGCATCTGGCAGAAAATACTCAAAAAACTAAAGATCATTAAAAAAATCAAAAGAAAGAAAAATGAATGCATGCATATCTGTGATAACTCACTGCTTTATTCTTGTCATTGCATTTTGAACAATAACTGGAAAAAAGGCCTAAATGGTAAATATAAAGCTTTACAATGATTATTCATTAAACTAAAAAGCATTTACAATAGTTGTCTTACACTAGAGAGTAAAAAAGAAAACTTTTTTTCTAGTGAAAACCATTTTATTGGAGAAAAGGTAAGGAATTTTAACACATCATAGTGTTAAATAAAGTAATCAATACTTAAATGCATGTTTGTATAGGTGTATATATATTTATTAATCATATATAATTATATACGTATATGTTTGTATGTGGTGTGCATATGTGTTCGTGTGTGTGTTGTCTGTGTGTTTGTGTGTATCTGTGTGTGTAGAAGCATAAAGTTCTTCAGTATCTTCATTTATTGCACCCAGGAAAATTCCTCTTTGGTGTTATTTTTGGGTGAAAGGGTCTTTATATACAACAACTCTTGCCTCAAATTCATGATTTTCTTGCTTCCTCAGCCAGAGTGATAGGGTATAGACACAGAGAGCATGTCAGTTCCCAAGAAGGGTTTTCAAAATTCTTGGAAATACCTAAAGATTTTGAGGTGACCATGTTTAATAACTTTAGATTATCTCAATGACAGATAAAAATTAGAAAAATAAACTATATACTTTTCTGTAGTTTTAGTTCCATAATAATCTTTAAAAATATTTAATACAAAGACTGATACAAAGGACCTAGACCCCCTGCTCAGACATAGCCTATAGACATCTCAGTCTCTATGTGGGTTCCCTGGTAAGGAGAGAAAAGATTCTCAGACATGAACTCAGTTGACTGCTCATTGTCACTTCTCCTTGGTAAGGCTATATATCTAGCCAACAGAGAAAGTAGATTTAGACAGTCCTGATTGGACCTGATAGGCTAGAGTCAGGTTGTAGGAGAGGAGGACTTCCCCTATCAGTGGATTAGGGAGAAGGGATAGGAGAGGAAGAGGGAGGGAAGATGGGACTGCAAGGAAATGAGGGAGAGAGCTATAACTTGGATTCAAAGTGAATAAACTGTAAATAATATGAAGAAGAACACAATAAAATTTAATTATAATTGGAAAATTATTTGTTTTGTCTTGTGTGTGCGTGTGTGTGTGTGTGCCTGTGTGTGTGTGTGTGTGTGTGTGTGTGTGTGTGTGTGCACCTGCAGGCACATGAGTACAGTGTGTAGATGAATAGATGCATGTGTGCTACACAGGTAAATGAGCCCATAGAAGTCAGAAGAAGGAGTCAGATTATTTGAAACTAGAGCTACAGGCAGTTGTGAATGGCCATTGAGGGGTGGGAATAGCATCAGGGTCCTATGTAGGCGCAGTAAGCTCTCTTAACCAATGAGCCCTCTCTCCAACTGTCCCGTCCAGCGGGAGTTCAACGAGTTCCTAAGGAGGGGTGAAAAGAATGAAGCAGAGACAAGGAGACACAAAGAATGAGAGCAAGTCTATAGTCTGATCTCACTCTTGTTTATTTGAAAAATTTCACCCAACTTTATAGGGAGAAGGCAGGAGGGGAAAATGTGTCAGCAATATAGTTTACAGAACATAACAGGGTGATTAATGACGATGCAGAACACCGCAAGAATGTTTACCAAAAGAGACACTACCAGAACGTCAGCTAAGATATCTCAAAGTGTCTAGGCTGCCACACAGGTGTGTCATAGGTTCCAGAAACGTAAATCTCTCACCTACGACCTTGTTGCAGCTGTCTGTAACTTTCCACTAGCTGGCCTTGGCTCCCGGCATCCAACCCCTAATTTTCTTCCTGATTTTAATTCAGTCATATAAATCATTATCATTGCTAGTCTTAAATATATGTAAAGTTTGAAGAAACATGTTATGTAAACATCTTAATGAATTACCATTAATGAGATAACTGCTAATGACAATAATTGACAAAATCTGTTTTAACCCAAGAAAGTAACAGATTTAATGTTTACAGTGGGAAAAACAAATATAAACCTAAGCAAGTTTATCAACTATTCTGACAGCTTGAAGTTTAAATTAAGATGTGATTGGAGGCCTCCAAAGGGGCTAAAAGTCACAAAATGGTAAAGATAAAAAAGCAGACTATCAAAGCAGATGCTGAGACTTATGGCCAACTGTGGGGCAGTGTGCATGGAATCTTATGTAAGAAGTGGGAAATAGTAAGATCTGGAGAGGACAGGAACTCCACAAGGAGAGCAACAGAACCAGAAATTTGAACACAGGGGGTCTTTCCAGAGACTCACACTCCAACTAAGCACCATGCATGGAGATAACCTAGAACCCCTGCACAGATGTAGCCCATGGCAGTTTAGTGTCCAAGTGGGTTCCATAGTAATGGGAAGAGGGACTGCCTCTGACATGATCTGATTGGCTTGTTCATTGATCACCTCCCCCTTGAGGGCTTATGTGGGATACAAAGTGAATAAAGTGTAATTAATAAAAATAAAAAAAATCAAAACAAAGAAAGCTAACAGAAAATTATCATGCCAGTGTATATGGAATCAGAAAAATAAAATACAAAAAAAAAGAACAAGGAACACCATTTCAAGTATTTTCTGAACATATTTTATAGGAAAAATAATCTATGCCTTACATGCAATAACTAACTTAAATAGATAATTAAAATAGATAGATAATTAGATAACTAACTAGACAAATAAATAAGTAGATAGATAGATAGGTAAATAAATTAATAAATAAATAACTCTTTAGCACTAAAATTTCAACTTACAATTAGTGATTATGCAGGAGGAAATATCTGTAGACCAGCCTTCTCCCATAATACTTAGCATAATACATAATACATAATACTCCCATAATACTCCCATAATACATAATACATAATACTCCCATAATACAAAATAAAAATACTCCAAATTTTATTTTTTAATGTGTTTTCTTTTTGCAAGGAGTACCTTTGCCTTGTTTTGTTTTGGTGTGTGTGTGTGTTTTGCCTATTTTCCAATACTTTGCCAAAATTACTTCTTTAAATTTGCAATGTACTGGTACTCGAGCTATAGATTCAGTAAAATATTCATTTTTGTTACAGCAACCTAAGGAAACCATGTTGTAGATAACACTTCAAGATAAAAGAAGTACGGAAGCATTGATTATCAAAAAACAACAACAATAAAAACAGTAAACCAGGTAATGAATATATTTCATGGTTAAAAGACTGTGGTATGGAAAATCTTGATAGATGGTTTGGATCCTTTAAAACCAAATGAAAGAAAACAGGAAAGGCAAAAATAAAGGGAAGAGATGTTATATAAGAAACGAGAAAATGTACTAAAGTTGTTGTTTAAAGCTTTGTCCCCAAAACACCTGCCAGTCCTCAAACTGCATTCCCAGGTAGCACAAATGAGCAGTGGGAGCTAGAATACAGATCAGCTACATGAATAAGCCTGGTTATTCCACTGCTGTTCTCTTCACATGTGATTTTCAAAGAAAGGAAGAAGTGCATTGATTTTTGTCTCCTTGTCTGGCTCCTTCTTCTGTTGTAGACCAAGCAGTTTCAGTATTGTTACATCAATAAAGCTCTCTGGTCATGAATTTAAACAAAAATCCTATCAGCCTGTTCTGAAGATAGACAGAAGAAGAAGTGAATAGCTGATATTATATGAGCCTCATACTTCTTACTTACGTAGCAGAAAATTAAAACAGTATTGCATGTTGAAAATATCAGAGGTAGAAAAGTATTAAGATGCATATAACATATTAGTTATTTACACACTCACACACATATACATCAAAATTTTAAATGATAAAATTATAAATACTAGCAGCGTTTTTTTTTTTCTGTTTAGAGAATAGGATCATAGGGAAAGCTTGAGTAGTACAGATATTCACTATTCTTCATTACAAACCATTCAACATGAGAGACAGACAGACAGGAAAGGAAAATAGAGGGAGACAGAGAAGAGGACAGAAGGGTGACAGGAGAAAAATAAAGTGGGACAGAAAGACATACATACAAACAGAGAACATGCAAGCTGGCTTTGTCAGCAATGGCTGCCTTCTCAGTTCAACACAGCTAGAAGGCTCTTGCAAGAGAATTACAACTTTAAGATCAGCATGGGCTACATAGCAAGGCACTGTCAGAGACACACAGCACATCCACATCGCCACCCCCCCCACACACACAAACCCACACACAGTCACATGCATATGTGCGTGTGTAAACATACAGAGAAGAGACTGAGTTTGGAAAAAATAGAATTTCACACTATTAAGGACATCTAAGACATAATTTATAGTAAGATATTAGAAAAGTCGAAAGCAATGAAAAGTAGGGAAGCACTGAGGAAGAAGGGGCACCATCCAAAAAAGAAACAGTGTTAGGAAGAGTCATAAAACTGTGGTGAAAAGAGAAGTGTAATACAGGAAATATGTCACAACTCTCAATATGATAGATATCATTAAGTACCAATGTTTGACAGATACTGTATAAACATGCCAGTGTCCTGTCAATAGTTGCTAAGAACTTTAACACAACACGTCATAGAGAACGTACATCTTGGTGAAAGCGGATGGTATGCTCTAAAATTTTGGAGCAACATACAATTTGTTATTTTTAGCAGCCTACATCTAACAAGAAAGTGAAGCTTTGAAATTTCATTGTAAAAAAGGGACTGGATTTTTATAAAGAGGATGACACTTACCTGTCTCTGTTCTGGTTTCTACATGAGCAACCGAAAATAGCAATCTAGCCTCCTGCTGAATGCTGACGAACTTAATCAGGGTGGGTAGGGCTGACTGCTCTAATTGAAATACAGTCATTTTTAAGAGCAATTCTTGCATTATTCTCTGTATTTTATCGACATTTTTATGCGATAAAATCGCATAAAATCAATCTGTTAAATCAATCCCAATCACTGCATCAACTGGAATAAATTTCTTTTTCCACTGCAAGATCAATTATAGTCACAGAATAAATAGCTGGTACTCCAATCTCTTTTACTAAAAGAATTTTAAAAAAAAGAATATCTATAAGTTTACATTCCCACCAGCAATGGAGGTAGTTGCCCTTTTTCTGCAACCTCTCCAGCATGTATTTTCACTTGAGTTTTTTATCTTAGCCATTCTGATGGGTGCAAGGTAAAATTTCAGGGTTGTTTTGATTTGTAATTCCCTGATGACTAATGATTTTGAACATTTTTTAAGTGTTTCTCTGACATTCGATGTTCCTCTATTGAGAATTCTGTTTAGCTCTGTACCCTATTTTTTAACTGGATTACTTGATTTATTGTGTTTTAACTTCTTGAGTTCTATATGTATTCTGGATGTTAGCTCTCTGTCAGATATAGGGTTGGTGAAGATCCTTTCACAGTCTGTAGGCTGTCATTTTGTTCTGACAACAGTGTCCTTTGTTTTACAGAAGGTCTTCAGTTTCATGAGGTCCCATTTATTGATTATTGATCTTAGAGCCTGTGCTGTTGATGTTCTGTTCAGGAAGTTGAGCTAATTTACCTCGTAAATACTCACCTTGGATATAAAATTCAATGTTAAAAATATTTACAATGGAATCACACTTTAAAGTAAGTATTTGGAACTAGGGAAATGGCCCCCAAGTTAAGAATTAACAATATAAGACAATATAAGTGTGATGACTGGAGCTTATGTCCCCAGCACACACATGAAATTTGGAAAGAAATTTGAAAAGGATTATATATATATAAAATCTTAGCACTCAGGAAGCTGAAACAGGTCATATCTCAGGCAAGCTGGCTAGCTCCAAATAAAATATTATTCAAAATCATGAGCAAGGAATTCCAGTTTGGTAAAGAATGTAGAAAATATTTGAAACTTACACATGAGGTCAACTTCTTGCTTCTGCATACAGGTAATCACATGTTCATATGCAAACACAAACAGAGAGACACATGCACATAAAAACATGCATGCAAAGCACATCAACATTTATCACTCAACTGATTTTGATTGAGTCTTAGCAGATTCTTGACAAGAATCACTTGTGACATTTGTATGTATCACATAGTAACAATTTACAATTTTTGCCTAGATTTTATAATGAATCTGGAACATATTATTCATCTGTATTATTATTTCCGTATTGTATGTTCGCTAGCCCAGTAGTTCTTGTGTTAGGAATGTATATCTCATATCTTCACTTCTTCTCATTAAAAAATAGCCTGAGGTGTGCATTCCCACTACTCCACATATTATCAAAGTTCAATTAATAGGTTTCATTATCTTGTCTTTTATTATCTTACACAAGCACAGTTACCATTTCTACGTCTTTAAAATGTATTTGTTCAAAATGTATGTTATCTCTTCAAATAACTTTTCATAATTATAACTCAAGGCACTGGATATGCCAAAATTTCCACACTGCTCATCTAAAACCTTTACTCCTTATTTCTGCGTTGTGCTGCAAACTTATTTATAAAAACTGTGTTTCAATTCATAAAGGTTCTTAAACTATCTTCAGTTCTCTGAGAAGTCCTGTTCTTGAATGATTCTGAGCTAGGAAAGTTTCAAATTTAAACTCTATGATTTTGATAAGTTTCTAGAAACATAGCTTTAGATCTAGGATCATAAAATGGCACATGTATACATAACAGAAAAATAATACATCTTTCCCTAATCTGTATCTTTCAAGTGCCTGATGTTGACTAAAAAGACAAAAGAGATGCAAAGTAGAAAACATTTCTGTGGTATTCCAAAAACAAAACAAAACAACAACAATGAAAACAAAACAAAACAAAAAACAAAAATCTGTATAGAATATCATATGCTATAATAAAAACTATTTCACTTCTCTAAATTATTGGGATTCAGAGTGTCATAAAATTTGTGAAATACCTTAATTATCTCGACTGAGGCTTTCATTAAAATACTGAGAAAATTCCTTACTTTTTGAATTTATTGACAATAGGATATGTGAAAGCAGAACTGTTTTTTTCAATATTTGCTTGCCAGCCAGTTGAATGGTTTGTGGCCAAGTATAGCAGGGTAAAAACATGGAATGATGGAAAATGCCAAGTAACTCATTTTATTAATAAATATTTTGCAAATCTCTCATTCACAACCATATGAAAGTCTACATTTAATTTTAAGCATATAAATATGCTTACACAAAATAAGACAAAACATAGTGTTGGTGGAATGATGCTCCTCAAAGATGTCTATGCTTGGAATCTATAAAC
Source organism: Meriones unguiculatus (assembly GCF_030254825.1). Lineage (NCBI taxonomy): Eukaryota > Metazoa > Chordata > Mammalia > Rodentia > Muridae > Meriones > Meriones unguiculatus. Next base: position 67,253,509 of record NC_083355.1, on the reverse strand, counting down.
ATATTATTCTACATGACAAAGAAAATTTGCAGATGTTCTCAAGGCTGTAAGTGATGAAATGTTAAACTACATTTGATTGTTTATTTGGACTTACTACTATACTATCAAATTTGGTAAAGAGCAGGAGAAAGAGATGATAAGAAAGGAAAGGCCAAAGAGGAATGCTGTTGCAGAGAAATATTGTTCTGTTGGCATTTCTGTGAAGAGCAAACAAGACAACCAGAAACCCACAAGTGGCTGTGGCCTGAAGTGAATGGAGAAAGCCATGGGGAGGATTATCCTGCAGTGAATCTACAAAGCAAAATATCCAGTTGTTTACTTCACTCTACTGAATGAGGTCAAATCAGACTTCTGATCTCCATAACTGCAGGGAGAATCTATTATTTAAACTACAAAACATGTGGGAAGTAAGTATAAGTAATAAGTAACTAACAGTCCCTGTAATGGAGTGAAGTTAGGGGAGAGTTACTGACTCCATAGGAAGCCCTGAGGTACCTACCAGTTCAGGGTAGATGAAAGGGTTTTAATGGCTTGACCATGGCAGGGGAGATAAATCCAATAAGTAAATAAGTACCAACTCTGTCTACATAAAACTTGGTTCTGATTTGAAGTAAAATGGTGTCTTCTTAGAAATCTAAAAAAGCATGGTATATGTATTGGATAAATACAAAACTTGATTCATACAACCTATAAAAATAAGAACAAAAAACCTATGAAGAAGTAAATCAAAGCCTAATCTTGAAATATTTGGAGTGTCAGTGCTATAAAATAGAGAGTTATATTGATTTGTATGCAAATGACTGAAAAATGAACGGTTTAAGGATAAGTAGAAAGACTAACAAAATGAAATATAATCTCAAATGCTACCACAAATAATATCACATCTGAAATTAGACCCACGGGAAAATGAGGATAATTACAAAGGACAAAATCAAATGATTATCCAAAGCTGGTGAGATGTCTGATTTGGCTAAAGCACTTACTGCCTAGCCAGGTGGCTTAAATTCAAACCCTGAGTAACACATTTTAGAAGGACCAACTCCTGCAAGTTGCATTCTGACCTCCACACACAGACTTTAACATCCATGCCCCCACATAAACAAATAAGTGTAATAAATTTACATCAAATACAGCAGAATTATTCTCCTAGTTTGCTTGTATGTTGCTATGATAAAATGTTCTGACCAAGAGCAACCTGGGAAGGAAAGGTTTATTTTATTTCACACTTGTATGTCCCACTCTCTTGCTGAGAGAAGTCAAAGTAAGAATTCAAATCAGAAAACTGAGGCAGAAATCGAGGATGACTGTTTCTTGTTGGCTTATTCTTTTGCACATGCTCAGCTAGCATTCTTTTTTTATTTTTTTTATTTAATTGTTTTTATTTGTATTAATTCCAGTTTATTCACTTTATATCTCCCTTTACCTCACTCTGTCCTCCCCTCCCAATCCCACCATCCCTATTCCCCTCCCATGTCCCTCTCCCAGCCCACATTAATTACATTTTATTCCCTTTGTATCCCAGCTGTAATCCCCTCCCTCATTCCCTCCAAATCCCACCCTTCTTCCCTCAACTCCTCCCTTACCCCTTTCTAAGTCCAATGATAGGGGAGGTCCACCTCTCCTTCCCTCTGACCCTAGCTTATCAGGTCTCCTCAGGACTGGCTACAATGTCCTGCTCTGTGGCCTGGCAAGTCTGTTCCTCCCTCGGGGGTGGGAGTGGTCAAAGAACCAGACACTTTGTTTATGTCAGAGACAGTCCCTGTTCTCCTTACTAGGGTACCCACTTGGATACTGAGCTGCCATGGGCTACATCTGAGCAGAGTTTCTAGGTTATAACCATGAATGGATCTTGGTTGGACCATCAGTATCAGAAAAGACCCCTGTGACCAGATATTTTGTTTCTGTTGCTCTCCTTGTGGAGCTCCTGTCCTCTCCAGGTCTTACTAATTCCCCCTTCTTTCCTAGGATTCCCGCACTCTGCCCAAAGTTTGGTTATGAGTTTCAGTGTCTGCTTTGATACACTGCTGCGTAGAGTCTTTCAGAGTCTCTCTGTGATAGGCTCCTGTCCTGTTTCTTCTTTTCTCCTTCTTCCAATGTCCATATCATTTGTCTTTCTGAGTGAGGATTGATCATCTTACCCAGATTTCTCCTTCTTGTTTAGCTTTTTAGGCATACAGATTTTAGTATGTTTATCCTTTATTATAGGTCTAATGTCCACTTATATGTAAGTATGTACCATGGGTGGCTTTCTGCTTCTGGTATACCTCACTCAAGATGATGTTTTCTAAATCCCATCATTTGCCTGAAAATTTCATGATTTTCTTGCTTTTAATTTCTGAATAGTATTCCATTGTGTAAATGATCCACAATATCTGTATCCATTCCTCCTTTGAGGGACATCTGAGTTGTTTCCAGGTTCTGGCTATTACAAATTAAGCTGCTACAAACATGGTTGAACAAATCCCCTTGTTCTGTACTTGAGCTTCCTTTGGATATATGCCTAGGAGTGGTATAGCTGGATCTTGAGGAAGCACTATTCTTTTTTGTTTGTTTTTGTTGTTGTTTCTTTTATTAAATTTTTTCTTTTTTTCTTTCTTTTTTATTATTATTAATTACACTTTATTCACTTTGTATCCCACCATAAGCCCCTCGCTCCCCCACTCCCAAGCCCACCCTCTCTCCCCCTTCTTCATGCATGCCCCTCACCAAGTCCACTCATAGGGGAGGTCCTCCTCTCCTTCCTTCTGATCTTAGTCTATCAGATCTCATTAGGAGTGGCTGCATTGTCATCTTCTGTGCCCTAGTGAGGCTGCTCCCCCCTCAGGGGATGGTGATCAAAGAGCAGGCCAATCAGATTATGTCAGAGGCAGTCTCTGATCCCATTACTATGGAACCCACTTGGACACTAAACTGCCATGGGCTACATCTGGGAACCACTATTCTTAATTGTCTGAGAAAGCACAGAATGATTTCCAAAGTGATTGTACAAGTTTACATTTCCACCAGCAATGGAAGAGGGTTCCCTTTTCTCCACATACTCTCCAGCATGTATTGTCACTTGAGTTTTGGCTAACATTCCTATATAGCCCATACCTAACAGTCTAGGGACTGTGCTTCTAACAGTGGACTGGGATGTTCTGCATCAGTCATCAATCAAGACAATGCCACCAAAGGCATGCTCAGAGATGGATCTGATCAACACAATTCTTCATTTAAAGTTTCCTCTTCCCAGGTAACTTTAAAATTTGTAGAGGTGGTAATAAAGATTAACCAATTCAAAGACAAAAAGATAAACACAAGGGAGAGATACCTACCCATTGCTAATCATAGAATAAAGATATTATCAAATATTTAGAAGGACAGGTTATATATGAATAATAGCATATTATTTTTCTAGAATGGATAAAGGATATTTCCTCATTTTTGAGAATATTATGTAATACCAATCAAGATGAACAAAATATATATTATATATACATATAATATTCCACACATTAAAATAATAAGCAGAGGTAACAACTCCAGAGTCACTGAGAACAGCAATGTATAAACTAATGCTTTAATTACTATTATGTTTCAAATGTCAAAGTCAAAGCAGAAATTCTAGCAGAAGTGAGATAGTACTTCTAATTAAATGTCAAAGATAGATATGTCTATTTATCAGGTGAATCATCAGTAGCAGCTTATGAGAATACATTGCATTAATTAAACTACAATAAGTAACTCTAAGATGAATGATTAACAAAAAAATCAAATAATAATAAACAATAAAGAAAAATAAAAATCAATGTCATGAAAAAACACACAACCAAAGGATTATTATTATTATTTTTTTAAATTTTGATCAAGCCAGGCATGGTGGTGCACTCAGGGAGGCAGAGGCAGGCAGATTGCTGTAAATTTGAGGCCAGCGTCTACAAAGGGAGTGCAGGATAGGCAAGGCTACACAGAGAAACCCTGTCCTGAAAATTTGTTGAATGTTCCAAGACATTTATAAAATGAGCATATCTCTTGGAATGCTGACAAATAGAGCAGTATTGTTAAAGATAATAAAATGGATATTTTCCTCTCCACAAAACTATATAGATTTTCCTCTATTTACAGTGGTTCCAAAGAACAAGATTTGGACCTAGTAGGACAGTGTGAAAAGAACATGAATTGAGGAGATGCTACCCTTAAAGTTATGCTGTAGAACTGTTATCTAAATAGGAATTTGTGGCACAATTTTTTCATGATAGAAGACAGCAGTGATGGCCTGGAAACCCATTAACCATAGATTTTCAAGAAAAAAGAACCCATTCTCTACATTGTTCAAAATGCTGTGCAATAAATGTGATTTTTTTTAACATATAATGAGAAAACCAGGCCAGACACCCCCAAAGGTCATCAGGACCTAGGCCTAAACATGATCACCCAGAAGTCACCAGGAACTAGTGACCCCACCCCAAGGTCACCAGGAATTAGGCCTAGCACGATCATCATCAAAGAGGTTTCATCCAACAACTGATGAAAACTGATACACAAATCCACAGCCAAACATAAGGCGGGTCTTAGAGAATCCTGCAGAACGGTGGGAGACAAGTTTTTAAAAGATAATATGGAAATTATTAACATCATTATAATTAAAGCTTATTGAGTTACAAAAAAAGAATTGCTGTATTGAAAATATTTGAGTGCACAACCAAATGAGTGGCACAAATATTAAACATTACAGAACGATGCATCAACTGACTTTTCCTTTTCTGTAGTTTTGTTGGATAAATGGGACCAAAATTTGTAAGATGGATATTTATGTAACCTTTTCTGGGAAGAGAGGACCAAATGTCTACTAATCCACTAAGAGTCAGACAACACAGCACCGTTTGACGTAAGCACATCTAGTTTAGTGTAAAAGGACTTTTATTTGCCTGGTTCAGTTGTTATCTCTGAAGTTTATTGACACCCTCTAATAAGCTAGGCCTAGTCCTGGAAGCTTCTAGCCTCCATTGAATTTAATCTAAGCCTAGAATATTTTCAGCTTCTGAGATTTACTACTGCACAAGCCCACCCTTTCTTGGTCATTCTGAACTCTGCTAGCTGGTTCTGGCTAAATCTCCCCTCCCCGCCAATGTATTTTATCTGGTTTTCTCTATGAATTTCTCAGCTTGGCTTCCAACTAACTGTAGCAATATTTTCGAATCTTTTTGTTCCTTCTCATTCTCTGGCTCATTTGATCTTCACCTGAGTTCTCCCTCTTCAACCCATCTCTGTATTACTGTCCCAGTAACACTGCCTCTTCTCCTCAGTGTATTTTCCCTTATATAGCTTTCTTTTTTCTCTCTCTTCTGCTGAGATTTGGACTATCTTATTCTGTCAGCTCTTTCTCTGATTCATCATCTTTTCTGCCACTCAATTATGCGTCACTTTCAAACCTGGGTGCTTCCTTCTACAAACTAATTTTACCTTCATTGCTTGGGATTAAAGGTGTGTACCAACAGGCCTGGACCTAAGCTTTTCCTTAACAAAAACTTGTTCAATACCAGGGTGGCCTTGAGCTCTGCTAGCCTCTATCTTTTGATTAAATATGTTTGTGTTCCAGCAGGTTCCCATATACCTAAAAGGTCTTTGGGTGTGATCTCTTGCCAAAGCAGCCATGTTCTGAATTTAAATTCTTCTACAGTTTGGGGAACTACTGAATTTCTTGGCATAACAAAAATATTGTTACATCACTGAAAAACCCACTCCACTGTGGATACCGGCTCACAGGCACTCCTCAGCAAGTGGTTATTGCCCTTATAACGTAGGGAAGTTGTCGTGAAACCTGCCACTTTCTGAGCTTGTTTAATTAGCCCTCAGATTCTTTTAAGTTTTATATATTTACTGAGGGTTTGGAGAATCCACCTTCTCTCTAAGCGGAATGTTTCAATTCAGAGGAAATAGCTACAGCATTTACCTCTGCAAGCTTCTTACTGTTACAAAATACATGACCTAGTTGAGATATAAAGATAAAATTTGTATTTTGTCTTTAGCTTCTGGAGTTTCTAGTTAAAGATTGGGTGGTTCCCTCAGGATGCTGTCACAAAGTAAATCATCTTGGTTTGGAGTGTGTGAGACAGCAAATTGTTCATCTCATGGCCAAAATATGGAAGAAAAAGATGTGGTCTCAGAATCCTTTTTTAGGTGATTTTTCTCAGTTACAAAGGACCACCTGAATTAGGCTACCTTCTAAAAAATCCAATATGTCTCTGAAACCAAACTAAACATCTCAGAAAAAAAAAAAAAAACAAGAAAGAAAAATCTAAATAAATATATTTTCATGGTGAATCATGGTGAATCACATTGTTCTTGTTTTAATTAGCAGGCAAAGTGATTTTTTCCTTATAGTCTTTTTATCAACAGAACATGTTTAGTCCTTTGTCCCTCTACTCTCCTCTTACATTGACCTTGTCTTCCTTGTTCTCTACTCTATGCCCTTCCAGTTTTGGATGACATAGACTCTATTGTCCTCCCCAAAGACATCCCTAAAAGCCTCTACATTTCCACCTACCTACAGGCCCTTTGCAATTTATCTGGCCTGTATGCACAACCTCAAGTAAATGGACACATATAAAACCTAGAAGCAAGACCTATATCTGAGGCAGAACTTGTAGTTTATTTATTCCTTTGTTTGTTTTGTTTTATTTCTTTCTGAGCCTGGGTTTCACAACAATATTTTAACTCCATACATTTTTCTACAATTTTCACTATTCTTTGTGTATTTATTTCCCATATTCATCCCTTAATGTGATAGATGTGCGAGTAACTCTGTCTTAATTTTTAGGGAAAATTCTATGATTTTCAACATGGCTTTATTAGCTTACATTTCCACAAGCAGTGAATAACAGCGTCTTATCTTTGTTTACTCCTTCACAAACATTTGTTATTTTTTTTTCATTTTTAAATTGTATGTGTATGTCTGGGAGCCTCAATATATGTACAAATATGGCATGCATGAAAAATACAAAAAGAATCAGTAGAGGGTTTCAGGTCTTCTGGAATTTTATGTAACAAACTAAGTCACTGGTTCTGTATTTCCCAGCAATCAATTTTCACATCTTAAATTAATATGTAGCCATCTGTATCTTGCCCTTAACCATGCCCTTAACCCAGAGTAATGCGTGTTTAGCATTTGCTGAAATCTATTAAGACTTGGGGCTTAAAGTGAGATTAGGTCATAAGGGCCAAGCTTTTGTATATAATATTGGTGTTTTATAAAAAAATAAAAAATAAATAAAAAAGACACCCTGAATGCTGGTCTTCTCCTTCTGCTATGTAAAGACCCAGCTACAAAAATGAAATGTGTGAGGCAGAGAGCATACCTTCTCTAGACATTGGGATTTCTGGCACCTTGTACTTAGATTTATGTTCTTCAGAACCATGAGACATTATTTTCTTTTCTTCACAAATTAGCCAGTTTCATCTATATTGTTATAGTAGATTCAATAGCCCAAGATAGGATCTTTGGTCAATAAATCACAATTTGCTTTTGCTTTGTCAAAGGAAATTTTATTTGCCTACTTCAATTGCTGTGTCTGAGGCAAACTGCCTGCTAACCTAGATCTAGTCCTGGAAGCTTCTAGCCTCCATACAACCTATCCTAGGCCTAGAAACTGTTCAGCCCCTGAGACGTTCTGCTGAATAAGCTAACCCTTTCTGGTACTTTTGGGACTCGGATGGCTGGTTCAATTCAGCTGTTCTGGTTCAAACTGTCCTCTCAAGTAATTTACTCAATCTGGCTTTTCTCCCTGACTCTGAATTGCTCAGCTTTCCCTCCAACTAACGCCAACAATCTTTTCTTTTTACTGTTTTTATTTTGATTTTTATTAATTACACTTTATTCACTTTGTATCCCACCATAAGCCCTTCCCCCTCCCCTCCCGATCTTACCCTCCCTTCCCCTTCTTCATGCATGCCCCTTCCCAAGTCCACTGATAGGGGAGGTCCTTCTCTCCTTCCTTCTGATCTTAGTCTATCAGTTCTCATCAGGAGTGGCTGCATTGTCATCTTCTGTGGCCTGGTAAGGCTGCTCCCCCCTAAGGGGAAGGTGATCAAAGAGCAGGTCAATCAGATTATGTCAGAGGCAGTCCCTCTTCCCATTACTATGTAACCCACTTGGACACTAAACTGCCCTGGGCTACATCTGTGTAGGGGTTGTAGGTTATTTCCATGCCTGGTACTTGGTTGGAGTATGAGTCTCTGTGAAGACCCCTGTGTTCAAATTTCTGGTTCTGTTGCTCTCCTTGTGGAGTTCCTGTCTTCTCCAGATCATACTATTTCCCACTTCTTACATAAGATTCCATGCACACTGCCGAACAGTTGGCCATAAGTCTCAGCATTTGCTTTTATAGTCTGCAGGGCAGAGCCTTTCAGAGGCTCTCCATGACGGGTCTCTAGCTTGTTTCCTGTTTTCTTCTTCTGATGTCCTTCCTCTTTGATTTTTGGGATGGGGATTGGGCATTTTAGGCAAGGTCCTCTCTCTTGATTAGTTTCTTTAGATGCATAGATTTTAGTGGGTTTGTCCTATGTTGTATGTCTATATGAGTGAGTATATACCATGTGTGTCTTTTTGCTTCTGGGACAGCTCACTCATGATGATCCTATCAAGGTCCCACCATTTATCTACAAATTTCATGATTTCCTTATTTAGCATTGCTGAGTAATATTCCATTGTGTAGATGTACCACAATTTCTGCATCCATTCTTCATTTGAGGGGCATCTGGGCTGTTTCCAGCTTCTGGCTATTATTCAATGTCATTAGCTATCAGGGAAATGCAAATCAAAAGGACCCTGAGATTTCACCTTACACCCATCAGAATGGCCAAGATGAAAAACTCGAGTGACAACACATGCTGGAGAGGCTGTGGAGAAAGGGGAACCCTCCTCCACTGCTGATGGGAATGCAAACTCCTACAACCACTCTGGTAATCAATCTGGCGCTTTCTCAGACATCTAGGAATAGTGCTTCTTCAAGATCCAGCCATACTACTCTTAGGCAAACATTCAAAAGAGGCTCAAGTACACAATAAGGACATTTGCCAACGATCTTTTCTAATCTTCTGGTTGCTTCTCATTTTCTGGCTTACCCAGTCTTCCCCTGAGTTCTCTCTCCCCAACCAGTTTCTCTACTATTGTCCCAGAAAAACTACCTCTTCTTCTCTCTGTATTGTCCCTTAAGTAGCTTCCCCTTTTCTCTTTCTTCTAGTTAGAGTTGGGTTATCCTATTCTGTCAACTCTTTCTCTGATTTGTCACCTTTTCTGCCACTCAATTTTGCATCTTTCAAACATGGATGCTTCCTTCTACAAACTAACTTTACCTTTATTGTTTGGGATTAAAGGCATATACCACCATGCTGGAACCTAAGCTTTTCTCTACCAAAAACTTGCTCTTTACAAGGCTGGCCTTGAGCTCAGATCTGCTTGTCTCTGTCTTCTGGATTATAGGTGCATTTATTTGTATTCCAGCCGATCACACAGATCATAAAGATAGAACAGCTATATTCTGAATTAAAATTCCTCTATATTGCCTCTTTTTAACAATGTCCTTTCTTAAATTACTGAGCTACATATCATTCATTTCCTACAACCGAACATTTAATTGAGTTTTCTGTATAAAGTGCTTTCCATTCTTTTTTTTTTTTTTCATGTGGTGGAAAAATTTGGGCTATGAAGTATTTTGTTTGCTTTCACCAATTTATTTTATTTTATTAATTATACTTTATTTACTTTGTATCCCCCCATAAGCCCCTCCCCCCTCCCCTCCCGATCCCACCCTCCCCCTTCTTCATGCATGCCCCTCACCAAGTCCACTGATCTTAGTCTATAAGATCACATCAGGATTGCATTCATACTTTCTCTCTTTTTAAGTCTGAAAGACCCTTCCAGGGCTGACTAACCAGAAACCTCAAGGAACACACTTCCAACTCTATATGAAATGGTGCCAAATATTAAAACATGTTGTTGATTGTGGCCCAAAAGATTAATCTGTGTAATGTGAATAATTTTTCCTAGAAGTTCTACTATCTTGTCTCTAAGAATATCTTATGCTTCGCATTTCTCATCTATTCTATATGACCACAGACATATTAAAAAATGACTTTGGGCTACATTAAATCATAGGTTTTTTTAACCTCCAAAAAAATATCAATGCAAATGGCTCTTTCAGAATCCTAGAATGTTGATCACAGCTAAAAATAGCCTGGCTGTGTACCAAATGAAGCATTTCTAACCAATTTGTGTCAATGTTATAACCAAAACATGTAGATCCAATATGGAAGCTAAATTTCAGTCTTACTTCTGTGGCATTTCTCACAGTCATGATACAGTCTGTGAAGCGTTTGCTTCTGCTTGTGCAGAAAGGCAACAAGAATGTTTTTTGTTAGTGTTCATTTATTTTAATTAATTTTTATTTTTATATTAATTACAGTTTTTTCACTTTGTATCCCAGCTGTAGTTCCCCTTCCTTTTCTCCTCTCAATCCCACCCTCCTTCCTTCATCTCCTCCTATGCCCTTCTCCAAGTCCATGGATAGGGCAGGTCCTCCTCCTCTTCCATCTGACCATAGTCTATCAGGTCTCATCAAAACTGGCTTCATTGCCCTTCTCTGTGGCCTGGCAAGGCTGCTCCCTCATGAGGGGGAGGCAGTCAAAGAGCTAGCCCCTGAGTTCATGTCTGAAACAGTCCCTGTTCCCCTTACTAGGAAACCCTCTTGGATACTGAGCTGCCATGGGCTACATCTGTTGTTCTTTTATTTTAACATGAACGTTTACCAAAATGCCATCGGAACATTAATTTCTTGCAGTTACTATAGATACAACAATATCGATTTAAATAACTCTCTTTGAATACGTTTTATAGACATATCACAGCCTCATCATATCTTCATGGCTTTTGTCATTTACAAAACTTTTTTTTTTTTTTTTTTTTTTTTTTTTTGTAGACAACCCTCATTCCCAAAGTCCTATTATTTCTACAGGAACGTCCTAAAGTACAGAGAATACGTGGTTTTGCACAAATTCAATCAAGTACTTATTGGTCACTAAAAATACAAAATTTTTGCAACAGAGGAAAACCTTAGAGTTATTCCCTAATTGTATTCTACTTATATTCTATGCATCACCAAACCCTCTTTATTTTTTAAAATATCTTCCCAACTATCATTCCTATGCATTTAATTTGTCAAAGCAGGCAGAGTAGAGTATTAACTTGGGTGGTTTCATCCCTTCCTCTTCTTCCAGTAATTCTTGCCTCGTACCATGAACTAACCTGTTGGAGACCATGATTTCACCTGGTATCTTTACACAAATGCTCCAAGGGCACACTATTGCCTGAATGAATCCACATAGCACAACCTTCCTTCCACATTCTTAGAAATCTTGGCTATAGTAACTATTTCACTCTTAATGATCAAAGAGACTGCCATCCCATATGAAAGAATCTAATGGTGATAATCTAGAGTTCCTGTGCATGTGTATGTTTCTGTAGGTGTGTGTTTATACCTGTGAAATGCTTATAAAGGTCAGAGCTAAACCTCAGGTGTCATTTCTCAAAAGACACCAACCGTTTTTAAGATGAGATGTTTTATTAGTTACAGTTGCACAAGAAGGCTAGCTGGTTGATGAGCAAGCCCCAGGAAATTTTGTCTCTCTCTCCCACTAGTAGAACTGTAAGCATGTGTCACCACACTAACATATTTGGCTTTCAAAAGCATGGGTTCTGGTATTGATTTTAAGTTCTTTGCCTACTGAGACACATCTTTAGTCCTAAATTCTTAATTTCAACACTATCTAATACAAACTGTTAATATGATTTAAAAATTACATGAGACATATATATGTATGTCATATATTTTGACATATATATACATATATATATGTATATATAAAATGATATAAATATATATATATATATATCATTTTCACTTGCCTACTTCATAATGTATACCCAAACTCTTAAATCAAATAAGACAAAGAAATTTTATTTTTAACCTAGTTATATAAACCTGAGAACTCTATAATTTAGAAAGATTTGTTTAAAGAAATGACCACAAGAGATTATGGAGTTAAATTTTATCTTTTCATTCATTAAAGCATACTACAAACAAAGATTTCAGGCTAGACTCTCTACTTCTATTGCTATTTATTGCCCATACCAACAAATATGCCAATAATAAGCACATTAAAAAAGGAAGAAGAAACTAAGAGAAAGCTAGCTCTCCGTATCTACAAATACGATGAATGTGGGTGGCAAAATTAATTACCAATAGATGTTACTCATCATAATAAATTCAAAAACTATCAGAGGCTAACTTTCAATACACTCAGCTAACCCTCTGCTAAAACAATCAGTCTACCAGTGTTTTAGTATGGGAAAACTGTAATGATATATTTCCTCTAGCTTTCATTAAACTTTCATAAGCTCGGTGATCCCAGATAACGTACATCTTCATTGCTTGACCAACTGCTTATTTTTATATTCTATCAGTAAGCATATTTTGTATTTACTAGCAATAACTCTAAACATTTCAGTAGCTCACAGTCCATTAGATACAATTAGTATAAAATGTCTGCAGATGACAAAATAAAAATTAAGTTATTAACTAATCAATCAAAGAATATTGCAAAGAGAGCAGAAGTGGAATGAAAACAATAGTCCCATGATGGCAGACGAAGGAAAGCGTCCTTGTGATCAAGCATGGCTGGCTGCTTTCATAACTGGAGATAAAAAATGCTAGAATTACAATATTGTTCTTTGATTGTTGCTCATGTAAGGTGAGATTTTTATACCGTGGGCTAATATAAAAAAGTATGTTTCACCATGACTTCAACCTCATTCTCTACTCTACGGCAATGTAAGCAGAATGATTAAACTCAGTGATCATAGTTAGAAATATGTATACAGTAATCTCTATGTGTTTGCATTCACCACTACCCCATCACCTTCGCCCTTTTGAAGATACTCTCTAGAATGAAGACTTATTACCTGTCATTCTCAGTATGGTAGTCTTCAAAAGGGAGCCATATTTGCTGGAGCGAACAGTTTCTGGTGTCTTCTGATCAAATCTCTTCCTCCAGTCTTGCTTATTCTAATTCCACCTATGCTGGCCTTTTTCCAGCTTAGGATAGGCTCACATAGGAGTGTGTTAGTTTTGGGAGTTTTGTCACCCACAGCTGTATTTCTCTATATGCACAGGAAAAGGATTTTTATAGCCTTCAAGCATTTGCTCAAGTCTGTACATTACACAGTGACTCACCCCTGATATCCCAACTTTTTTCTAGCTACCAGTCCACGTGCTCTCTGACCCTTAAACCTGCCGGAATGTTTTTGGTATTTCCCTTTCTACTTCTTTCATCTCTTCTTAGTGAAGTTTCAACATACACAGGGCAGAAGTATTTTATTTTGTTCACTAAGCTTTTCTAAACTCATGAACACAATCATAGTCTGAATGCAGTAAGTCCTGTGTCTGTTGTGAAATACAAGTTGAATGAATGATCTGTAACTTGTTAACTCTGCTTTAGAAAGGATTGATGCCATCCATGCCAGCATCTCAAACATCAGTTCATATTTCTTCCTTCCCATGTATAGTACTTGAATGTCCTGTCATGATTTCAAGAATTCACTAAATTCTAGCGGCTGTGTTATTTTTAATTGTTTTACAAAATGGTGTCTAAAATATTGGATACCATTATGACATTTCTACACATTCAGATTAGTGCATCAAATTTCACATCATTTTTCTCTCTCAAGACTGTTCTTTCCTGTTATTCAGCTCTTCTTGATGGTCTCATTCCATCCCACTAATATTCCTTGCTTCTGATTTCTTGTCATACATATTACCATATTTCTACACTTTGTTCTGCCTTATGATCTCTGTCTTCCCTTTCAACTTCAACTTCCATGCAACACACAGACACACACACACACACACACACACACACATGAATGTATCACATTTACACATAAAGATTTATAATTTGTATCTGGAGTCTACATATAGAAGTAGAACCATGATACATGTCTAAGCCAGAATTATTTTTCATAACATAATGTATTGGTAAAAAGACAGTCTATCATTCTAATGACAAGATAATCTACCCAGTCACAGAATATATACAAAACAAAGAACTAGATAAACTACCTTATAGAAAAACCCACTAATAATGTTTTTATTTTGTATCAAAGTGGTGATATAAGTTTATATGCCAATCAATATAAACTATATTCTTGGCTTTGATCTGCCTTTTCTCTTATGACAGAGCTAAGGTGAGTTAGTGCCGTCACAGCTTGAAGTAGTTCCAGAAAATATTACATCATTCCTATATGTGATTAATGAGGTATGAATAGATTCTTTGTCTAGCAATATTTCTGTTAGTAATAGAATTCATTGTTCCTCTTAAACATCAGTGTGTATGTGTATTTGTGTTTGTCTTTGCTTTTGTCCCATACTGTTTCTGCTCTTCCACCCTCTGCCTTTGCAATGTAGTTTAGTGCAAAAATGTCCTGTTTTCTCTTTACAAAATTTCCTCTTTTAATATTTTTAATTTATTCTCTTATATATTAAATTCTAACCACATTCTCCCTTCCCTCCTCACCCCTCCCCCTCCCTCTATTTCCCCTTCCAAATTCACTCTTTCTTCATCTTTCTTCAGAAAAAGTCAGACTTATCACTTCATATTAATGCTGAAAAAGGCAACCACAGTAGTATGAAAAGGGGTTTATGTAGAGGTCTTTGATCCACTTTACTTTTGTGCAGGATGATAAATATGAGTCTATTTGCATTTTTATGCATGTAGACATCCAGTTAGACCAGCACCATTTGTTGGAGATGCTGTCTTTTTTTCCCCCCATTGTATGGTTTGGCTTCTTTGTCAAAAATTAAGTATCTGTAGGTGTGCAGATTTATTTCTGGATCTCCTGTTCAGTTCCACTGATCCACCATTCTGTTTCAATGCCAAAACCATACAGTTTTTTATTACTATTGTTCTGTAGTACAGCTTGAGATCAGAGATGGAGATATCTCCAGAAGATCTGTTGTTGTACAGGACTGTTTGGGCAATTCTGTTTTTTTTGTTTTGTTTTGTTTTGTTTTTCTATATGAAGTTGAGAATTGTTGTTGCAAGGTCTGTAAAGAATTGTGCTGATATTTTGATGGTAACTGCATTGAAACTGTAGATTGCTTTTGGCAGGATGTCCATTTTCACTATGTTAATCCTTCTGATCCACGAGTAGGGGAGATCTTTCTATCTTCTGATATCCTCTTCAATTTCTTTCTTAAGAGACGTGAAGTTTTTTTTTGTTTTTTGTTTTTTGTTTTTTGTTTTTTTTTCTGACAAGTCTTTCACTTGCTTGGTCAGAGTTACACCAAGGTACTTTATGTTATTAGTGGCTATTGCGAAGGGTGTTGTTTCCCTAATTTCTTTCTTAGCCCTTTTGTTTTTGGTGTACACAAGGGCTTCAACCAAAAATTGGGAGTCCATGAAACTGAAAAGCTTCTGTAAAGCAAGACACTGTTGTCAGAACAAAACAGCAGCCTACAGACTGGAAAAGGATCTTCACCAATGCTATATCTGATAGATATAGATATAGATAGAGGGTTAATATCCAGAACAAATAAAGAACTCAAGAATTTAAAAAGCAAAAAATCAGGTAATCCAATTAAAAATGAAGTACAGAGCAAAACAGAGAATTCTCTGTAGAGGAATATAGAATGTCAGAGAAACACTTAAAGAAATGCTCAACACCCTTAGTCATCGGGTGATGAAAATTTAAAAAACCCTGAGATTTCACCTTACACCCATTAAAATGGCTAATATCAAAAACTCAAGCAACAAGACATGCTGGAGAAGATGTGGAGAAAGAGGAAACATTCCTCCATTGCTGGTGGGAATGTAAACTTGTTCTACCACTTTGGTAAGCAATCTGCAACTTTCTCAGACAATCAGAAATACTGCTTTCTCAAGATCCAGCTACACCACTCCTAAGCATCTATTCAAAATATGTTCAAGTACACAACAAGGGCATTTGTTCAACCATTTTTCTAGCAGCTTTATTCATAATAGCCAGAACCTGGGAACAACCCAAATGTCCCTCAACAGATACAGAAATTATGGTACATTTACGCAATGGGCTACTACTCAGCAATTAAAAACAAGGAATTTATGAAACTTGTAGGCAAATGATGTAATCTAGAAAATATCATCCTGAGTAAGGTATCTTAGAAGCAGAAAGAACCATGTGGTATGTACTCACTTATAAGTGGATACTAGACATATAATATAGAATAACAAAACAAAACAAAACAAACAAACAAAAAACCCTAAAATCTATACACCTAAACAAGCTAAGCAAGAATGAGGTCCCTGGGTAAGATGATCAATTCTCACTCAGAAAGACAAATGGGATCGTCAGTGGAAGAAGGAGAAAACAGGGAACAGGACAGGAGCCTACCATAGAGGGCCTCTGAAAGACTCTACCCAGCAGTGTATCAAAGCATATGCTGAGACTCATAGCCAAACTTTGGGTAGAGTGCAGGGAATCCTATGAAAGAAGCAGGAGTTAATAAGACCTGGAAAGGACAGGAGATCTACAAAGAGAGCAACAGAACCAAAATATCTGGACACACGGGCCTTTTCTGAGACTGATACTACAACCAAGGACCATTCCTGGAAATAAGCTAGAACCCCTCTTCAGATGTAGCCTGTGGCAGCTCAGTATCCGAGTGGGTTTCCTACTAAGTGGAATAGGTGCTGTCTCTGAACTCAGTGGCAGGGTCTTTGACCCTCTCCCCACGCCCAAAGGGAGAGCAGACTTTTCAGGTCACAGAGGAGGACAATGCAGCCAGTCCTGATGAGACCTGATAAGCTAGGGTCAGATGGAAGGGGAGGAGGATCTCTCCCATCAGTGGATTTGAGAGAGGAATGAGAGGAGAAGAGAGAGGGAAGGTAGGATCAGGAAGGAATAATGGTGAATAAACTGTTATTAATATAAAGAAAATAAAAATTTAATTAAAAAGATGCTACGGCTTATAATCTTATTGAAACATCTTTCTCTGCTAATCAATATAGATTATACTATTAATATTGAAATACAAATATGTAGCTCAGTTTATTTGTGATAAGTTAAAATGTTGTATCAAGGTAAATTAATACTCAAGGTATAATTGTAATTTATTACCAGATAGATAGATAGATAAATAGATAGTCATTTACTAAGTAATTGATCAATTTTTAAATTTCCAAGTATTAATTAGGAACCAGAAAATTGGTTTCAGCCATATTTCACGGACTAAACTGATTTTCCTGATTCTGATTTTGTTTCAGAAGTCATAAATCTAGGTGCTACATTTTTATGTTAAAAACAAAATAACAAAGATACTATTGTAGAAAGATGGTAGAAATACTATTCAGATGCTCAGCTTCAGAGACTGAATCTTAACAGTCAAAAAAAAGGTGCTCAAGTGTTCATTCCCAATGGCAGTGATATATGTCTTCATTAAAGCAGATTTTTTTTTTCCTTAGTTATGCCTGGAGACCTAAAGGTCAGATGATACAAAAAAAATGTGTTTGATCATTTTTAAGATCAAATCTGTGCTGAGGGGATGCTTGTAAAATATAGGCTTTGACAGAGAATTGAGAAGGATTTCAGAAAGCCAAAGCCCCACTTGGTCAAGCAGTCTTAACATCATCCTCAGCTTGAGTAAACATTAATGAATTCCTTACCCATGAAAGATTCCTGATGTGACTTTTACAGCATTCATCTTTGAAAAGATTATTTTGAAATAGTTTTAAAGCAAACTATTATTTGCTTTCTTAAAACTTTTGTGATGTGAATGTTCCATGACCCAAGAGTGTCTTTCCTAAGGATCTGAGAGCCATTTCTTTGACATATACTCATCAGGAAGGGCAGATTTTTCTGCTCACCATAAGAGGAACAGGAATGTGACACTGTTAAGGAAAAATGAGCAAACATAGTTGGCTTAATAATGATAACCAGTCTTTTCTCTGACATTCTCCAGTGTTTTTTCATTGGGTTGCCTAAAACATTTGAAATATTCTCATCGTTTATCTTTTTTTATCTTTCATTTTTATTTTTTAAATATTAGTTACAATTTATTAACTTTGTATCCCAGCCGTATCCCTCTCCCTCATTCCCTCCCAATCCCACCATCCCTCCCTCATCTCCTCCTTGACCCTTTCCAAGTCCACTACCATGGGAGGACCTCCTCCCCTTCCATCTGACCCTGGTTTATCAGGTATCTTCAGGACTGAATTCAAATGTCTGTCTTTCCTTATAATAACCTTAAAAACATTGCTTTTATAGCAAATGTTCACTGTGATTTGTTTTCCCTTTAGGTTACATGACTCAGGGTATAACACTGTGTTGGTAGTTGTTAGTTTTTCCTTGACAGTCATAGGTAATTCTATTAAGGATAAGTTGCAGGCTTTTAAGCTCCAGGGAAACATCAGCTATGATACAGAGAATTTGCCTAAGTAGAAAGTAAGGTACAGAACTGTTGTGGCCTTACTCTCTAGAACTAGAATCATATGTCAGAGTACTTTTGCAGGAAATTTAATCATACGGTGAACCCAGAGAGTGTGCTGTTTTCTGGAAAAAAAAAAACAAAACTGTTTCTAGATGTTGCGCGGCTCAGCCCTAACACACACCATTAATACAAGAGATTTATGCTTGAGTTAGATAAAATCAACCCTAGTTCAAGAGTCAGAATAAGCAACCAGTTGACGGAGTGAATATAGGGGAAAAATACAGAAAAAGAGGAAATCAGGAAGATGAATAGAGAGACACACAGAAAGTAGAAGGGTGGGACATTCAGCTTGAGGGGTTTGGGCAAATGTATTGTGGAAGGAGGCTTTTTTCTTCTGAGACATCAGCTGAGGAGGAAAATCAGTAGGGTGCTTTCTTTGCCTCTCTGACCTAGCAGACTTTCACCCCAGCATCTAGATCCTAAGCCTCTACTGGTAAACTGAAATATTTAACGTTTTGCTAGAAACAACAAAGTACATTAGCAAAATTGAACAGCTGGATGTAAATAAGATATATGAAAAAAGGGATTTATTCTGGAAATTGATATGTGCTACAAACATATATATATATATATATATATATATATATATATATATGCATAGATATAGTAGAAATTGAACCATACAATTATAAATGCTAAATCCCAACATCTGTTGTTTAAAATTGGAGCAATGAATTAGTATTGTGGCTCATTCCAGGGAAGAAAAATCTCTAAGTCCAGAGCCCTAAAGACAAGGATGAAAAGATCAGAGGAAAGAGGACGAAGGTCTATGCCTAGCACAAAGAGAAAGAGAATGGTACTTCTGGCTCTATTTTGTTCTGACTGAGCCTTTAGAGAACTAGGTGATGCCAGCAGACATTTGTGATGCTAAATTTCTTTAGCTAGAACTGTTCAAACACGTATCTCTTCTGAAGCATTCTCAAATAAATAACATTTGCCAGCTGTCTAAAAGTTCCTTAGTTCAGTCAAGATCACGTGCAAAATTAACTGCTACAAGCTTCACTGCAAGCTTCAGTCTCTGCCTTATGATAGAGTCATATACCACATGCAAGGCTTTCAGGAGCTACCAAGGCATTGTAGGGTTCAAACAAAGTTCTTTCCTTTTTTCTTTTTATTTTGGGTAGATTTAAGATTTGAATTTGTTACTCAAAGACTTATTTTTAACTAGACTCAAACGTGGAAGTAGAAGCTCTCAGCAAGGACAGCCTATGTCTCTTAGAAATCAGTTTGTGGCATTTTTTTTTCCTTTGGCTTCTCTCATTCTCTTGGCCAAAAGTTTGATATATTATGCAACCTCCTCCTTATATCTCTTAGTTGTGGAAGCCAGAGTGGATTTGATTAGCCAAAATGGAGTGCATATTGTCGTTTGGTGCTGAGCTTGAGTAGTGGTCTCTGGTAAATAAAGTTTTTCCTTCTGACTTTGGCAGTCAGTCAGCTTCTGAAAGACTGACCTTGGCAAGCTTTGCATTAGGGAGCTCTGTTCCTAGGAACAAGATAGACAAGTTCCGCGCAACCCTGGGAGCCAGATAGCGGGTTCCGTGCAACCTTGAGTGAACCCTCAGAGAGCAGCCAGCTGATGCAGATGGATGTTATAGCGAAGAAAGTTCCTTGTTTCTCTCCTGCTTTTATATAGCTGGTTCTCCCTTCAATAAATTGGCACCTTGATCAATGACTTGGTGTCCTCCTTTGTGTCGCCTTGTTCTCTCTCTCTCTCTCTCTCTCCTAGCCCTCCCTCAGGTGGTATCTACAAGTGTGACTGAGGGCGGCCACACTTAGTGTATTGCTCCTTCATAGCAATACAAGAGTATTTGTGTTATAGGACAAGTGGATAACAAGTGGTTGAATCTTAGGTGCTTTGCTCCCAGGCTTTTCTCTTAGTTTAACATTTGTTTGTTTGTTTTGTTGTTGTTCATATACTGGCAGACATCATCTTCTTTAAAGAGACTGAGAATATTTCTGGTTGCACTTTTGGACCCTCGCTGCCAAGGCACAATAGTATCTGTCATTCCAGGAATATCCTTCACTTCTTTTCCATACAATAACCAAGGGCTACAGAAGTTACAAAGCATCTGGGAAGAGACTTGTGCTTCTTCTCTACTATTGTCCATGCTCTAAAGCAATAAGGACCCTTACACAACAGTAGGCACACTTTGCTATGCTCCAAGAAACCTTGCTTTATGAGAAAAAATCTTTTTGGTTCTTCCCATCACTAATTCAGACCACTTAACCCTTCCAGTTTTCACCGAGAGCATCAGCAGCTAGTCTGTGGCCTTGTGCTTCTTATAGAATGTAAGAATATCGCATTGCATCTTTCATTCCAATAAGTTTCCGACAGCTGGTATATGGGAAGTAGATATTCAGTTTCATGTTGACACAGTTGATGGCCTGGGAGGCACCACAAAAGATCAGAGTTGAGCATTTTAAATGATCTTGGCTCCTGGGTGATGTAGACAGTGTATGGGACTCAGTAGGAACTTAACAAAGGAAAGCAAAGCAGATTGACCCTCACTGGTGTTGTGTACAGAAGCCATAGTGTCATGTTATTGCTATAGTGGGGTCAAGAGTCCAGGTGACTCTAAATTTTAGCCAGAGTGAGATTAGTACAATAATGAATCAAAGTCAGGCAGGATAAAAAGTCTGCTAGACTCAACACCAGTCCTTATAAAGCAGTTTCAAAGAAGGTGGACATCCTTTCTACAGTTTACTGTATCTGAGAAGAGAGCTGACTAAAGAGGTCCAAAAGTATAGAGAGAACTACAATAATTTGATCTTGAACACAGGACCAACCCCAGTAGGAAGAAGTGGGATAAGAAATTCAAGAGATTGTATATTTACCTAAAACAATCTGTTTTCATGTGAATCAGAACTACTTAATCTTTGTTTTTCTATATATATTGAGAGAGATAGATAGACAAAAAAAATTTTTAATGGTTTATTCATTTTATATCCCTATTGTAGCCCCTTTCTCAACTCCCACCACCCCTCCCTCTTTCCTCCTCTCACCTTCTTCTAGTCCACAGAAAGTGGAAGCCCTCCTCTCCTACTATCTGACCCTATCCTATCAAGTCTCATCAGGACTGCCTGTATCTTCTTCCTCTGTGGCCTGGCAAATCTATGCTGCCAGGGGGAAAATGATCAAAGAGATCAAAGAGCAGGCAGCAGAGTACATGTCAGAGACAGCTTTTACTTCCCTTATTAGGGAACCCACATGCAGACTTACCTGTCTATGAGCTATATCTGAGTAGTGGGTCTAGATCCTCTCCATGCATGGTCCTTGGTTGGCACATTAGTCTCTGCATGCCACCCTGGGCCCAGATTTGTTGGTCTCCTTGTGGAGCTCCTGTCCTTCTTTCCCCTCTTTCTTCCATAAGACTGCCTGTGCTCTGCCCAAGGTTTGGCTGGGGGTCTCTGCATCTGCTTCAGTCCCCTGCTGGGTGAGTCTTTCAGAGGACATTTATGGTTGGCTCTTTTCCTGTTATCTCTTTTCAACCTTTTCTGGTGCCTATTCTATTTGTCCTTCTGAATGAGAATTAAGCATACTCCATAGGGTCCTTATTATTATATACCTTTTATAGGTTTGTGGATTTAGAATGCTTATTCTGTATTATATGGCCAATATCTTATATAAGTGACTATATACCTAGTATGTCTTTCTGGTTCTGGGTTACCTCACTCAAAAATATCTTTTACCTCCATATATTTGCTAGCAAATATCATGATTTTCTTGTTTTTAATAGCTGAATAGTATTCCATTATGTAAATGTACCATAATTTCTTTATCTGTTCTTCGATTGAAGGGAATCTACGTTGTTTCCAGATTCTGGCTATTACAAATTAGAGCTCCTATAAACATAGTTGAGCAAATGTTTTTGTTGTATAAAGTATATTGAATGGTGAAGAAATACTTAAATTTCAATATTCCTAGTCATCAGGAAAATGCAAATTCAAATGACTCTGAAATTCTATCTTATACCCTTCAGAATAGCTAAGATCAAAAACTCAAGTGACAGCACATGCTGGTGAGGATGTGCAGAGAGGGTAGAAGGAGTGCAAACATGTATAACCACTGTGAAGAACAGTCTGGCACTTTCTCAGAAAATTAAGATTAGTGCTACCTCAAGACCCAGCTATACTCTTCCTGTAATATACCCAAAATATGCTCCACCAGAGCTTCTCTTATCTTCAAGAAATTGATTTTGGGTTTTTAAAGTATAAGAACATGGTAATAAATATTAATTCAACTGCTGAAAATTAAACTTATATACAACAAATTCTCTGTAAAGTACTCTGTAAAACTTGAATTCTGCTCCACACTGGCCATATTAGCATCACTGATTGATATTCCCTAATTTTTCAATAAGCATGCATTTTTTCAGTTATGTTGTTAAACTTTAATTGAGTACTGTTAAGAACTTATAATGCTTTGATCATGGTACACATTTAAAAACATAATGCTCATTAGTGGCTAAGTAGTAGATATGTTGCCAGGATTAATAAAAAGAAGAATTAAAACAGCACCCTTGAATTCATGTAGCAGTTATGGGAAAACTGTAGGACCGGAGTAAATTACAGTCACTAACTTTTAAATAAATGAAGATTTACTAGAACATAGTCACATTCATTTTGGACCTGTTCTCTATGAAAAGAAACATTACTTTTAAAATGATCTTACTGCAGCAATCCTGAACATCTGTACAAAGTCCCAATTTATTTCTAATATCAGAGATCAGACCTCTACTCTTGCCTGATGCGTCTAAAACAAAAAGGGGGAACTGTAGAGAGCTGCGGAATGCTATGCCTTAAAGATGGAGCTGGTTTCTGCCTTCCACCTTCCCGATGGTGAGTGCTCTCTGTCACGAACAACTCCACATTTGGCTAAGGCCGAGGATCTGGCTTGCTTCTATGTATGTGGACCTATCTGCATTGCCCCCGTGGCACGCCTGGGTTGGCTACCCAGAGGCTATTTAAGCTGTGGGCTGGCTTTCCCCAGGGTCCGAGGATTGTTCAATGTTCCTGAATAAACTGCATTGAAAAAAAAAAAAGAAAGGGGAGGAGGTCCTCCCCTATCAGTGGACTTGGAAAGGGGCAGGGAGGAGATGAGGGAAGGAGGGTGGGATTGGGGAGGGAATGATGGATACAGCTGGGATACAGAATTAACAAAATGTAGCTAATGAGAAAAATAAAATTAAAAAGAAATTAAAAAAATGATCTTACTGATCTATGCAACATGGTACCAATGCAAGGCTGAATAATTAACAGACCAAGAGAATAGGGAATTTGGTAAGTTAAATGGGAATCTAATACCACAGGGAATTACCCATTCCAGGTATAGTTTGGGGCTTTATTCTAAAAGAAGTAGATATTTAATGAAGTTTTTTAAAGTTGTGGGGAATGGGAGAAAGATATCAGACATGGATTGTTTATAACTTGACATAATTTGCACATTGAAAAAATAATAGACTAGGCACTTTAATAGACAACTGCCCCAAAGAAAATATACAGATAGGAAACAGTAATTGGCAGATACTATGTCATACATAATATACATTATCATAGGACTGTCTTGAACTTGCCGAATCCTGAAAAATGATGCAGAGACTATTATTATTTACTGTAGTTTAGGCCTCAGCTGACTAGCTCCCAGATAGCTAATCTAACTTAAATTAACTTGACTATTCTAATCCACATCTGCCACTTGGCCCATTACTTCTTATACATTCTTGACATCTGTCTCTTTCACCTCTGTATCACACTGTCAAATCTTCCTGCATAGCCTGTCTCTGCCCAGATATCTCTGCCTTTCCTCCGCTGCATAGATATTGATGATCATATCTTTATTAAACCAACCAGAAGGTGAGGGATGTGCATCTTCACAACATATGATTCAGGTGCTAATCTATAAAAATAACAACAACAAAGTCCAAACAGTACTCAGCTCTCTACTGACATAGAAATCAACTTTTGAATAATACAAATACAACATTTGCCCACTGTACAAAAATATTACCTCAACAATATATAAGATATGGGGTGGACGGGAAAGGGCACTCCCACTTTCTGAGAAATAGGTGAGGGATTAGAGGAAAGGAAGAGAGAATGGAGCGGGAAGGGGAAAAGGGATGGGGTTAAAACCAAGATGTAGGTTGAATAAATAGTAAATAAATAAATATATATATATAAAGTATATTAAGATTTAAATGGCTAGATGAACCCTTTGTATATAATTTAGTCATGAAGAAAAATTATTAAACCTGGTCACTTCTTTCATTGAAGTCATTTTTATATTTAAGTGTTTATAACCAGGGAAGTGGTTATTCTGATCACATGACAAGTTGTTAGGTTTGTCCTTTAATAGGATTTGGTTTTCTACAAGAGGAAATATGTGGTACATCCATCTGGAAAGATGTAATAGTGAGGAGAAAGAGAAAGTAGTCAGATAGATGATCTGTTTGTAACAGTAAAGAGGATGTGTAATTGTAAGCAGCAAAGGAAATACTCACTAAGTAGAATGAAAAGGAAGAAAACAACAAAGAAGAAGGAGAGAACTGATGTTTACTCTTGAAGACCTTAAAGCTCAATATAGAACCCCCCCCCCAAAAAAAATAAAAGGAATTAAGAGACAAAAATTACTGAGGCAGGGAAGTTAATCAGAAAGTTATAGAAAATTCCCCTGAAAGTGGCATGGGTTCTAAATATACAATTAAAGATAAGCATGACTTTAATGAAAGAAGTGGCCAGGTTTAATAGTTTTGATATGCTCTTAACATCAATTTTCTATGGAAAAAGATAACATAAGTTCAATAAAAACCAAGGGATATAAGAGATCTCAGTGAAATATGGCAGGAATTATTACTATTTTGCTATGTGTGCTGTTACAGGCCTCTAATCCCGAAAGTTGGCAGGTAGAGGTAGGAACATTATGAATTGAAGCCAACCTAGTGAGACGCAGGTATGAGCAGAGATAAGTTTTGAACGTTTCCGCAAGTCAACATTGAAGTAAGAAGTAATGTCTTCATATGAGTTAAACACCATTTAAATATATTTATAATTTTCCTGAAAATATCAATCTCATAAGATCAATATCTAAGATTTGTTTTATGTTTAATGTTATTCAGTGATGTAAACAAAGACTGATGAACAAGTATGGGTTCACCCTTGAGTTCTCTAGGGTTACTCACTCTTCTGGAAGTTAAAAGTTTAAGAAAGACATTCCCCACCAGGGTATTGAAGCAGATACTGAGACTGATAGTCAAACTTTGGGCAGAGTGCAGGAATCCTTATGGAAGAAGAGTGAGATAGAAAGACATGGATGGGACAGGAACTCCACAAGGAGACCAAAAGAATCAAAAACCCTTCCCCCGGGCTTGACTGAAGAGACCAATACTCCAACTAAGGACCATGCATGGAGAGGACCTAGCTTCCCTGCTGAGAGTAAGCACATAGGCTGTTCAGTTTCCAAGTGGGTTCCATAGTAAGGGAAACAGGGGCTGTCTCTGATATGAACTCAGTGGCTAGCTCTTTGATCACCTCCCCCTGGGGAGCACAGCCTTACCAGGCCACAGAGGAAGATGATGCAGTCAGTCCTAATGAGACCTGATAAACTAGGGTCAAATGGAAGGGGAGATGACCTCCCCTATCAGGGACTAGGGAAAGGGCATCAGGGGAAAAAAGGGACAGTGGGTGGGACTAGGAAGACATGAGTGAGGGGGTTACATTGTGGATACAAAGTGAGTAAATTATAAATAAATTAATTAATAATAAAGAAAGTTTGGGTAAATGAACATTTGTCACATGTTTTCAGGAATTATTAAGTGAACTTAAAGAGTCATAAACAACTTTTTGAACTTTTTTCCTGAGAATCCACTGAGATGTAACATATCTTCTCTTAAAGTTAGTAGAGACACCATTCCCAGGGAAAAACCAGACCTCCAAAATAGTTTGAAGCTAATGGTATTTTCTTTTATTTTACTTTTTGCCAACCCATCATAAGCTCAGTGCATGCTAAATGCCAGATTCACAGGTGCTATTTTAATTTGTATATTCATAGCAACTTCATTTACCTAGCCAAAAGGAGGCCCCTCCAAATACCCTATCATGTTATAGTTTAGTAATAACCAGCAGGCAGCTAAAATGTCAAGCAAAGGTTTCTAATGAGTCTTAGCCGCAGGGTTGTGATCTCTCCTCCACTTCTGAGCAGCCACTGTGAAGCGTTTTCTCTGCTTTTGCTCAGTTGCCACTGCAAAGACTCATTTCAGTTGGTGAGAATCTTCTGGAGAATTACCTGCCTAATCCTCTCAAAAGTTTCAATTGTAATTTAAATAAGTTCTTTGTCAAACATCAGGTGCAATGGTTTTCACATTTAGTAACCAGATGACTCTTTAACAAAACGTTACATAGAAACTGTAACTGCTCAGCAATCAAAAAGGAGGAAATCATGAAATTTGCAGGCAAATGGTGGGATCTAGAAAAGATCATTCTGAATGAAATATCCCAGACAGAGAAAGACAAACATGGTATATACTTACTTATATAGACCTATAAGATATGATAAACATAATGAAATCTATACACCTAAAAATGATAATCAAGAGAGCAGACATGGGGTAAGATGATCAATCCTCGTTTAGAAAGACAGATGAGATGTGCGTTGAACGTATGACAGGAGTCTACTGAGCGCATCTAACTAGCAGTGTTTTCAAAGCAAAGACTCATGACCAAAGCTTTGGCAGAGTACAGGGAATCATAAGAAAGAAGGGGAGTTAGTCTGATGGGGAAAGGATAGGAGCTCCACAAGGACCAAATATATCTGGGCACAGCGTCTTTTCTGAGACTGACATTCGACCAAGGACCACGAATGGATATAACCTAGAACCTCCGCTCAGATGTAGCTTGTGGTAGCTCAGTAACCAATTGGTTTCCCAAAGTGAGGGGAACAAGGACTATTTCTAACAGGATCTCATTGACTGGCTCTTTGGCCTCCCCACCCCCCAAGGGAGGAGCAGTCCTGTTAGGCCACAGAGGAGGGCTTTGCAGCCAGTCCTGAAGATACCTGATAAAACAGGATCAGATGAATGGGGAGGAGGTCCCCCCTCTCAGTGGACTTGGAAAGGGGCACAGTGGAGATGAGGGAGGGAGGGAGGGACTGGGAGGGAATGAGGGATCCGGACATGGCTGGGATACAGAGTTAATAAAATGTAACTGATAAGAAAAAAAATAAAATTAAAAAAAAAAGAAACTGTCACCAGCATTTTCTTATCATTATGTATCATATCAGAATATGCAGAACCCCTGGTCCTTATGCAGTATGTGGTACTTTATATATATCCGTAATATAGAATATATATACATCATAGATAGATAGATAGATAGATAGATAGTAGATAGATAGATAGATAGTAGATAGATAGATAGTAGATAGATAGTAGATAGATAGATAGATAGTAGATAGATAGATAGTAGATAGATAGTAGATAGATAGATAGATAGATAGATAGTAGATAGATAGATATAGGCAACTTTCAGTAACAGGAAACAAATTTAAGGAGTGCAACACTTCCATTTCTGGAGTACACATCATGCAGATGACGATATGGCTTTCCAGGAATTTGTTTATCTTGGCTTACCAAATCACAATATCACAAATCACCTCCCTCGCATACCCTGATGTTCCTGTTCCCCTTTCTTTCTGCACTGCCATGCATTGAGTGTTTTCAATGCATGTAAATATAGACACTTATTTTTCTGCTAAAATTTAATTATCAAATTAAGGTTCTTTAATTTTTTATTTCTAATTTCAGCACTATAACAACTAGCAAGGCTTAGATAACACATATTTATTCATCTGAATTAATGAATGCATTGAATGTATTAATTCATAATTGCATAATTGTGTAAAGTATAATAGTTAATCACATTTAAAATCTAAATCTATAATTATTTTTCCTTTTGTCTTTAAAATATTAGGTAAATCCCTCAAAATAGTGGCATTAATATATCTAGTAGAATTAAAGCACATTCACATTAATGTTGAACCATTTCTATTTTTGGTTCTACATGGAGTGACTCAGAATAGGAGTACAATAGAATCATCTTCATTTACATGTGAACTACCCCACTGTTCCTATTGTATCAGCTTGGTAAGGGGAAAGCATTGGCCCTAATACCCTTCATCTGGATAGCTTGAAAAATAAACACAGACACTTTAACGAAACTTCTCATTTTACTTTTGTCTTTCCTGGTAAAAACTGACTAGCATTATCAAGTCACACTGTTGTTGTGAATGATCATACTGGTTGAATGTGAATCCACATTTTAAAGGTACGAACCCACCTACTAATACATAGATATTATCTAAAATCCTCCTGAGATTAGCCACTTTTCTTCCATTTGGCCCTTCCAAAGAGTCAGTCTTTCAACTTTTACTTTCTTAGGCACATTATGTAAGCAGCTGTACAATTAGGATTTGAATTTTAAATCTGGCGTTTTAAAATATAGTCAATATTTCTCCATTGCACACTTCTAGCAGTTGTCTGTTGCATAATCAGCATGAAATCGAACAAAACGGTACACCAAAGAAACACAGAGACATCTGCCTAACTGCTTTATCGAGCGTTTTAGAAATTCTGCGGAAGCTTTGCTGTATCACCTGTGGTGGAACAGATGTGGTGACTGTGTGGAGCATATATTAAGGTTATAGAATACTTTCTATAAAGATACACCAAATGCAGAAAAACATATTTTAGCTTATGAAAAGGTCCGCAAGAGATATAAATCACATTCTCCTATTACAGAGCTGTGGGCTGAAGAGAATATACCATTTGAGACAGCTCCAGCTGAGTAAGGATTTTATGAGGAAGAGCATGAATAAATTACAGTTTCAAATCTTGTCATTTTTCTTAATATGAAAATACTTCATTTTAGGAATAAAACTGAGAGTCACAGTGAATCAAATATTTTTTTTGTGTGTATAGAGGATACTTAATTATCTCTTTTGTTTTTAAGTAATTCTTCATTAAGATATTTTTGATGGAATTGCAGAAAGCTATTTTACAAACTACCAAAGTCATAGCTCTCTTTAGTGCCTAGTTTGCAAAAAACTTGGAAAAAAATAAAAGGGGTGGAGGATTGGTGAGAAAGAACAATTTAAAGTACTAGGGCTCAAGGAAGCCACAGTGGGGTGCACTCTGTTCTTATGGAGGGCTTTGGAGAGGCCACACTAGCCAGGCTTGTGGTACTCTTCTGGGTTTTGTGTAGTCAACATTAAGCATAATGTGTTATGTGATTGTCCAGATTGTGATAGAGTCCATGGCTTGTTTGTATCCTTTGGAAATCTGCTTCTGGACCCATAACCATCTTCTGTGTTTCTTTCATCTCAGTTTCAGTGATTGTTAACTGAATTCAGAATCTCTGCATGAGGGAAGGTAGGATCAATGTAAATAAGAATGAAAATGGAGCAAGTAGGAGGCAGCATGTGTGCTAATCAAACAAGGTGGGGAAAAATGTTAGACATTGGAGAGAAGGGTCTCCAGGGACCCCTGAGAATACTGCTTCTTTTGTGGCAGGTTCGTTTCAAATCTGGGGAGGCTGCTGGCTAGGTTACAGGGGTGGCCCTGACTGTCAGAGGCCCAGGCTACTAGGGATGTCTATACAGTAGTACTAAAGGATCAAAAGAATTAAAAAGTTTCTCTCTAGGTTTACACAGAAAATGAGGGAGATGCAATAAGTGAGTCCTCCAGCTCCTTGATCCAGTCTGAGAACCTGACCTGCATATTCTCTTATCATTTATGATAAATTATTTCAAGTAGTATGTGTTCACATCACAAAACTGCATATTTGAAATAAATATAAAGGAAACAAATCTAATATTTAATAAATGTGTTTTTAGATACTTAAAAATTACAAGAATTTCTGTAATTTTTTTTAAAGCCAGGCACCCAGCTACTCAGGAGGCTCTGAATCTTTGGAAGAGCACTTGAACCAGTACTTAAAGGCCAACGTTGGCAACACAATCAAGCAAGATGTAATCTTAAAAAAAAAAAAGCCCAACACACACACACACACACACACACACACACACACACACAAACAAAAAACCTAAAAGCCCAACACAAAACCAAAATATTAACAAAAATGCCTTTTTATCTCTTATATTGTTGCTTAGGTTTTGTTAAAAATGGTTACAGTCAGAAATATAAGCCCAAGGGAAAGATGACTTAGCAGTTAAAAGTACTTACTACTCTTGTAAGAGATCACAAACTCAATTTCCAACACCAGTGTTATCATGGCTCACATTGACAATCGCAAGCTACTGTGGATTCAACAGATTCAATGCCTTCTTCATGCTTCTTCAGGAACCTGTACCATGCATAGATCCACACAGACCCACAGAGACACAGGGAGAGGGTTGATTTGGTGGAGAAGTGGAGCTCAATTAATTAAAATGAAACAAACCTTTAAAGGTATGTGTGTCTGTGTGTCTGTGTGTATGTGTATGTATGTACCTAAGATTTTATCTGGTGATTGTTTATATGATGAAATAACCTCATGGGAAACCTAAGATCAGCTTGCATAAAAACTTTTTGTCAATATCATTGATAATTTTAGTCTTTATTCTTTCAGAGTGAACAAAACTATTTATAGTTAAATGCTAAAGATTCAGAATTTGGTTGGCTCAGAAAAGGCTTGACTTGAACACGTAGAGTGGCACATTGAACTGCAGGGTACAGTCAAACTTTGGTGTAGATACACCTATGGGCTTCCAGCAGGAGCCGGGAGTTTTTATACTGGTGTTAACCATTATTTTCTTTCTGTATTAAACATTATTGAGCATGGGAATCAATTTGAATTTTTGGAGACAGATGTGGCTTAGTCTTTTTGTAGCAATTGCCGAGTTATACAGATTTTACATTGCTGTGAAACATGGTTTATATAATTCTCTATTTAAATGGCTTGTAGAACATAGTGGATGAACTTCATAAAGATGCCTTTTTGTCCAAATACTACTAATCCTATTCATTTTTTCCAATCTGAGTCCTAAAGAAAATGCCTGTTTTATTTTCTCCATACCATTTAGTTTTCTCACTGTCATATTATGTTCTTCTCAGAAGTATATTTCTGTGCCATCATAACAGATGTGCCTGTTAAACTCATATTTTTGTTAGAAGAGTTTATTTGGGATTATGGTTCTAGAGGAAAACAACCTATAATGCTATGGATAGCATAGACGCCAGAAACTGATATTAAAGCTGGAACAGGAAGCTAAAGCTGAAAGGTCATACTCACAATGCAGAGAGAGAAACTGGAAATGGACCATGTCTTTAAATTCTCAAAGCCTTCTTATTTCTATTGCATTTGTCCTTTTGAGTAAAGATTGAGCATCTTCTCTAGGATCTTCCTTGTTTTTTAGTTTCTTTAGAAGCATAGATTTTAGTATGTTTATTACATATTATGGGGCTAATATCCACATATGAACGAATACCATGTGTGTCTTTCTGCTTCTGGGTTACCTCACTCAGGATAATCTTTTCTAGTTTCCCCCATTTGCCTGCAAATTTCATGATTTCCTTGTTTTTAATAGCAGCATAGTTTTCCATTGAGTAAATGTACCAAAATTTCAGTATATATTCCTCCCTCGAGAAACATCTAGGTTGTTTCCAGCTTCTGGCTATTATGATTAGAGCTATTACACACATGGTTGAGCAAATGCCTTTGTTGTATAGATGAGCATAATTTAGAAATGTACCTAGGAATGTTATTGCAGGATCTTGAGGTGAACAGGACAAGAGCCTCCCACAGACAGCCTCTGAAAGACTCTACTGAGCAAGTTATCAAAGCAGAGGCTGAAACTCATACCCAAAGTCTGGGCAGAGTACAAGGAATTCTTTGAAAGAAGGTGGAGATAAAAAGACCTGGAGGAGGGTTCCCCTTTCTCCACAACCTCTCCAGCATGTGTTATCGCTTGAGTTTTTCATCTTGGCCATTCTGATGGGTGTAAGGTGATATCTCAGGGTCGTTTTGATTTGCATTTACCTGATGGCTAATGAGGATGAGCATTTCTTTAAGTGTTTTTCTGCCATTCGATATTCCTCTGTCGAGAATTCTCTGTTTAGCTCTGTTCCCCATTTTTTAATCTGCTGGTGGGAATGTAAACTGGCACAACCACTCTGGAAAGCTATCTGGTGCTTTCTAAGACAAATAGGAATAGTGCTTCCTCCAGACCCAGCTATACCACTGCTAGGTATATACCCAAAGTTTGTTCAAGTACACAAAAAGGACACTTGCTCAACCATGTTTATAGCAGCTCTATTTGTAATAGCCAGAACCTGGAAACAACCCAGATGTCCATCAACGGTGGAATGGGTACAGAAACTGTGGTATTTTTATACAATGGAATACTACTCAGCAATCAAAAAGGAGGAAATCATGAAATTTGCAGGCAAATGATGGGATCTAGAAAAGATCATTCTGAGTGAAATATCCCAGAAGGAGAAAGACAAACATGGGATATACTCACTTATATAGACCTATAAGATATGATAAACATAATGAAATCTATACACCTAAAAAAAAATAATCAATTGAGCGGACATGGGGTAAGATGATCAATCCTCATTTAGAAAGACAGATGGGATGTGCATTGAACGTATGACAGGAGTCTACTGAGCGCATCTGAAAGACTCTAACTAGCAGTGTTTTCAAAGCAAAGACTCATGACCAAACCTTTGGCAGAGTACAGAGAATCATAAGAAAGAAGGGGAGTTAGTCTGATGGGGAAAGGATAGGAGCTCCACAAGGACCAAATTTATCTGGGCACAGGGTCTTTTCTGAGACTGACATTCAACCAAGGACCATGTATGGAAATAACCTAGAACCTCCACTCAGATGTAGCCTGTGGTAGCTCAGTAATCAATTGGTTTCCCAAAGTGAGGGGAACAGGGACTATTTCTAACAGGAACTCAATGACTGGCTCTTTGGTCTCCCCACCCCCGAAGGGAGGAGCAGTCCTGTTAGGCCATAGAGGAGGGCTTCGTAGCCAGTCCTGAAGATACCTGATAAAACAGGATCAGATGAAGGGGGAGGAGGTCCCCCCTCTCAGTGGACTTGGAAAGGGGCACAGTGGAGATGAGGGAGGGAGGGAGGGAGGGACTGGGAGGGAATGAGGGATCGGGACACGGCTGGGATAGAGTTAATAAAAGGTAACTGATAAAAAAAAAAAAAAAAAGACCTGGAGGGGAGGAGAAATCTGAAAGGAGATCAACAGAGCCACAAAAACTGCAGAGAAACAGTGAAAGAAATTCTCAACATCCTTAGCCATCAGGGAGATGCAAATCAAAACAACCCTGAAATTTCAATTTACATGCATCAGAATGGCTAAGATAAAAATCTCAAGAGACTTCACAGGCTGGAGAGGGTGTGGAGAAAGGGGAACCCTCCTCCATTGCTGGTGGGAAGGTAAACTTGTACAACCACTTTTGAAATCAATCTGGCACTTTCTCAGAGAAGTAGAAATTGTGCTACCTCAAGATCCAGATATACCATTCCTAAGCATATATCCAAAATATGCTAAAGTACACAACAAGGGCATTTGTTCAACCATGTTCATATCAGCTTTATCTGTAATAGCAAGGACCTGGAAACAACCCAGATGATCCTCAAAAGAGGAATGGATACAGAAATTGTGGTAATTTACACAATGTAATGCTACTCAGCAATTAAAACAAGGACATCATGAAATTTGCAGGCAAATGGTGGAATCTAGAAAAAAATCATCTGGAGTGAGGTATCCCAGAAGCAGAAAGACACACAGTATATACTCACTTATAAGTTGATACTAGACATATAAGATAGAATAAATATACTAAAATCTGTTCACTTAAAGAAGCTAAGAAAGAAGGAGAACCCTGCTTAAGATGATCAAGCTTCACTCAGCAAGACAAATGAGATGGATATTGGAAGTAGGAGAAAACAGGAAACAGGATAGGAGCCCCCACAGATGGCCTCTGAAGGACTCTATCCAGCAGTGTATCAAAGCAGATGTTGAGACTCATAACTAAACTTTGGGCAAAATTCAAGGAATCTTATGAAAGAAGGAGGAGATAGTGAGATTTGGAGAGGACAGGAGCTCCAAAGGATAGCAACAGAACCAAAATATCTGGGCACAGGGGTCCTTCCTGAGACTAATACTTGAACCAAGGACCATTCATGGATATAACTTAAAACCACTGCTTAGATGTATCCATGGAAGCTCAGTATCCAAGTGGGTACCCTGGTAAGTGGAACAGGGACTACCTCTGACATGAACTCAGTGGCTGGATCTTTGACCACCACTCCTCCCCTTGATGGGGGAGCTGCTTTGCCAGGCCACAGAGGAGAACAATACAGCCAGTACTGATGAGAGCTGATACACTAGGGTCAGATGGAATGGGAGGAGGACCTTCCCTATCAGTGGACTTGGAGAGAGACAGTGAAGGAGATGAGGGAGGGAGTTTGGGATTGGGAGGGAAAGAAGGAGGGGGCTACAGCTGAGATACAAAGTGAATTAACTCTAATTAATATAAAAACTAAAAATTTAATTAAAAAAATAACTGAGCCCTGAGGTCCCTGAAAGAAATGATAACCCAACCAAGGACAATGCATAGAGAGAACCTAAAACCCTGGCTCTGATGTAACACATATTTTTGGTCTCCAAATGGGGTCCCTAGTAAGGGGAATAGGGAATTTCTCTAGCATGAACTCAGTGGCTGGCTCTGTGATCACCTCCCCTCGGAGGTGCAGCCTTGCCAGTCCACTGAGGAAGATAATGCAATCAGTCCTGATGAGACCTGATAGGCTAGGGTCAAACAGAAGGGGAGGAGGTCCTCCCCTATAAGTGGACTAGTGGAGCAGCATAGTAGAAGAGGGAGGGAAGGTGAGTTTGGGAGAAGACAAAGGAGAGTGTCACAGCAGGGAATCTACTTGAATAAATTGTAATAAGTGATAATAAATATCCTCAAAGCCTGCTTCTAGAGACATCTTCCATTACAGCCACTCCAAACAGCACTACCCCACAAACAGCACCAGCAACTGGTGTTCAAATACCCAGGCTATGGGGAAAACCCACAATATTAGAAAAAATAAAAACCTAAAAACTGCAGCTTGAGATGACATTAAAATAATTGTTTTTTTTTAAATCCTACTATGCCTCACTTCCTTGATGTTTTACCACAGTAAAACAGTTCTCAACTTTTGTATTTAAATGTTCAAATATTTTTTAAATGATAAAGCTTATTATATGTTTTAAGTTATCTTTATTAGATGGTTGAAAAATATTTCATTAACATTCACGTTTTGCTATGATTAAAGTCTATTAAAAACTAGGGTAATTTAGAATTAACTCATATAAACTGTGTGCTTGCAATGATTTTTTTTTTCTCCAAAGGCTAGTACTATTGATATTAAAGAGCAATGCAATTACTTTGGATGTTCAGTAAATTGTCTCTGTAGTAAAAGGCCAATTTTACCATTAACAAATGAAAGTTGAAGGGAAAAGAAAAAAAAAAGTTAGTCTTGTTGGTTCTGAAAATAAACTCCCATTAGAAAAATAAAAGGAAGGGGATAATGGAAAAATGAAATGCCTGACTTGTATCAGGAATGTACAGTTCATTGCAGTACAATGACAAGTTTCAAGACTTCACTTCTGACAGACTGACAATATTCTATTCATGAATTAAAAAATTAAATTAAATTAAATAAAAACAACTCATTCCAAATAACCCAGCTGTTGTGTAAACATGATATGTTCATGCACTGAAGGTGTTTCCTCACTCTTGGACAAATCAGGGCTGAAGTAAACACCATGAAATTAAGGTCATATTTTGATCTGAAACCACCATATGGTAATAATTGTATAGCACGTATAAGATTGTACTTCTTGTGTTTCAGGGCAGGAAAACATACACCTTGGCTTTCATCCTTATTCTTTTGAAACATTTAAATTTAAAATAAGATCATCTAAATTAATTTTAGTCTAATATCATTTTGAAAGCTTGGGGAATGTACAACTCATCATCCTGTAGTTATTGCAGAAAATAATTTCCTGGAGTGAAGTCCAAATCCCTCAACTATGTGGTGAAAATTATGTATATATCATCATTGGTGAGCAAAATTTGTATTATAAATATGGTTTATGTTAATGATTATTGTTAAGGAAAAGTCAAAAGCTCAAAAAATGTCTCAAAATATGTGATGCTCCACAGTATTGCATTTTCTCATACAACATGCTGTTCTTGGTGTTTTAGCTCCCTGCACTTTATACAATCATATTTTAATATAACATTTATGGATAACATACACATATAATACCTATAATGGTTCTTTTCTTTATCAGAAAATATTTATGAACAAAATTTTTATTGTGAGAAATATGTATATGTTTTTGCTTATATATACAAAAGTCCAACATATCCAATTCAAACATATTTTTAATATAATTTTATTTTATTAATTACATTTTATTCATTTTGTATCCCCCCATAAACCCCTCCCTCTTCCCCTCCTAGTCCCACCCCTCTCCCCCTTCTTTACGAATGCCCCTCCCCAAGTCCACTGATACAGGAGGTCCTCCTCTCCTTCCTTCTGATCTTAGTTTATCAGATCTCATCAGGAATGGCTGCATTGTCATCTTCTGTGGCCTGGTAAGGCTTCTCCCCCCTCAGGGGGAGGTGATCAAAGAGCAGGCCAATAAGATTATGTCAGAGGCAGTCCCTCTTCCCATTACTATGTAACCCTCTTGGACACTAAACTGCCATGGGCTACATCTGTGCAGGGGTTCTAGGTTATCTCCATGCGTGGTACTTGGTTGGAGTATAAGTCCCTGGGAAGACCCCTGTGTTCAAATTTTCTGGTTCTGTTGCTCTGAATCTGGAGAAGGATTCCTGTCCTCTCCAGATCTTACTATTTCCCACTTCTTACATAAGAGTCCATGCACTCTGCCCAACCTGAGGTATATGAAAATCTTAACCACTAAATTGGGATAAAACATTCAAAATATAATAATGTAAAAATTTGTTAAAACAAGGTCTGAAAACATGACAATGATAAATTTACTTTACATAATTTAATTACTTTTCCTAAAGCAAATTCTAATTATTATAAAGTTTTAGAATAGTTCATCACCTTCATCAAAACACTTCATTTATATTTCATCTATCTATGCAACTTACAAAAGTTGAAACTGACTTAAATTTATCTAAGTATCTCTGTCTCTGTTAATAACAAAGGGAGTAGATTGTCTTAACCTTACCTCTGACCTGTTCATTTATAGACATAATGATTGCCTTGGCTGTATCACACTAAAGCCGTTAACATATCACCCAACTTTTGGTTTCCCAAAGTGACAGAATAAATTGAAAGAATTAGGGAAATATTCTATGAATCACATACTAAAGCAGCATTTACTCAAAAGTTGATTAACAAAATAATTTCTTATAATTGGAGTAATAAATTTAGTGAATTTTCATTGAAACTTTTTGTAACTTGGGTATAGATCTAGTACAGAAACTAAGTTTTAGCTTCAGAGGGACAACTGAAATACATTAGAGAAACTGTTTCAGAATTCCACTTTAAATACTGTTATATGCTACATATATTCCTCTGCTGTGGGTTGAATGTGAGTTCAAGGCTCTTCCTCACTTTTTCTTCGAACAGATTTATTGTTTCTGGTTTTATATTGAGGTCTTTAATCCTCTTGGACTTTAACTTTTGTGCAGGGTGATAAGTATGGATCTATTTGCATCTTTCTTTTTGTAGACAACCAGTTAGACCAGTTGAAGATGCTATCTTGTTTTCATTGTATGATTTTGGCTTCTTTGCCAAAATTCAGGTGTTTGTAAGTGTGTGGGTTTATTTCTGAATCTTCTTTTTTTATTGTTTGTTATTATTAGTTACATTTTATTAACTCTGTATCCCAGCTGTATCCCGCTCCCTTATTCCCTCCCAAACCCACCCTCCCTCCCTCAGCTTCTCCCTGCTCCTTTCCAAGTCCACGTAATGGAGAGGACCTCCTCCCCTTTCGCCTGGCCCTGTTTTATCAGGAATCTGTTTTATCAGTCCTCTTCTGTGGCCTAGCAGAACTGCTCCTCCCTTGGAGGGTGGGGAGTCAAAGAGCCTGCCATTGTGTTCCTGTCAGAGATAGTCCCTATTCCCCTTACTATGGGAAACCAATTGGTTATTGAGCTACCATGAGCTTTGTCTGAGTAAAGGTTCTAGGTTATATCTATACATGGTCCTTGGTTGGAGAAACAGTTTCAGAAAAAAACCCTGTGCCCAGATAAATTTGGTCCTTGTGGGGCTCCTATCCTTTCCCTGTCATACTAACTCCCCTTCTGAATCTTCTATTTGAATCCATTGATCCTTCAGTCTGCTTCTACTGCAGTACCATGCCATTTATTACTGCTTCTCTACAGTACAGCTTAAGATCACAGATGGAGATACCTCTAGAAGTTGTTGTTTTTCCATATGAAATTGAGAATTGTTTTGTCAAGGTCTATAAAGAGCTTTGTTGATATTTTCATGGGAATTACAGTGAATCTGTAGATTGCTTTTGGTAGGATGGCCGTTTTTACTATGTTAATCTTATGGATCCATGAGCATGGGCAATCTTTCCATCTTCTGATTCATCTTCAATTTCTACTTCAAAGCCTATATGCAACAAAATTTGAAAATATAAATGAAACAGACAATTTTCTTGATGGATTACATTTACCAAAGCTGAATCGAGATCAGGTAAATAAATTAAATAGTCCTATATCCCCTAAGGAAATAGAAGCTATCACCAAAAGTCTCTCATTCAAAAAAAGTCCAGGGCCAGACAGTTTCAGCGCAGAACTCTACCAGACCTTCAAAGAAGAGCTAATACCAATACTCTTTAAATGGCATAGAAGTACCATAATGTACCGGAAGGAACATTACCAATCTCATTCTATGAGGCCATAGTCACCTTGATACCTAAACCACACAAAGACCCAACAAAGAAAGAATTTCAGACCAATTTCTCTTATGAACATTGACCCAAAAATAGTCAACAAAAGACTTGTAAAATAAATCCAAGAACACCTCCAATTCATCATTCACCATGACCAAGTAGGTTTCATCCCAGGCGTGTGGGTGTGGTTTAATATATGGAAATCCATCAATGTAATCCACCATATAAACAAACTGAAAGAAAAAAAGACACATACACGATCTTCTTAGATGCTGTAAAAGCATTTGACAAAATCCAACACCAGTTCATGTATAAAGTCTCAGAGTTATCTCTCTGATACAAGATACATATCTAAACATACTAAATGCAATATACAACAAACCAATAGCCAACTTCAAACTTAATAAAGACAAACTTAAATCAATCTCACTGAAATCAGGGACAAAGCAAAGCTGCTCACTCTCTCCATATCATTCCAACATATTACTGGAAGTCCTAGATAAACCAATAAGACAACTAAAGGAGATAAAGAGGATACAAATTGGAAAGGAAAAAGTCAAAGTATCACTATTCTCAGATGATATGATAGTGTACATGAGTGACCCTGAAAATTCTACCAGAGATCTCCTTCAACTGATAAACACCTTCATCAAGGTGACTGGATACAAAATAAACTCAAAAAAGTCAGTATACAAACTAGTATACAAAAGACAAACAGTTTGAGAAAGAGATTGAGGAAACAACACCTTTCACAATAGCCACTAATAGCATAAAGTAACCTTGGTGTAACTCTAACCAAGCAGGTGAAATACTTGTACTGGGAAAAAGAAAACAAACAATAAACAAGCTTCAAGTCTCTGAAGAATATGGTTTGAATGTGAAATGTGTTTGACTGATCAGATTCCTGTTGTGACACTGTATTTCTATGGAGCCTGACAGGAGGAGGTAGGTTACTACTTAGCACCCTGAGGTGTCAAAGATCCTCCCAACTTCCCATTTACCATGCTTTCTGACTGCAGATGCAATGTGACCAGCATGTCCTTTGATTATGCATTCATTACTTGTCTGCATGCTGCTGTGTCTTCCAAGCCCTGGTGGACCTTATCCACAGTTGCTATAGTACAAGATTAATATTTCCACCCTTAATTTGTTTTAGTATATTTATTTAATTAAAAATATAGAATTTCTGCATCGCTTATCTTATAATTACTCATAAGATTGCATCTTTTTCATTTGTAAATTTGTTTTCAAAAATTATTTTGTTGCACAAATATTTGAATAAATATCTAAGCACAACATGCTGAGGTCAGTGTTGCTTATATATTCATATTTTAAAAATTACTGCTGGCTTTAAAAAGCAAATTAGTTGGCTTATCCCTGGGGAACACTAATTATGACTCTGTTAGCCATCCTTAATTGCATAAAGATCTTCACCTAGAGATGAGGCCTGGTGAGACTTTCCTCATTCATGTTGACATGCCAACAGGTGTTGTCATTTTCTCTGTCCTGTTTAGGCAGCCATATTGTCCAGATTGCATGGGCACGGCTTCCCTGTCATATCTAGAAGATTCTTTTTCACAGCTGACTTCCTGGTTTCTGATTCTTTCATTATTTTTTTTTATTCACACAAAAAGATAGACACCTTATTGAATAGACTATTATTAAATAAGTATTTTTTGAAAGTTAGAGAAGGATAAGATATATTTTCTCTGTCTTTTTTTCCATTTCCATGGTTATTTATTATTTTAAAATAAACTTTTTTTTGAAATATTGACATTAAACTAAGTATTTGCTGAGAAAAAAATATATCCAAAGACATTACTCATAATGCTATCAAAAATAAAATTGAAAGACACCAAAGCTGTACAAAATTGTCACATATGAAAAGTGCTTACTGTGTTTAAGAATGTCATTTGGATACCTGAGCAGAACAATTACAT
The DNA here is from genome assembly GCF_030254825.1 of Meriones unguiculatus. Classification (NCBI taxonomy): domain Eukaryota; kingdom Metazoa; phylum Chordata; class Mammalia; order Rodentia; family Muridae; genus Meriones; species Meriones unguiculatus. The sequence continues at coordinate 67,212,053 of NC_083355.1, read as the reverse complement.
GAGAAGAAATAATTTACTATGGACTAATTAGTAGTCTTTAAAAACAACGCACCCAGATTGGTATGTCAGAGAACTAAAATATGATACGAAGAGGTGCATGTGCTTCAAGGTAACCCTAATATTGAGCCGTTCCATAGACTCTTACAACCTTTCTGGCCTGGTTTTCACAATATTCCTTGAGCCTTAGGTGTGAGGGTACTTTAGAGTTAACTGGAGCTGACCGTCCACAGTCAGTTATTCCCCACATTTTGACTAGTTGTGGCTTTTTGAAATGTTCTCTGGCTACTGCAAAAGAACTTTCTTTGATGAGTGAGTGTGAATACTGCAAGTAATCTGTGGGTATAAGGATGAGTATTTAGAAGGCAGTTAAATTATAATGGTTTAGATAAGTGATAGTAGTAGGTTCTTCTCAATGAGCCATGACTTCACTAGCCATGGGTAGTGAGACTACTCATGAGGCCTGGGATAACTCTATTCCTCCAATTGTAACTATGCTTACAATTTATGGGGGTTGGTGAGACCAGTGGAGTGTGTGTAATAAATTTTCTCCCGGAATAAAGAAATAAAAATATCAAAAGAAATAGAACTGCAAAGGCATTAAAAAGCACATAGCACATTGGGAAATATACAAACAATTCACGATGTTGTAATATAAAAATGGAGATATAGGCAGACAATAGAGATTTATAGGGATGGTTGATAAAACATTCAGCCCATAAAACTATGTCTTTGTTTTGAAGGTAGTTAGTGACAATGGTATAGTCAGGAATGGGGAAGGTACATGCTAACATGTAATAAAGGAAGTTACGAGGACTCTGTATGGCAAAACGTTATCAGTATCACAGGTGGTAAAAATCAGTGGACTTGGAAAGGGGCACGGTGGAGATGAGGGAGGAAGGGATGGACTGGGAGGGAATGAGGGATCGGGACACGGCTGGGATACAGAGTTAATAAAATGTAACTGATAAGAAAAAAATAAAATTAAAAAAAAGGAAGACAAGATACAGGGAAATGTTAACAAGATCTCAATCAACAAAAGCAAACTTAATGATTTTGGTAATGAAAATATTGTTAAATTATTGAAAATATTTAAAAATAATAGATGCACATAACAACATAATTAAGATGTCAGCATAAAAAGAGATATAGAGTTTCAGATCTTAACTTATATTCTGCCATGGAAAATATATATCATTCACTGGAAGACAAAAAAGAAGAGAAAGTTAAAGAAAACAATTTTTTGAAATGTATTTATTTATTTATTAATTACTTTAAAATCAGGTGCCTGTAGAAAAACACAATAGAGATGTCTTCAGACAGTCTAAAGATACTGAGAATGACCTAGGGCAGAGATGTCTATTTTGAAGTAAATGATTCATGGATTGTAAGAAAAGCCATACATAGGAAAGGAGGAATAGGGTAAAAAGAATTGTAGAAACAAGCATTTAAGTAATAATTTGAGGTTGGAGACATAGGAGGAAAGGAATTTATACCTCAAATATAATATAATATAATATAATATAATATAATATAATATAATATAATATAATATAATATAATATAATATAATTAATATAATATAATTAATATAATATAATTAATATAATATAATAAATATAAGATCATCCTGAATGAGGTATCCAAGGAGCAGAAAGACACACAGGGTACATACTCACTTATAAGTGGGTACTAGACCTATAAGATAGGATAAACATAATAAAATCTGTACACCTAAAGAAGATAAACAAGAAAGAGGACCTGGGGTAAGATGATCACTCTTCACTTAGAAAGACAAATGGGGTGGACATTAGAAATAGGAGAAAACAATAACAGGACAGGAGACTACTGGAGAGGGCCTCTGAAAGACTTTACCTAGCAGTGTATCAAAGCAGATGCTGAGACTCATAACCAAACCTTTGGCAGAATGCAGGGAATCATATGAAAGAAGGGGAAGTTAATATGACCTGGAGAAGACAGGAGCTCCACAAGGTCCAAAAATATCAGGGGACAAGGGTCTTCTATGAGACTGTTTCTCCAAACAAGGACCATGTATGGATATAACCCAGAACCTCTGCTCAGATGTAACCCATGGCAGTTCAGTATCCAAGTGGGTTCTGTAGTTAGGAGAACAGGGACTATTTCTGGCATGAACTCAATGGCTGGCTCTTTGACCTCCCCACCTCGCTGAGGGAGGAGCAGCCTTGCTAAGCCACAGAGGAGGACATTGAAGCCAGGCCTGAAGATACCTGATATGAATATCAGGACACTTATTTTCCATTTCTATTAGTTATATGCACTGTAAATCTACCTAATTAATTTCAGTGAATTGTGTGTTAGGTTTTATAAAAATAAATTTATTGCTTCCCCAGTTTCATGTTTTTATTCTATACCCTTTGGATAGTAAAAATCTTTTGATTAATTCTCAAAATTTGATTAATTTCAAAGGTTAATTTTGAAAATTAATTCCCATTATTTTCATCTCTTTTAACAAAAAAATGGATTTTTGAAAGCTAGTTCACAACCATTCCAGGAACATTTCCATTTTCTTAATGCTATTTTGTCATGGACGTAATCATAGCTCAGATATGACAATTTCAACTGGAAATCACTGCCTCTTTTGAAGGACTTCACTAAAAAGTGAACTCAGACAGACTCAGCTCTGGTGGCAAATTTTGCCATTCTGGTGAGTGTATAACTGATTTGTTGGCTGATTAGAAATACTGTTTTCTGATCATAAATGTCATGCATAGGCCTCATTGGCCTTATCATTATCAGAGTTTTAGTAAATTGGAAGTTAAGTGGTTTTATACTTCATTTATAAAGCAATGCTTACTTCATATGCACAAGGCAGAAAATCCTTGAATACTAAAAGAGATCCATTCAGGTAAAGATACACTGAAAAAATATAAGGAGAGTAAATAATATGAGAAAAAAATCAATTCTCAGAAAAACTTCTCTCTCTGAGTGTGAATGTGCCAAGGTGGTGAAAATAGCTTCAGAGCAACATGGAGAGATCTAGTGACAAAAATGTGATAAGTCAAAGAAAAAAAGGCAAGGTCAGAAAATGAAAAGCTTGGAGATTCTTAGTACTCAGGTCTTTACTCTCTTCCTCAGTTCATGTTCCTGGAACATCCCTCAATTTAGAGCTGGTTACAGACAAGAAAAAAAAATGCACTGAGTTTATATAAATCTGAATCCTGAAGCAATTCAGATACTAAGTTTACATTTTCAAATGTTGCTTTGTGTAGGCAGGAGGCATAGCCAGTGAGAAAGGATGTTCATTTGCATGGTAAGACTTAGAAGCAACATTCCTTTCCTTCTCTAACATTTTGCTGTGACAAAAGCCTATAAGTAAAGGTTTTTAAAATTTATTTAGCTAATATTCTAGTTCAGTAGCATTTACTTTAGGACAATCTGGTTTGGTCATTAAATATCAGAACATTCTTATCCTTCTCTAAGTTTAAGAGAAGTTTAATATTGGTATTAATATTGGTAAAAGTTTAATATTTTATGAAATTGAATATTAAAACATCAAGAATTTCCTGGGAAAATTTTTAGATTTTATTCATATTTAGATTTAGAAATTTAATTGAAGCAAAAGAATGTGGGAAACTCTATTACTTAAACTAAGATTTTGAGTCCTTCTGAACAGATGTTGTCTGCAACGGAATTATGATTTTCAAATTGAAAAGCTATCAGCGTAGGAATTTTGTGAAATATATATAAATTTCATGCAAACCTTAATGCTCATATTAAACTCACACTATGTATAAATTCATACACCGTGTGTTTGTCAGAATAACATTTTATGTCCGCGTGTTTCTCTGAAGTTCAGAGTGCAACAGTATACACTTTAAACTTACCTCTCTGTATCTGAAAATTTGAAGAAAAAAATACATAAAGATGTAATAGTTTTCCTTTACTTATACTCAGTTGTTAGCATATGTAGTAAGTTTGACCACTCACTTATTTACTCAAAACTTATTAATTATTTGAACACCCCATTTCTCATCAGCTAAAGAAAATCAATACAAAAGTTGACTTAAAATTTAAATGTAAAATCTGGAATCTATGAAATTAGGATGGGGAAAAATAAACAAAGGGAAAAACACTTCAGGATTTGTGAATTGGCAAAGATATTTTCCCCTGTTTTTTATTTTATTTTTTATTAATTACACTTTATTAATTTTGTATCTGCCCATAAGCCCCCCCTCCTCCCCTCCCGGTCCCACCCTCACTCCCTCTTATTCACCCATACCCCTCCCCAAGTCCACTGATAGGGGAGGTCCTCCTCTCCTTCCTTCTGATCTTAGTCTATTAGATCTCATCAGGAGTGGCTGCATTGTCATCTTCTGTGGCCTGGTAAGGCTTCTCCCCCCTCAGGGGGAGGTGATCAAAGAGCAGGCCAATCAGATTATGTTAGAGGCAGTCCCACTTCCCATTACTATGTAACCCACTTGGAGACTAAACTGCCATGGGCTACATCTGTGCAGGGGTTCTAGGTTATCCCCATGTCTGGTATTTGGTTGGAGTATGTCTCTGGAAAAATCCCTGTGTTTCAATTATCTGGTTCTCTTGCTCTCTTTGTGGGGTTCCTGTCCTCTCCAAATCTTACTATTTCCCACTTCGTTCATAAGATTCCATGTACTCTACCCAAGAGTTTGCCATAAGTCTCAGCATCTGCTTTGATAGTCTGCAGTCTTTCAGAGGCTTTTAGAGGCCCTCTGTGGCAGGTTCCTAGCTTGTTTCCTGTTCTCTTCTTCTTCTGATGTCCATCCTCTTTGCCTTTCAGGATGGGGATTGAGAATTTTAGTCAGGGTCCTCTCTCTTGATTAGTTTCTTTAGATGTACAGATTTTAGTAGGTTTATCCAATGTTATATGTCTATATGAGTGAGTATATACCATGTGTGTCTTTCTGCTTCTGGGACAGCTCACTCAGGATGATCCTTTCCAGGTCCCACCATTTACTTGCAAATATCCAGTATATAGAAAGAACTAAAAAAGCTAAAAAGCAGCAAACCACGTAATCCAATTAAAAAATGGGGAACAGAGCTAAACAGAGAACTCTCTGTAGAGGAATATCGAATGGCAGAGAAACACTTAAAGAAATGCTCAACATCATTAGCCATTAGGGAAATGCAAATCAAAAAGACCCTGAGATTTCACCTTACACCCATCAGAATGGCCAGGATGAAAAACTCAAGTGACAACACATGCTGGAGAGGTTGTGGAGAAAGGGGAACACTCCTCCAGTGCTGGTGGGAATGTAAACTTGTACAACCACTTTGGAAATCAATGTGGCACTTTCTCAAACAACTAGGAATAGTGCTTCTTCAAGATACAACCATACCACTCCTAGGCATATATCCAAAAGAGGCTCAAGTACACAAAAAGGACATTTGCTCAACCATGTTTGTATTAGCTTTCTTTGTAATAGCCAGAAGCTGGAAACAGCCCAGATGCCCCTCAAATGAAGAATGAATGCAGAAATTGTGGTACATCTACACAGCGGAGTATTACTCTGCAATAAAAAAATAAGGAAATTAAGATATTTTAAACATGAAACAAAACCACAGAAAAGAAAATACAGAAATCAACAATATGGTAGATCGAACTTGAAAACTTCTGTACAGCAAAGCAAGTAAGGATGGTAGTGAATTACCAATTCACAGAACAGGAGAATATATTTGTGACACAAACATCTGACAAAGGACTGATGACTGGAATACATAGGAACTTCAAAACTACAGTAGAAAAGAGACCCAAGTAATCCTCTATTCAAATTTACGTCATACTCAAATACACATGTCTCACAAGAGAAATGATGATAGTCAGCAGACATATAAAAAAGTTTTTGATAGCACTGATTATTCTATAAATCCAAATAAAAAATGAAATATCAAATACTGACTAGGATATGGAAAAGCCATTTATTTACACTTCTTATAGACAAGTATTTGTGTACAGTTACAGTTAGTATGAAAAACAATATGGAGGTTCTGTCAAGTATTAGAAACTCAGGAGGTACTGAGACACATATAATCAAAAATAGACAATGCAAGCAATTATTTCCATGTTAACCAAAATAATATTTAAACATTAAAAATATAGATACATCTCATCATCAAGAAAGGTCACATGGGAAACATACTCATAAGAAATAAGATCAGTATGCCCAAGGAGGCACTGAATCTCCATGCACTTTGCAGCATTACTCACCATAGTCAAGAAAGAAAAATTTGAACATCCTCCCATTGAGGGCAATTGGTGGCTAGAGTCTTTCAGAGGCCCTCTGTGGTAGGCTCCTGTCCTGTTTCCTGTTTTCTCCCTCTTTAGATATCTGTCCATTTTGCCTACCTGAGTGTGGATTAATCATCTTACCCAGGATCCTCTTTTTTGCCCAAGCTTCTGTGAGTATACAGATTTCAGTACATTGTCCTATATTACACGTTTTGACAGTCTTTTTAGAGTCATGACCCACAGACTGACAACCTCTGTTCTTGAAAATACGGGTTCATAGAACAGCACCCACATCTCGTTGCTTACAATGGTCTATAACTCTGGCTCCGGTGATCTAATAAAAATCTTCTGGTTCCATGGGCACCTATACACACATGAGGCACATATCTATGCTAATTCACACATTCATGTAAAATAAAAATTAAAAATAAATTAAAGTTGACGTTATAGAAGTTGGGACTAGAATAGTGCTTATTATACACATAACAGTGGACACTAAGTTATAGTCAGATAAAATAAGAATGAGAGGATTCAGCCAAATTTTAAAAAAGAAAAACACTTCTTGGTTTTGTGTAATCCATGGGACAATCTTCAATACAGGAAAGCTAAAAGAGCACAGTGTACACACTTGTGGAAAACAATGAGTCAAATGAAATACGTTTTAATTATTGATGCTGATATCTGTATTAAGAATTACATTAACCATCAAATGTCCTATACTAGGAGATTATTTTTCCATTCAATAAATATATATGGATCACTGAAAGAGGGACTTTCATATCAGATTTTTCTTGGTAGATTATTTATTTTGATTAACCACATCAATATGACTTGGAAGCTTTCATGGTTAAAGCCTATGCTCATAAAGTACATAAAGTATTTTAGTATCCTGGGAAATACTTGAGATAATTTTGGTATATTGATTTTTAATTAATTTTACCACTTTGATATGTAAGAAAACATTGAAAATCATCAAGATAGTTATTAACATGGCAATTAAACTAATTATTAATATGATGAGCAAAAACAAACCTTTGAATTTTTTTCTATATGGTTATACAACCTATATTTCTTTCATTTTATTCTATTAACTTTCACTATAAGCAACACAATTTAATATGTTAATACTTAAAACACAAACCCATGCATAATACTTGCTCTTAAAATATTACTTTTATTAAAACAAACAAAATTTCTGTTTATATTAATAAAGAAGACATCACAATTTGTAAAGTCTGAGGTGACTGTCAGTTATTCTGCTTTCACAGTTACTATAAGCAAGCAAACAACTTGCTTCACTCAAAGCCATAGAAAGCATGTATGTCAAAGCTAGATATTGAAGCTTCAGATTCTATTATTGTTACTTCACATTTTCAAATACATATTACAAAAAGTTTTAGGCATTTTAGAATGATAAATGGCCATTGATCTAAATCAAATTTTTGATCAATTACCCTAAAGTATTGAATCAATTAACTTTTGCTACATTAAGCATCATTGTTGGTATTAACACACCACTAATCATATTTCTTACATTTTCCTCTCTGAAAGTACCACTTTCTTTGATCCCTGAACATTTATGATGAATGTGGATACAATTGGAAGGATGGTACTACTTCTAAGACGGGATTAAGCTTTGTGGCCACTGTTTTTACACACTAAGCCCTTTTAGTAAGTACCCATATAAAATGTATACATTTATTGAAATAAATGTAGGTCTTGATCCTCTATACGGCTGTTAGCTTAGCTGGGAAGAGTGGAAGAAAGTAAAATTGTGGTAGGGAGTACTGTATAAGAAAAATGTATTTTTAATAAAAAAATAGATTTAAAAAGGACCTGAAGGGGAGCAGAAGGGAGACATGCTAACTAAATACTCTACCCCATATCTAATTTTAAATTAGAAATAATAGATTAATAGATGAAATATTACATGACATCTATACAAATGGGACGGGGAAATATATTTTATATGAAAAAAAAGACACAGGAAAGAGTGGGAACAAAACACACTGGGAATTGAAAATAAAGAAATATTTTAACTCATAGTCTCTTTAGATCTCAGGATATTTGTGAAAGATATTGTGAAAATTATAATTTCCTGACCGTCTCTGCCTATTATACTTGCAAACTAAACTTTTAGGGAAAAAGTCATTGAGGCTTACAGAGACTGAAGCAGCAAACAAAGAGCATGAATAAAATGGACCTAGCCCCCCTACACATATGTAATCAGTGGGCAGCTTAATCTTCATGTGGATCTCCTGTAAGTGACAGTGACTGCTCTCGCTGACATGGACTCTGTTGCTTGCTTTTCAATCACTTCTCCCTAGTGGGGATGCCCTGCCTGACATCAGTGGATAAGGAAGAGCTCAGTGCTTCTTCTTCTTCTTTTTTTTTTTTTTTGAGTGTAATATTTTTTAATTTTTATTTAATATTAATTATAGTTTGTTAACCTTGTTTCCCTGCTGTACCCCACTCCCTCTTTTCCTCCCAATCCCACCCTCCCTCTCTCATCTCCTCTCTGTCCCTCTCCAAGTCCACTGATAGGGGAGAACCTCCTCCCCTTTCATCTGATACTGGGTTATCAGGTATCTTCAGGACTGGCTGCTAAGTCCTCCTCTGTGGCCTAGTAGGGCTGTTCCTCCCTCGGATGGGAGGGAGGTCAAAGAGCCCGCCATTGAGTTCATGTCAGAAACATTCCCTGTTCCCTTTATTAGGGTACCCACTTGGATACTGAGCTACCATGGGCTACTTCAGAGCAGAGGTTCTAGGTTCTATCCATACATGATCCTTTTTTGGAGAAAGTCTCATAAAAGATCCCTGTGCCCAGATATATTTGGTCCTTTTGGAACTCCTGCCCTCTCCAGGTCATATTATCTCCACCCACCTTTCTTTATGATTCCCTGCACTCTGCCAAAGGTTTAGTTATGAATCTTAATATCTACTTTGATACACTGCTAGGTAGAGTTTTTCAGAGGCCGTCTGTGTTAGTCTCCTGTCCTGTTACTAGTTTGCTCCTACATCCAATGTCCATCCCATTTGTCTTTCTAAGTGAGGGTTGATCATCTTGCCTTGGTTCCTCTTGTTTATCTTCTTTAGGTGTATAGATTTCAGTATGTTTATCCTATCTTACATGTCTATATAAGTGAATACATACCATGTGTGTCTTTCTACTTTTGGGATACCTCACTCAGGATGATCGTTTCCAGGTCCCACCATTTGACTGCAAATTTCATGATTTCCTTGTTTTTAATTGCTGAGTAGTATTCCATCATGTAAAAGTACCACAATTTCTTTATCCATTCCTCTGTTGATGGACATGTGGGTTGTTTCCAGGTTCTGGCTGTTACAAATAAAGCTGTTATAAACATGGTTGAGCAAATGCCCTAGTTGTGTACTTGAGCATCTTTTGGATATATGCCTAGGAGTGGTATAGCTGGATCTTGAGGAAGCACTATTCCTACTTGTCTGAGCAAGCACTAGATTAATTTCCAGAGTGGTTGTACAAGTTCACATTCCCACCAGCAATGGGGGACAGTTCTCCTTTCTCCACAACCTCACTAGCATGTGTTGTCACTTGAGTTTTTGTTCTTAGCAGTCCTGGTGGGTGTCAGGTGAAATCTCAGGGTTGTTTTGATTTGCATCTCTCTGATGGCTAATGACATTGAGCATTTCTCTGCCATTCTCTATTCCTCTACTGAGAGTTCTCTGTTTAGCTCTGTACCATATCTTTTTAAATAGGATTGCTTGATTTGCTGCTTTTTTAATTTTTTTTGTTAATTACACTTTATTCACTTTGTATCCCCTCATAAGCCCCTTCTTCCTCCCCTCCTGATTCCACTTTTCCTTCCCCTTCTTCACAGATGCCCCTCCCCATGTTCCCTGATTTCCTGCTTTTTAACTTCTTTCGTTCTTTATATATTCTGGATATCAGCCCTCTGTCAGATATAGGGGAGAGCTCAGTTCTGATGCAACTTGGAAGAGCTGGGTTGGTTTGATGGGGGAGCACCACTTTTCTAGTAAAAAAGGAGAGAGAGAGGGAAGAGGGCAGGAGGGTAAGACTGGAAGGAAAGGAGGGAGGGGGCTAAAAGTCGGATGTAAAGTGAAAATAGATAGATAGATAGATAGATAGATAGATAGATAGATAGATAGATAGATAGATAGATAGATAGATAGATAGATAGATAGATGGTTAGAAACATAGATAGGTACATACATAGATAGATAGATACATGGATAGATAGATAGATAGATAGATAGATAGATAGATAAACTTAAAAAGAGAAAAGAAAAAATAATACAAGACTGATTGGTTGATAAGCATTTTGTAATTATGAACAGCTGTAACAATGGTGGTCCAAAGCCAAGTTATTTTTTACTATCTTTACTCTGTTGTTCACTGTTTATTGATTAAGATTATTGTTACTGTCATGAAAACTTTTGGATTGGGCTAACTTAACAGACCAGTAGTCTTCACAAATGCAAAAACTAAGAATGCCACTAGATATTATCTGAAACATGACAAATTTCCCCACTTTACTGAAACCTGTCTAACTGAGGTTTTCTCTGTGGTATTTAGAAAACGTCTTTATTTATGACTTTTTTGTTCTGTAACTAATAAACCCCTTCTTGAAACTTTTAACACCTCAGATAGCAACTTGAATCCATGGTCACTCATATTTGGCTCCAGAATAAACTACTTCTATTCCCTTTAAGAACACAGTTGTATTTTGAATAAGCATGCTCTTCCAAATGAGAAGAAAATAAATTGAACCACTGTGGCCAGACATAATTATCACTATTATTTCATTATGATTAACCTATTTTTACTTTTTAGAACTCAACTCTTATCTCTTAATGTTTATGTAACTCTGATTATAGTATTTCTTTTTTCTGAGAGTGTTACTATACAACGTTCAACTTGTGTGTGTAAGGTGTAGCTGAAAGTGGCTCCTTCCTCAACTCAGAGTCTAAAATTTGACTACAGGGTTTCCTACTGAATTTTAACTCAATTTCAGAGTAAAGCAGGTACAAGGCAGTATATAGGAAATGTACAGAAATTTATACAAGGGCTTTATGATTTATAGAATCTAAGAAGACAGAAATAGATGCCCCGATGTTTAGAAAGATAAGGCTTTTTAGTGTTCTCTGCTTCCTAACAGCCTTATCATTAAATTAAAGGTGGTATTTCAGAGTTGCTTGGTGGTAATCCATTAAGAGCTCACAGATGCCCAAAGGAAGGCTCACAGAGCTTGATGTTATTTTATACAATAAAAAATGATAATAATGTTTAGCAAATTTTGTACAGTTATATCTGAACTGAAGAAATAAAATAATAAATTGAAATAACATGTCATGAATGCATCTGACTTATCAGAAAAATGAGTTTTCACTTCTATGTGTTAAATTACCCAAATGAATCATGTCTCATAGGAAATAGATTATCCTGAATTTTTTTATGAGTTATTGTTCTGAAAAAAATTTGTTGAAGAGTTGTTTGAATCCATCTTTTTCTAATAAAAATTTCTTTTCCTTTTGCAATATATCATCAGACATATCAAGTAATAATATAAATTAGCAAAATGTTCAAATAAGATATGCATTAGAAGTAGAGCAGAATTTATATCTAAAGGAGTCCTTTCAATGACTTTCATTTCACCTTATATCTTGATGTGTTCACTAAAATACATTTTTTTTTGCCTTTAATGATTGTTCTACCTCATAGACACAATTTTGGGAAATTCCCATTTTGAGTACTTCTTCAAAATCTGTTACTTTATTAAATGTTAATGTAATTGCCAAAGGAAATGAACTAAAAGAAATTGTTCACAGAAAGGAACACATATTTGAGGTTTGTGGACACATTTCATTGAACTTTAAATAAAGGTAAAAATGTGCACCTTGCTAATTTGTTACTAAATTAAAAAGTACACATACTTATTTCCTGTTGCTGAAGCCCTACTATCCACTGATATTACTCTTTAGAAACAACATAATTATAAAAAGAAAAAATTCATTAAGAAGTTGTAATAAATGGGCATCTGAATAGGCAGGACTGATTCTTTTCTTTAGAAGATTCTACTCTTTTAATATAGTGACACAAAACAACTGAGCAAGAATATTAAGAAACATAATAGCCTCATAGAGGTAATTCCTGGTTTTAGTTTACATTACAACACATGGTATTTGGGATTTCTACATATGATAATGTAAACAAAATACCCTGAATCACAAAAGTGGTGGCTTGAACCAAATTTAACTAAGTGTCTGAATTAAGTATTTAAGTATCATAAAATTCTTGCAGTTTAATTTAGTAGCTATTACTCAGTGGATTCAATAAAAGTCAAATTGAAAAGATACCTTCTAGAATTTTAGTGAAAGAGAAGGAGAGGTTATTTTTCTGGTTTGTGATCCAGCAGTAACCCTGCGAAAATTCCACTATGAAAGATAAATATTAGCTGTGATTTTTTTTCATGAATGCCTTTTATCAGGTTTGTGAAGTTCCATTTTCCACCTAGGAGTCTGGTGACTGTATTTTGTATTATAAAAGAGTAGCCAGAGACAGTCCCTGTTCCCCTTACTAGGGAAACCCACTTGGGTACTGAGCTGTCATGGGCTACATCTGTGCAGGGGTGCTAGGTTATATCCATGACTGGTCCTTGGTTGGAGCATCAGTCTCAGAAAAGACCCCAGTGCCCAGATTTTTTGATTCTGTTGCTCTTCTTGTGGAGCTCCTGTTCTCTTCAGGTCCCACTCTGTTCCCCTTCTTTCATAGGATTCCCTGCACTCTGCCCAAAGTTTGGTTATGATTCTTAGTATCTGCTTTGATATACTGGCTGGATCTTTGACCACTCCCCTCCCAGTGGGGGAGCAGCCTTACCAGGCCACAGAGGAGGACAATGCAGCCAGTTCTCATGAGACCTGATAAGCTAGGGTCAAATAGAAGAGGAAGGGGACCTCCTCTATCAGTGGACTTAGAGAGGGGCATGGGGGTAGATGAGGGAAGGATGATGGGGTTGGGAGGGGATGAAGGAGAGGGCTACATCTGGGAAACAAAGTGAATAAACTTTAATTAATATAGAAACTAAAAAAAGAGTAGCCAAGTTTTCAAATGCAATAAATTAAGACAAACATTTTTTTTTCTCTCTTAATTAAATGAGGGGCCTATTTCATTGATCTCAGCTAGATTAGTAGACATCTTAGTATTATACCACATCCTAAAATACCTAGAACTAGTAATTATACTCTTTTTTTTCCAAAAGCTACCTATATCTGTTGGAACAGGTATTTCTTTTAACAGTCAGGAAGGCAGTTCATCTGTGCCTTTTAACAAAGCAACTGGTGGATAGGTGCTTCCTTTCTAGAAAAGCCTCCTAGACGAAGAACCAAAGTTATGCAAGAAGAAAGGTTAGGGACTCTTAATGAAACCCAAGTTCACCGAATGGATAGTATTTCTTACAAGGAAAGGCCAGGCAAAGGAAACTCAGAATAGATCAAGGAAATACTTGTCCAAGTATTGTTTATGGAGGCTTTAATTGGGACGGGCATAAAACACACATTACACTCAGAATGGCATGAGCCTTGGTGTGAAAGCCACATTGGTATGTAAGTCTGGTTAGAAACTCATATCTGGCAAGTAGTAGACCCAAGGGAGCAACTTACTACTGATGTTTAACCAAATTGGCATAGCATTAACCTCCTGTGTAATATGTCTCTGTTTATACACATAGACAAAAGCTCAACTCAGCCATAATCAAGAATCATTTCTTTTCAGTGAGCAACAGTGACTTGTGGATTCTCAAGTTGTTTAGAATAAGTGATGTTTATGGCCTCAGCTTTAAAAGCAAGGCATTTACACCAAGAGATGCAAAACACCATTCTCTTGACTCAGTACAACCACTGTAATCATGAACTTTCAAAACTGCACTTGCCTATGATAGATGTGCAGAAGACTGGCCCTGCCAGCAATCAGTCATGAATGGGAGAAGGTAAAGTGGGGCTTAACCTTTACTGCAAAACTATTAGCTGTTGATAGATTCTGGGAGAACAAAAGTATTGCTGAACGTGCCAGGCTCCAGCAATAGTTCCAAACCCAGTCACACAGATAGTTCTAGATGTATTCAGTGGGTCATGAAACAAAATAAAAGATTTGAAAGGAGAAGGACGGTAGACAGGGTCACTGGGCAATGAGAAAGGGTGGGATGAGGGAGGTCAGGATATTTAATAGGCAGGTTTGAACTGATCAGCTTTAATCAATGAAAAAGAAAGTTGTGACATTGCTAATCTTTTAATAATTGGTCTAAATAAGATCCTGTTGATAGTACAATAAATCCACTGCTATGAATGTATTTTAATTGAAATGTATTGTAGTACAGATGTTCATGAGTGTGACAATTTCAATTAAATTCTGGCATTCAATATATTCTAAAGCACTTATTTCTTATGTTAATTTTGAGGTCTGCTATGATAACTTTAATCTCTGTAAAAAGAAAAAAGAAAGAGAAATATATTAAGCTACAGTAAACCTTTAGCTTTACCAAATAACTGTGATAATGAAAATAAAACAGCATTGCTGAGGCCAGTCACCTTTAGGCTGGGCACAGCATGCAGAGCTCTGGGCTAAGGACCAATAGAAAAAAATGTTCTCTAAAATGGATTGCAAAATAATTTTCTTCTCCCAAAGAAAATGACTCGTTCTGCAGTTTGACACAGTTCATAATGAGCTGCAGCAGACTGTTCCTCCTTTGCTTTTTATGTGTCTGCAGTTTGAATTGGCATTTGAGAAAAGGAAAATGGAGAAAATAGTTTTCCTTACGTCTTAAAGCTTCCCCTTCCAGAAGCAAGGAACAATTAAAATGTTATGACACAGGGATGTTTACCCTCCCTACAAAGACAACAATCTTGTTTCAGATTTTACCATCTTATATTTTTATTCACTTTTTTGTCTTTTACTGTCAATTAGAAAAAATTAAATGTTTCAATTTGTGAACATATAAGGAGTTAAATAGTTCAGGAATGCTTATTAGTAACAAAAGAATCAAAATACAGTTAGGCTTACATATTTTATCCAAAAAAAACCTAACCAGTCTCAATCAACAGGAATTAGTTGTATGACTAAACAAGCTGATAACAAACATTCATTCCTTCTTTCCTTCATTTTTAAATTCTAATTCAAATATGAGTGAGAATACTTAACACCCTATAAAGACAACATTTTATTCATCCTGTACATATTGAATTTTAATCACCTAAAGTTATCTGTCATGATTCTTCATATCAGGACATAATAATTTTCTCACATTGACCTTGAAAAAATTTCCTTTGTTAAGGTTTTTTTTTGGTTTAACGTTTTGTTTGTTTGCTTGTTTTAAGTTAGAATCTCACGTAGCCCCTGATAGCCTTGCACTCATGATGTAGCTGAAGACCCTATCATCTCAGCTTCTCAGGTTCTGAGATTACAACTCAACCTACCATACCTACCTGCCAAAAATTTGTGTTTTTCTGACCAGAAAACAAACAAGCAAACAAACAAAAAATGATGAATGGTTTCTTCTTGAGAGATGATATCATATAGTGAGGTGCATTTGTGTGCGGAAGTATGTTACCCAGCAAAGCCCAGAATGAAAATAGAGGGATTAGCGAAAAACCAAGAGAATTAAATGCAGGGGATTTCATGAAGGAGCACTTACACAGACTGCCATCTTTTAAAGAGCTGGTATGAGTTATACTTGCTCAAGATTGGTCTAAGAACACTTCAGTTTATGCACAATCACGAACCCAAACCAAGTCATAAATGTAATTATAAATTTGTGATTTGTGTTTGGATATCTCCCACCTATCAATCTCTCTCTTTCTCTCTATCAGTCTTTCTCTCTCTCTCTCAATCTCTCTATCTCTCTGAGTGCATGTCTGTCTGTGTGATCATGTCTGTGTGTCCGTGAGTCTGTGTGTATAATATCATGAGGAATGAGATGTATACGTTAGCCATAAAACACAATGAGCTATTTTGCCCATGTGTAATTACTTTTTAAATTACTTTATTACAATTTTTCACTTTATGTCCTGATTGTAGCCCCCTCCTTCATCACCTCCCAGTCTCACCAACCCTCTCTCTTCTTCCCTTATACAGCCCTTCCCTAGTCCATTGGTAGGGGAGGACCTCTTCCCTTTCTATCATAGGTTATGGTCATAGCTTATCAGATATCATCAGGGATGACTAAATCATCTTCCTCTGTGTTCTGGTAAGGCTGCTCTCTTCTCTTCCCTCAGCAGGAGGTGATCAAAGAGCCAGCCACTGAGTTCGTGTCATAGAGAGCCTCTGCTCCCATTACTAAGGCACCCACTTGGAAACTGAGCAACCTATTGGCTTGCTCTGAGTAGGGATTATAGGTATTCTACATGTACGGTCCTTGGTTGGACTATCAGTCACTACGTGTCTCCATGGACCCAGGTTTTTTGGCTCTCTTTGTCTCCTTGTGATCCTCCTGCCTCTGCTTCCTTCAGCAAATCCTACCGGTGTGCGTCACCACAACCGGCAAAAAGCAATTGTTTGATGATGATTTAATTACCTATTGTAGGGCTGGGGATTGAACCTAGCACCTCAGACTCACTAGGCAAGTGCTCTACCACTGAGCTACATCCTCAGTGGAGTTTGTGCACCCTCAAGGTCTTTCTATCTCTGTCTTCTTCTATAAGGTTTCCTGAACTCTACCCAATGGCTATGAGTCTTAGTATCTCCTTAGATATCCTGATGGGTAGAGTATTTCAGAGGCCCCCTGTGGTAGGCTTGTCCTGTTTCTTGTCTTTTCTTATTTCTGATGTCTATTCTGTTTGCCCTTCTGAGTGAGGTTTAAGCCTCCTCCCAAGGGTCTTCCTTTGTATTAGCTTCTTTAGGACTATAGGTTTTAGTATGTTTATCCTATATTATACCGTTAATATCCACTTAAAAGTAAGTATATACCATATTTGTCTTGCTTCTTCTGGGTTACCTCACTCAGGATAATCTTTTCTAGTTCTCACCGTTTGTCTGCAAATTTCATGATTTCCTTGTTTTCATTGTTGAGTGGTATTCCACTGTGGAAATGTACCAAAATTTATGTATCCCTTCTTCAGATGAGGGACATTTAGGTATAACTGGATCTTGAGGTAGCAGTATTCTTAATTTTCTGAGAAAATGCCAGATTTGTTTCCTAAGTGGTCGTACAAGTTTACATTCCCATAAGCAATGGAGGCAGATTCCCCTTTCTCCACAACCTCTACAGAATGTGTTGTCCCTTTGGTTTTTGATCTTAGCCATTCTGATGGGTGTAAAGTGGAATCTCAGGGTTGTTTTCATTTGCATTTCCCTGATGGCTAAGAACATCAATCATTTCCTTAAGTGTTTTTTTGTCATTTGATATTCCTTTATTGAGAAATTTCTGGTTAGCTCTGTACCCCATTTTTAATTGGATTACTCGGTTTGTTGGTGTTTAACTTCTTGAGTTCTTTATATATTCTTGTTATTATCCCTCTGGCAGATGTAGGTTTGGTTAAGATCCTTTGTTAGTCTGTATGTCCCTCGACTGAATAATGGATACAGAAATTGTGGTACATTTACACAATGGAATATTACTCAGCAATTAAAAACAAGGAAATCATGAAATTTGTAGGCAAATGGTGGGAAATAGAAAAGATCATCCTGAGTGAGGTAACCTAGAAACAGAAATAGACATATGGTATATACTCACTTATATGTGGATATTAGACAAATAATATAGGATGAACATACTAAAATATGTACACCTAAAGAAGCTAAGCAAGAAGGAGGACCATAGTGAAGAGGCTGAAACTTCACTCAGAAGGACAAACAGGATAGACATCTGAAGTAGGAGAAGACAAGGAACAGGACAGGAGCCTTCCACAGAGAGCCTCTGAAAGCCTCTACCCAGCAGGGTGTCAAAACAGATGCTGAGACTCATAGCCAAATTTTAGGCAGAGTACAGAGAATCTTATCAAAGAAGGGGGAGATAAAAAATCCTATAGAGGACATAACTATCACAAGAAGACCAACACAACCAAAATATCTGGGCCCAAGAGGTCATGCAAAGCCTGATGCATCAAGTAAGAAGCATGCATGGACAACACCTAGATCTGATGTAGCCCATGGGCAGTTCAGTCTTCTTGGATGTTCCCTAGTAAGAGGAACAGGGGCAGTCACTGGCATGAAGTTGCTTGCATGCTCTTTGGTCACCTCCCCCTGATAAGGTGGCTTTACTAGGCCACAGAGAAAGAGCATCCTGACAGTCCTGATGAGGCCTGATAGGCTAAGGTCAGAAAGCAGGGGAGGAGGACTTCTTTTATCAGTGGACTAGGGCAGGTACATGGAGGGGGAGAAGGAAGGAGGGACTGGGAAGATATAAAAGAGCATGCTACAGTCAGGATACAAAGTTAATAAATTGTAATTAATAATAATAATAATAATAATAATAATAATAATGAAAACATAAATAAAAAATTAACCATGTCTAAATGATCATACATAATATTTGGCCATTTAGTATTACATAGTTATATAAAGCAGCAGTCTACCATTGATAATAATAAAATCACAGTATTGATCAACTGAAAAATCATTGAAGATACTGAATGTCCTTCAGGAGCACATATTCAGCCAAGATTTTATTTTCATGTAAAAATAAGCACATCTATTCAAATACTATACAAATTTATTTCCATCATTAGTAAATAGTAAATTACATTTGTACCAAAGAATAACTTTAACAAAGTTGTCTTATAATTTATCATCAGCAAACATTTTATTTGTATACTTGTTTTACATATTTGCATACCCAGGGTCTAACAAAAAATTTTCTCCCCAAAATGGAACATGATTGGAAAATGGTTAAAAGTCCCATATAAGGACAATCCTGATGTTAAGATCATAATTGTCACAGAATTACTGTTTAGCTTGTCATTAATAATGGGAGATATAAGTACACATTATTGCCTTAAACTCAGAAGCTATGACACAGTTACACCTATGTTTTCACTTAGATCATAGCAATTTCCCAAAACAATGTCAATATGAAACAAAG
Organism: Meriones unguiculatus; assembly: GCF_030254825.1. NCBI lineage: Eukaryota > Metazoa > Chordata > Mammalia > Rodentia > Muridae > Meriones > Meriones unguiculatus. The sequence goes on along the minus strand of NC_083355.1, from coordinate 67,192,742 downwards.
ATGTTTTGTGTTTACTAAGTATACAACCAGAGATAGGTTGAATGATTTAAAGTGACACACACCTAAGTCTCTAGAAGCAACTTTCTGCAATTGTGTGTGTGTGTGTGTGTGCATCTGCCAGAGACTTTAATGTTCTTGTTTACTCTCTTGCTTTGTGGAAAAGGAACATGGAAGTGGAGTGTGGGAAAGGGGATAATGTAATCATATTTTAATTGAAAAAAAAAAAAAACAAAGAGGACATAGAAGAAATGTGAGCACTACCAAGCAAGAAAGAAAAAGAATCTGATCAAATTGAAGATTAAAATGCTAAGTAAACATGTTTTAGTACATTGGTTTTTACGTAGAAATTTTTTTTTCATAAATGAGATTATGATGTTCAGGAGTTGTGTTGTACAGCTTATATTAAAAACTGGCCAGCAAAGATCAAAGGAATTCTTATTAGATATGTGTGACAAAGAACTCAGGAAATGTGTTTTTCTCTAAACGTGATTCATAATATTGTTTGTGAGATTTTCTCAGAAAAGAACAGGTTTAAGGATGACGAAAGAGACTGGTAAGGTTAAGGTAGAGGTCACATGCATTAGAGATTGGGCATGGTTCTTTGGGTGTTCTATACTCTTGTTCGAAATATTTCTCAGAGAAGGAGGCACTGTATCTTTCTATGAAAGCAAGCATTACAGTGCTTTTTGTGTTTTCTGTGTCTTAAATTTTGACTTTCAGCCCATAAGAGATGCAAACTAGCTTCCAGGGATTCAGCGTTATTTGTTACTCATGGCCCCTGCTTCATTGCCCACCCCCTCTAGTTTTTTTGTTTGCTTGTTTGTTTTACATTTTTTTCTTTAAAGTTATTCTTAATTGTTGAGACTGTTATACAATTACATCATTTCTTCCTTACCTTTCCTCCCTAAAGGCCTTTTATATACTTGTCCTTGGTTTCCTTTAAATTCATGGCCTCTTTTTTCACTACTTCTGTTTAAATGCCTATGTCTACACATACTTATATGTATAAACATATGTATTTCTAAATATTCTCAGTGTGTATAATGTAACTTATATGTATGTTTTTAGGGCTGACCATTTTGGTTATTGGTTAATCAGTTCCTGTGCTCTGCTCTGGAGAAGACTATATCCACCACTCCCAGCATTCATTCCTTAGTTCTCTGTAGATTTTTTATAGGACTGAAGGCTCATAGATTTTTCCCCATCCAGTTTAGCACATGTATTTTTCAGTTTGCCCTTATTCAGCTTCAGTTTAGGCACTTGTGTTTTTGAAAAATCTATGCCTGTAACATCGGAGTACACCTCACAGGAAACTCCCTGTTTCTCTGGATCTTACAATCTTCCCATTCCTTCTTCCACAAAAATCCTGATGCTTATGTGCAGTAGTGTTTTAAGATTACATCCATTGAGACTGGGTTGCACAACTCTGCATTTTAATAGGTTGTACTTTTCTCTAATATTGTCTCCATATGTTGCAAAGAGGGGGTTTCTTGATGAGAGGTGTGGGGTATACAGACAAATATATGGTTAGGAATTGTGCTAGTTTGGTAAAGTGGTGGCTAGTTCTCCAAAATCTATTAGTTCATGAGCAAGGAAGAGTTGGGTAGGTTTCCAGCATTATTATGATTTTCCTCTTGTGTAAATATTAAGTTCCTACTCAAGAGCAGTTTGTTACCACCAAATACACACACCACTACTATAACTTTAGGGTTATCCTGCTATGCTGGTCATTGTAGTCCATAGAAGTGTCAGCTGAGTAGGAAAGTTGGTTGTTCTTCCTTTCGAAAGCTTCCATGAACCTTCTGGTACCATTAAGTCTAGTCATCAAAGAGGGGGAATTCAAATCAGTTCCATCTTAGTGTCCTCTGAGACATGTGTCTGATCTTCATGGTGTCTTCAGTAATAAGAATTTAACTTCCACCTTTGAAGGGAAACCGAGGGCAATAGCAATATACTGTATGTGAATCAATAACTCACAAGGGGCATATCATGCCTACTGTGGGATTTTTGATAGGTGATCTTTGGCTCTCGAAAGGAGCGTTGACATCCCAACCAAGATGGGTTTTGCTATTCCCCTCTCTATTGTTCTCCAAATTCCCTAATCCTAGAAATGGTTCCTTTTTATTTTCTTTATTTCAGCAACTTACTCAGGGAAATGTAGTCACATTTGGAACTAAGAATGTCCAATGAAAGAACATGAAAAATTTGTCTTTTTGATTGGCTTATCTCACTCAGTATGATCTTTTCTAGTTACAACTATTTACCACAAAATTTCATGACTTCATTTATATATATATATATATATATTTATATATATATCCTATATATATATTATATATATATAGTATATATATATACTATGTAGATATATATATCTAAATAGTATTCCAAGTGTATTCATTTATCCATTCACTGGGTGGGGCATTTTGGTTGCATCTAGTGATACAAAAACCACAGTTCTTGTCTTGAAAGGAATAAGAACTAGTTTATTCTGTAGCCATTTTGAGTAACTGTGGCCTAGGAATTTGGTTACCCCAAATTCCATGTTCCACTTTGGTAGAACTTTCACAGAGTTTTTGTATTTTACACAAAAAGAGAATATCAGAAATCAAGGCAAATTTAAAGTATATTGGTGTTACATCAGAGAGGCAGGTACAATGAGATAGGGGAAGTTTTTCTATGGGTGCAAGATTGTAGCTTAGCTTTTGAATTGGTAGAAGCCAATTTCCTTGCAAAATCAATAGATTATAAAAGGGTTATAAAACTGCCATAAGATGTTAGTTTGGACATAAGCAGGGCAAAGAAAGGTTCTTCTAAATGAGCCAGAACTTATTCCACAATTAGGCAATTAGCTTCTGGAGCTGCAACTTTCCAGTGTCTCTGTGGTACTGGGATCCTAATTAGCCAATCAGTCTCTGAAAGCAGATTTCTTTCAGGAATTTTCATTCAATGCCATATACATGTACTTTTCAAACTCTTTGTACACACATATATGAACCATCCCTGCATTTCAGGATTAAAATCAGTTTAATCATGGTAGGTAATTTTACGCTATATGTCAGTACTGTTTTTGGAGGATTTTAGCCTACAATTTGAGCTGGGTTCATCAAGGATATTGGCCTACAATTTTCTTCTTTGTTGTGTCTTTACCTTGTCTTAGAGTGATAACGGCTTCATAGAAGGAATTTGGGAGTGTTCCTTCTGTTTCTATTGCTTTGAGTAGACTAAAAAGAATTGGCTTTAGATGTACTTTGAAAGACTGCTAGAATTCTGTTGTGAATCATTTTCTCTCTAGAAGGCTTTTTATTAGTATTTCATCTCACTTGTTATGGTTCTGTTATATTGTTATTATTTTTGTCTTAATTTTGGTTTGTTGGCTGAATTTATAAAATTCATCTGTTTTTATGGAGAAAAGATTTTTAAAACATTCCTTTATAATATTCTTAATTTCTTTGACAATTATGAACTTTGAAAATACTTGGTACTTGATAGTTTTAATAACCCCACTATTTTATACATCAATATTTGTTACTCAATAAATAATAACAGCACTGCTGTTGTTTCTGCTTAATCTGTACAAAACAGCCTATCATGTCTCATTACTAAAAGAAAGAAAAATAAAAACACTTGCTTGCCTTAGTCAATATAGTTTTTCTTTAACACAGATAAGCATTTTAAATTTAATTATGACAATAAATTTGAACACATCACCTTTCATTAAAATGCTCACCATTTCATCCCAAGTCAAAATAAACTTCATTCAAATGAGATAAACATTTTAAATCATCATGAATGTACTACAAAATAAAAATAGGTGTCCCGCCTCTGAGAAAAAGGTATCGGACGGGTCTGATGCTCTTTGGGTGGATGATACCTAAATGAACATCGGTACAAAGTCCCAATTTATTTCTAATATCAGAGATCAGACCTCTACTCTTGCCTGATGCGTCTAAAACAAAAAGGGGGAACTGTAGAGAGCTGCGGAATGCTATGCCTTAAAGATGGAGCTGGTTTCCGCCTTCCACCTTCCCGATGGTGAGTGCTCTCTGTCAAGAACAATTCCACATTTGGCTAAGGCTGAGGATCTGGCTTGCTTCCATGTATGTGGACCTATCTGCATTGCCCACGTGGCACGCCTGGGTTGGCGACCCAGAGGCTATTTAAGCTGTGGGCTGGCTTTCCCCAGGGTCAGATGATTGTTCAAGGTTCCTGAATAAACTGCATTGGAAAAAAAAAAATAGGTGACACAGTGTTGGGTAGAGCCTTATAGAGGCCCTCTGTGGTAGGCTCCTGTCCTGTTTCCTGTTTTTTCCAATGTCCATCCCATTTGACTTTCTGATACTGAGACTCATAAACAAACTTTGGGCAGAGTGAAGGGAATCTAAGGAAAGATGGGGAAGATAGGAAGACGTGGAGAGGTCAGGAGCTCCACAAAGATAGAAACAGAACCAAAATATCTGGGCACAGGGGTCTATTCTGAGATTGATACTCCAACCAAGGACCATACATGGCTATAACCTAGAACCCCTGCTCAGACGTAGCCCATGGCATCTCATTATCCAAGTGGGTACCCTAGTAAGGGTAACAGGGACTGTCTGTGACATGAACTCAGTGGCTAGCTCTTTGACAGCATTCCCCCTGATGGGGGAGCACCCTTGGCAGGCCACAAAGGAGGACAATGCAGCTAGTTCTGATGAGACTGGATAAGCTAGGGTCAGATGAAAGGGGAGGAGGACCTTCACTATCCATGGACTTGGAGAGGAGCATAGGAGGAGATCAGGGAGGGAGGATTAGTTTGGAAGGGAAGGAGGGAAGGGCTGCAGCTTGGATACAAAGTGGATAAACTGTAATTAATATAAAAAGTAAAAATTTAATTAAAAAATAAGTGACACTACAAATAATTTATTATATACAAGATGCAATAATATCCACTTAGAGTAAATTAACATTTTCTTTGTTTATGCAATAATGATTAAAATAAAACTTGGTGTTACTGAATTTAATTTCCAATAAAATAGCTAAAGTGAGTAAAAACAAATATAGGCTCAGCCACATAATTTTTCAATTATTAAGGTCAACCTGATTACAGCCACTCATGAGTGGGTAATCACACACAGAAAAGATCAACACTGTTTCTGTTTATTTGTTTGACTGATTGGTTGGTAGGATTTTTTCTTTCTTTGTCAGTCCTGGGCAATGAACACAGGACACCTTGTGTGTGGAGCAAGTGAGCTGCCACTGAACTATACCCTCAGCTCAACTTCAGGTTTTGGTGTGGCACAGGTTCACAGAGGAGACCAGCCCAAAACCTGGCAGCACACTTTACATTGATTTACTTCCTTCATGAAAGGGCTGTAATAATTTCTTACCAAAAAACTTTGGGATTTACCATCGTTCCAGTGAATGTCTGAAAACACTGCAGAAATGAAGGATTGGCACAGGCTACCAGGTCATGTACTGTGCTTGAGAATACAAAATGTGTAGCACAGAGTGCACCTGTACATACACCTAAACACAGAATATCACAGAAATGAGGACTGAATACTTATCAATACATCTTTATTATTTACTAGCAAACATCTTTATCTTCTTCCCTACAGTCTCTTCTCATCATGTAACTTTGTATCAAAGAATGAATGTATTGTTAACCTAATATCATAGTAAAAATGTTCCTTGGCTTAAGGTAGAATTACATCCCATTAAAGCAATTGTTGGTTGAGAATATTATGACCTAAGATTTGTATTCCTTGCCTGGCAAGCATCATAAATACAACAGTATGTTATATTTCCATGATCAAATGTCTGTTTGGCAGCTTCTGTATCACACCATAGCCAACTATCACAAGATCGTTTCATCTCATATTGCTAGCCTATCTAGTTATAAAAATTCAAACTTTGAATATGATTGATATTAAGTATCATTTCCAAATAACCTCAAAATAATTGTAAATCAATTGGAGATTGAGAATCGCTTATAAATACCAGAATATAACATGAGAGTGGAAGTCACTCAAGGAGTTCCTCCTCTTCTGCACAGAAAATTTGCATATTTATTGTATTTTAAGTAGAGGAGGGGTAACTTGATAACAAGAGGCATCAAGAAGAAATGTTTGACCTAAGAAATGTACTTAATGAGATAAAAATAAAAAACACAATACAAAGTACCAATCATGTATATAGGAAGAAACACTAGACATATCAAAGATAGTAGAGAAAAAAAAGTTTGCAGAAGAATAAACAAACCTATAATTTTGGACAACCTTTAAATGCAAAAATGCAGGTTACTGGGTTTCAAGAGGGATTTCAAAATAAAAAGTTGGGGAAAGATCCTACAAAGGCACCTTAAAAATCATTAGTTTATTATACAAATATCCTACCAGGTGTTTATAAATTGATGACTACAGTCATCTTTAACTCAGAGAAGTTTAATCCAAGATATTTTACAATCAAATTATAAAAGGTAAAAGAATTTTCCAGGCTGCCAGATGTCCCTCAACGGAGGAATGGATACAGAAAGTATAGTGTATTTATGCAATAGAATACTATTCAACAATTAAAAACAAGGAAATCATGAAATTTGCAGATAAGTGGGTGGGAAACTAGAAAAGATCATCCTGAGTGAGGTAACCCAGAAGCAGTAAGACACATATGGTATATACTCACTTATAACTGGATATTAGCCATGTAATATAGGATAAACATACTAAAAACTATAGTCCTAAAGAAGCTAAACAAGAAGGAGGACTCTAGCCAAGATACTTAATCCTCATTCAGAAGGAAAAACAGGATAGACATTGGAAATAGGAGAAGACAAGGAACAGGAGAGGAGCCTTTCAGAGGACCGCTGAAAGACTCTATTCACCTGGGTATCGAAGAAGATACTGAGAATCATAGCCAAACTTTGGGCAAAGTGCAAGAAACCTTATGGGAAAAGAGGGAGATAGAAAGACCTGGTGGGGACAGGAACTCCTCAAGGAAAACAACAAAGTCAAAAAACTTGGGCCCAGGGGGCATGCAGAGACCAATACTTCAACTAAGAAACATCCACTTAGAGGATATAGACACCCTGCAAAGATGTAGTCCATGGCAGCTCAGGATTGAAGCAGGTTCCACAGTAAGGGGTAGAAGGAGCTGTCTCTGACATGAACTCAGTGGCAGGCTCTTTGATCACCTACACCTGGGGGAGGCAGCCTTGCCAGGTAGCAGAGGAAGATGATGCAGCCAGTCACAATGAGACCTGATAGACAAGGGTCAGATAGAAGGTGAGGAGGTCCTCCCCTATCAGGGGACTAGTGAAGGGATATAGGGGGAGAAGAGGGAGGCTGGGTGGGACTGGGAAGAGATAAGGGAGTGAGCTGCAGTAGGGATACAAAGTGACTAAAAATAAATAAATAGATAGATAGGTAGAAAGATAGATAGATAGATAGATAGATAGATAGATAGATAGATAGATAGATAGATAGATAGACAGATAGATAGGATTTTAAAGGTTGCATTGTGGAGTTCCTGCATAATACAAATGCTGGGAAGGTAGAGAGAGGAGGATCCATGGGACTCTCACTAGTCAGACTAGCTGAACTGGTGAACTCCACGCCAATGAGAGACCCTGTTTGAATCAGAACTGAGGGTTGTTACTATATGCTACCAGGTTTAGTTTTATATTAAATTTAAAACAACACTCAACTCAATAAGCAAACAAAATATTTCCCAACCTCACCTGAAATGTACTGTAAGACCCTACAGTATAAATTAAAGTTATCTCTAATACAACTACATGTGTTTTTATACTTGCAAAAAGTTCAAATGTTTTTGGGAATAACATTCTCAGTTCTTCTGCTCTAGATTTTGATTCATATTTGACCCATTCTGTGAATAGAATAATATAAAATAATGTATAAACTCACCAATTTGTTAGGAGAACTAGATATGAATGTGATTTAGTGATATAATACATCTTTTATTTTATACAATAAAGAAGAAATGAACATAAGCAGAAACACTATATTTTCACTAACCATGTTCTGTAGCAATAATAAAGGGATGCTTACAACGAAAATGTTGTTAATGAGCTATACAACTCACTGGTAGTGGTTACTTTGCAGACAGACTTATATTTCTCATGAATCATAAACCAGTCATGTCTTTAATATAAAAACTAAAAATGAAGTATTTGATATTACTAACTGCATTACTATATGGAAAATAAAGAACGTGTAAAGAAATAACTGGGTACTAAAACCTCTAAATGTAGAAAAGAATGGAGCGCACATGTAAGGGATTTTATCAATTTATTTTGGTTTTATTCCTTACATCAAGTTAAGATGCTATTACTTGAATATAAGTTGCTATAAACAGAAGATAATATCTATAAGTCTCATAATATGTACAAAGCTTCATCTATGATAGGCGTGCTCATGGTAATAACCTAGAAATAAAAATGCACCACTGTAGTAAATCTGTTTACTGAAAAGGAAGATTATATGAGTAAGAAAATGGAAAAAACATATGGTGCATAAAAATTACTGTAGTGAGAATTTCTCTAGTGATATTTATATCAGGTATAAAAGTGTTATAAATTTATTTTAAAGAATTAAAATGGATACATCAATAAAATATAAAATAAAATATGCATTGCTCAAAAGAAACTCATTTTTGAAAATTCATACACTGAAGGTAAAGTAATGTGATAAAATATTCCATGTCAATGAAATCTAACGAAAACAAGAGAGACCATATTTCTACTAGACAACATAGACTCTGTATTAAAAACAGTAAATATGTATGTGTATACATACACACACATCACTGCGGTTATTAGGGAATGATAAACTGATACACTCAAAAAAAAAGAAATAAAATTCTAAATTTATATAGACTCAGTACCAAAGCATATAAATAAATACTAAATAATAGATACAATAAGCACTTTCAATATGGACTTATCATCTACACACACAAAAAAATGTAAAACCAGAAAGCTAGAGCAGCTTTAAATAATATTTAGAAAAAATGGGCTTAATAGACATCTATAAAACATCCAACCAACAGCTTCAGAGCATGTGTTTTTACCAGCACACTGGACATCTCTATGATTGACAGGACATAAACAAGTAATAAATTTTAAAACCACAAAACCACAATGCAATACAACTTAAATCAGTAACACCAAAACTCTCAAAGGTATACAAATATATAGAAATTATATCAAATTTCCCAGAATGTGTTTTGAAATTGAGAACAAAATTAAAAGTTCTATTCATATACATGAAAACAGAAACCCAACATTCCAAAGATTTGACACACAACTAACAATACTAAAAAGGAACATTTATACCAATCCACATTGGCATAGAAATGATGGAAATATTTGCCCTCATATAAACTTATATGAGCTAACAAGGAAATCATGACATTTGAGGGCAAGTGGATGGAACCAGAAAAGATCATCCTGAGTGAGGTAGCCCAGAAGCAGAAAGATACACACAGAATAGTCCCACTTACAAACAGATATTAGCTGTATAATATTAAGGATAAACATAGTAAAATCGACAGACCTAAAGAATCTAAACCCTAAGGAGGACTTTAGGGAGGATGCTTAAATCTCATTCAGAATGGCAGAGGATAGACCCTAGAAGCAGGGAAAGAGAGGAAACAGAGTGGGAGCCTACTATCTAGGGTCCTCTGAAAGGATCACCCAACAGGGTATTGAAGCAGATGCTGAGACTCAGGGCCAACTTTGGGCAGCCTTATGAAAGAAGGAGGGGAGGGATAGAAGGACGTTAAGGATAGAGTAGTCACACAAGAAAACCAACAAAGCTAAAATATCTGAGCCAACGGGGTCCTGCAGAGACCAATGCACCAACCAAGACCATACATACATGGAGAAGACCTAGACACCCTGCTCATATGTAGCTGAGTTCAGTCTCCATGTGGGTACTCGAATAAGAGAAACAGGGGGTGCTTCTGTTGTGAACTTGATTGTCTATTTTTTGATCATCCGCCCCTGACTATGCAGCTTTGCCAGGCCACAGAGGAAGAGGATCCAGGCAGTCCTGATGAGACTTGACAAGTTATGGGCAGATGGCAGAGGAAGAGAACTCCCTCTTTCAGTGGACAGGGGAAGAGGATAGGGGAGAAGAGAGAGGGAGGTTGGAACTGGGAGGAGTTGGGGGAGGAGCTTCAATCAGGATATATAAAGGAAAAATTGTGGGAAAAAATTAAAAATCAAATCACCATCTGGATTTAAATTCTGCCAGAATCAATTTTAATAAAAATACCTCATACTTAGTAAAAAAAAATGTATTTGTTTACTTCTTAAAATTCTATCTACCACAAACATAACATCCATACTCATGAGTGTATGTGAGCATACCTAATATTAGTGCTGTTTACCTGGAAAATTTTAATAAAAGAGGTTGTTTTGATTCTAATTTATAAATAAATAAATACACACAAAAGCACTGGATGATTGACTTGCTCACTATCAATAGCCACTATTAGAGTAAGTTATAATTATTTTAGCATTGCTAGTCTTCTCGAGTGTGCTGTAATATCTTAAATTTCTAACATACTTTATTTCTTTAGTATTTCCCTGTTTATGTTATTTTGGTATGTATTTATTATTATGAGTATTGAATGAGAATAAAATTATAAAATAATTTCATTGATTATACTACTTTCTACCCTAACTCTCCTGACAATATAATATACTTTGATTCTATTAACATATATGGCCTTCTAGAGAGATTTGCATGCTTTACTAAATTATCATTGATATACCACTAGCTTTTACTCTAGGAAAAGAGATATCTACTTATATCATAAGCTATTTTGTTGCCAAGCTGTATCATTATGGCTGAACCTGGAAGAAGGAAAGAAAGAAAGGAAGAAAGAAAGAAAGAAAGAAAGAAAGAAAGAAAGAAAGAAAGAAAGAAAGAAGGAAAGAAAAAAACTTCTCATCAGCACACAGGCAAAAATACCCAGGTAACTGCTAAGTACAATAAACATCATTAAGACTTAACCACATTTGTGATGTAGAAAGAATGAATATATCTAAATTTTCTGAATCTAATCCAATGTTATTCACAAATCTATTCTGTTCCAATATTATCTTAGATTGGATGAAACAATTAGAGCACCATTATATATATGTATGTATTTATGTGTATATATACATATATATAAATGTGATTTGTTAATGACTGGACACCTGGTTAGGTCAGTTTGTGATACTGTAAATTCCTCCTGCTCCCATATGGACTTCCTACTGTCATACCATTAAGCTTCTCTGAATATTGGTTTTGTACAGGTTTTATGATAACATTTTCAGCATTGAAACAGTAGGTCAGAGAACTGCTTGCTGAAAAATGCTATATTGTTTTAAGGAATTCAAATTTTTCCTTAATAGAAATCTCAAACTTTCCACTTATAACCCAGTAAAATCAAGCAGAGGTCCAAACCAGACAAGAATTAATCCTGGAACTGAAATTATTGAGTGTTTGAGCCTTTCAGACATAGACAAACAAAGAAATAAATATATTTCCATGAATCAGCTCTCAGCTCCTGATCTGAGGCTACACTGAACTGCTACTGAAATCTAAACTTTCATTTGATAGTACAGAACCACAAATCTAGGAAAATAAATACTCTGTGGTGTATTTTTTTTCCTGAAAACTTTTCTACTGGCAAAGAAATAACATAAACACATTTTCTTTAAAATATAACAAGTTCATACAAAATTCTCATTATTTAATTATATTGAAAACAAATTGTATATACAGTACATGAATGTCACAATGTTTTAAGTACTCTGTTAATACTCTAGATTATATGATCTGGACAATAAATTCCTCTTTTCCTGTAAAATAAAGGTAGAGGAGAGAAGAAATATATTGGATAACTAATACAGTTCTTATTTTAGACTTTCAAAGACTATTGCTTATATTCTCCTTGATGAATAGTAAGCAGATGTTAAAATACTATATTGCCTTTTCCTTGAATGCAGTGGGGTTTATTTGAGTTTCTCTGCCAACAATATCCATATCTCCTCAACAAAGTACTTGAAGGACAATAAGACAACTACAGGAGATCAGTGAAATACAATCAGAAAGGAAAAAGTCAAAGAACCACTATTTCGCAGACAATATGATAGTACGCATGAGTGGCCACAAAAATTCTACCAGAGAACTAAACTGATAAATACCTTCAGCAAAGTGGCTGGATGCCAAATTAACTAAAAATGAAAAAAAAAAATCAGTATCCCTCCTGTATACAAAGAACAAAAGAGCTGAGAAAATGAGAAAGAAATTAGGGAAACAACACCCTTCAAAAGACCTACAAATAACATAAAGTACCTTGATGTAACTCTAACCAAGCAAGTGAAAGACTTGTATGAAAAAAAAAAAACCTCAAGTCTCTGGAGAAAGAAATTGAAGAAGATATCAGAAAATGGAATTATCTGCCATGCTCATGGATTGGTAGGATTAACATAGTAAAAATGGTCATCCTACCAAAAACAATCTATAGATTCAATGCAATTCCTATCCAAATACCAATACAATTCTTTATATAAATTAAAAGAACAATTCTCAACTTCTTATGGAAAAACAAAAGACCCAGAATAACTAAAACTATCCTATCCAATAAAAAAATTTCTGGAGATGATACCATCCAAATCTCAAGTGGTACTATAGAGCAACAACAATAATAATAATAAAGCATGTTATTGGCATAGAAACAGAAAGAAGGGTCAATGGAATCGAATCTAACACCCAGAAATAAACCCACACACCTACAGACACCTGATTTTTGACAGAGAAGCCAAAATCATGCAATGGAAAAAAAGATAGCATCTTCAACAGATGGTGCTGATCTAACTGAATGTCTCCATGTAGAAAAAATGCAAATAGATCAATACTTACCACCCAGCACAAAAGTAAGGTCCAGTTGGATCAAAGACCTCAACATAACTCCAGACAAACTAAATCTGATAAAAGAAAAAAGTAGGGAAGAGCCTAAACTCATTGGCACAGGAGAAAACTTCCTGGACAGAACTCTAAGAGCTCGAACTTTAAGAACAATTATCAATAAACGGAAAAGCTCCTGAAACTGAAAAGCTTCTGTAAAGCAAAGGACTCTGTCAACAGAAACAAATAAACAAACAAAACCGACAGCCTACAGACTAGGCAAAGGTCTTTACCTCTATATCTGACAGAGGGCTAATATTCGGAATATATAAAGAACTCAAGAAGTTAAAAAGCAACAAATCAAGTCATCCAATTAAAAATCGGGTACAGAGCCAAACAGAGAATTCTCAACAGGGGAACATCGAATGGCAGAGAAACATTTAAAGAAATGCTTAACATCCTTAGGCAACAGGGAAATGCAAATCAAAACCACTCTGAGATTCCATCTCATACCCATCAAATGGATAAGATCAAAATCTCAAGTGACAGCACATGCTGGAGAGGATGTGGAGCAAGGGGATCCCCCTGTATTGCTGGTGGAAACATAAACTTGTACAACCACTTTGGAAATTTAATCTGGCGTTTTCTCAGAAAACTGGGAATAGTGCTATCACAGACTCAGCTACACAACTCCTTGGTATATACCCAAAAGAGGCTCAACCATACTAAAGTTTATAACAGCTTTATTCCTTATAGCCAGAATCTGGAAACAACCTAGATGTCCCTCAAGAGAGGAATGGATACAGAAATTGTGGTCCATTAACAAAATGGAATACTACTCAGCTAAATCATGAAATTTGTAGGCAATTAGAAGGAACGAGAAAGGATTATTCTGTGTGAGGTATCCCAGAAGAAGAGAGACATGCATGGTATATATTAACTTATAAGTGCATATCAGCCATATTGTACAGGATAACACAAACATCTACAGACATAAAGAGGCTATACAACAAGGAGGACCCCTAGGAAATGTGCTTAATTCTTATTTAAAGGGAAAACAGGATAGACACTGGGAGCAGTTGAAGAGAGGAAACAGGGCTGGAGCCTACCATAGATGTCCTCTAAAGACTCCAACCAGCAGGGGATTCAAGCAGATGCAGAGACTCACAGCCAAACTTTGGACAGAGCACAAGAAGTCTTAAGGAAGAAGAGGGATATTAAAGAAGCTGGAGGGGGCAGGAACCACACAAGGAGACCAAGAAAGTCAAAAGCCAAAACAAAACAAAAAAGCAGGGCCCAGTGGGGACTGCAGAGGCTGTGACTTAAACCAAAGACCATAAATAGAGAGGACCTATACAGCCACCCTACCCCCACCCCACCCTGCTCAGATGTAGCCCATAGACATTTCAGTCTCCCTGTGGATTCCTAGTGAGGAAAAGAGCCAGTCTCTGACATGAACTCTGTTTCTTGCTCCTTGATTGCTTCTCCATGTTGGGGGCTACATAGTCAGCCAACAGAGGAAGAAGAAGATCCAGGTAGTCCTGATGAGATCTGATAGATTATTGACAGACAGTAGAGGAGGAGGAGTCCCCCTATCAGGGGACTAGGGAAGAAGGATAGAGGAGAAAGAGAGAGAAAGGGTGGGACCAGAAGGAGATGAAGGAGAGAGCTACCACTGTGATTCAAAATAAATCAATTGTAAATAATAATAACAATAAATTAATAATAATAATAATACAATAATAAAATAATTTAAAAGGATTTACTCAATAACAGAGTAACAATGTCCACCAATGGATACTAAAGACAAACAAAACAAAAACAAAACAAAACGAAAGAAGCCCATTTGCAAGAATATTATTTCTATTTTGGAGCTTTTGACCTGTAAGTAACCATGGATCTTCAAATATTAAAGACTATAATACTTACACTTGGGATATATTTTGAATGTAGTAGAACAAAACAAGTGAATTTCTGATTTTATCATATGCTGTGTTGTTGTCATCACAATTTATTGCTGTTGGTGTTGAACTTCATCAGCTTCCTCAATAATTCTTGGTATATTTCCACACTGTAAACTTACTTGGGCCTTGCATGGCCAACTGAAGAAGAGAGAACAGATCTCTGCCTGGGCTTCCTCCAGCTACTGAGAACTCAGAGTTTGCTGTGAGTGGGAAGTTAGGGTGTTACACAACCACTGATCACACATGATCACATCCATGACCACAATGTTATTGTGGATAAGATGAAGAACTCCACCCATAGTATCAACTGTGTCAAGGAGTCCTCCTACATTAGGACAAGAAAAGAAGTGACTGAATACTAGAGAAGACCCATTTTATGCACTGGTGAATGTTGCTGCAACTTTAGCTTCCACATGGAGATTTTGCAGAGAATAAGCTGTGTCAGTTTAGTAGACTTATAAGATAGGATAAACATACTAAAATATGTACACCTAAAGAATGTAAATAAGAAGGAGGAGCTGGGATAAGATGATCAATCCTAACTTAGAAAGACAAATGGGATGGACATTGGAAGTAGGAGAAAACAAGAAACAGGACAGGAGCCTACTGCAGAGGGCCTCTGAAAGACTCTACCTAACAGTATATCAAAGCAGATGCTGAGACTCATAACGAAACCTCCAGCACAGTGCAGGGAATTATATGAAAGAAGGGTGAGTTAGTAAGACCTGAAGAGAACAGGAACTCCACAAGGACCAAATATATCTGGGTAGATGGGTCTTTTCTGAGACGGATTCTCCAACCGAGGACCATGCATGTATCTAACCTAGAATACCTGCTCATATATAACCCATGGCAGCTCAGTATCCAAGTGGGTACCCTAGTAAGGGGACCAGGAACTGTCTCTGATATGAAGTCAGTGGCTGGCTCTTTGACCTCTCCCACCCACACACACATATCTGAGGGAGGAGCAGCCGTACTAGGCCACAGAGAAAGCAGCCAGTCCTGATGAGACCTGATAAACTAGGGTCAGATGGAAGGGGAGGAGGAGCTCCCCATCTTTGGAGTTGGGAGATGTATGGGAGGAGAAGAGGGAGGCAGGCTGTGAGTGGGAGGGGATGAGGAAGGAGGTTACAGCTTGGATACAAAGTGAATAAACTGTAATTAATATAAAAATAAAAAAATAATTAAAAAAGAAAAAAGAAAACGGAAAAAAAAAAAGAAAATCTTTGTAACTGACTCAGAAGCTCGCTAAGAGTCTTCCACAATCATTTTGAATGTGATTTCTAAACTCAGAGGCAAAAAGATAAAAAGGAAAGTAGAGAAGCAGTTACTGCAGAGGTTTCTGCAGAACAAGTAGTTGATTGAGAAGGAAGGGGATTTTAGTTTGGCTTGGCGAGGAAATCCTGGAGATAGAGTAGTTCGTTTGAGAAATCTTCACAGATACTCTGAAAATATGCAACATCTGCAATAGCCTCCTCAACCAGGGTCAAAACTGAAAAACAAGTGGAAATACATTTGTACTATCTGACTATGTATGTCAGCTCATCACCAACACATACTTCCTCCGTTGCAGTAACTACTGGCCTCACATGCTACCAGAAGTCTTCAACTCTGAGGAGCTGAGATAATCTCCATCTAAGTAAATCAGAAAGCACTGGTTGACTCTCAAGAAGTAGCTGTACCCTTGTTTAGACTAGGGTTCTGGCCATACATGTGACAAATGAACAGCCTCCCTTATTAGAAGTTGCTGTTGCCTCCCTTATTGTCATGTGCTGTTAACATAATGCAGTAAACATATCAGGATATCAAATGTGTGTATGTGCATGTTTGTAGTTATCAAAATCAAAGATGTATTTCTTGTGTCATTCCGTACTGAACTGTAGACAGAAGTCACAATGCCATACATGAGTGGTGAGAACTTATTTATTTCTTTGAGGATAGGATTTTTTACACAAATCAATTGAAATTTAAGTGAACACAAGTATAATCTCTTAAACCAAAGGTCTAGTTATTGACTTATGCATATATATTACCATGAGCTCTTGAACATTTAGTTCATATTTTGGATTATAAACTAAAACAACTCAGTTTTTGCCACTGCTGAATACTAGTCTAGATCTGACTTTAAAGAACACTTTTAATTACTCGATATTAATTTTCTCTGGTTATTACCTGGTTATATTTCATTAATTTCCAGTAAAATTATAGCCCTTTATTTTATATATTTTTAGCTTTATTTTGTACTTCTGAAATTAAAAAATGGGGTATGGAGCTAAGCAGAGAATTCTTTATAGATAAATATAGAATGGCAGAGAAACATTTAAAGAAATGTTCAACTTCTTTAGCCATTAGGGAGATGCAAATCAAAACGACACTGAGATTTCACCTTACACCTATCAGAATAGTTAAGATCAAAAACTCAAGAGATAAGACATGCTGGAGAGATTGTGGAGAAAGGGGAACACTACTACACTAATGGTGGGTATGTAAACTTGTACAACCACTTTGGAAATCAATCTGGCGCTTTCTCAGACAGTCCTCAAGATCCAGCTACACCACTCCTAGGCATCTATCCAAAAGATGCTCAAGTATATAACAAGGACATTTGCACAACCATGTTTGTAGCAGCTTTATTTGTAATAGCCAGAAGCTGGAAACAGCCCAGATGCCCCTCAGTTGAGGAATGGATACAGAAATTGTGGAACATCTACACAATGTAATATTACTCAGCAATAAAAAAAAAAAAAAAAAGAAATCATGAAATTTGGAAAAGATCTTCCTGAGTGAAGTATTCAGAAGCAGAAAGACAGACATGGTACATAGTCACTTATAAGTGCATATTGGACACCTAAAGTAAATAATCAAGGACTCTGGCTAAGATGCTCAGTCCCCACTCAGAAATGCAGAGGATGGACATCAGAAGAGGGAGAAAACGGAACAGGATAGGAGCCTTCCACAGAGGGCCTCTGAAAAGCTCAACCCTGCAGGGTATCAGAACAGATGCTAAGACTTATAGCCAAACTTTGGGCAGAGAGCAGGGAATCTTATGAAAGAAGGGGGAGATAGAAAGACCTGGAAAGGACAGGAGCTCCACAAGGAGAGCAACAGAACCAAAAAATCTGGGCCCAGGAGACTTTTCTGAGATTGATACTCCAACCAAGGATTATTCATGGAGATAACCTAGAACCCCTACACCGATGTAGCGCACAGCAGTTCAGTGTCCAAGTTGGTTTCATACTAATAGGAACAGGGAGTGTCTCTGACATAATCTGATTGGCCTGCTCTTTGATCACCTCCCACGAGGGACGAGCAGTCTTACCAGCCCACAGAGGAAGACAGTGTTGCCACTCTGGATGAGATCTGATAGACTAGGATCAGAAGGAAGGGGAGGAGGACCTCCCCCATTAGTGGACTTGGGGAGGGACATGGAGGGTGTGATTGGGAGGGGAGGAGGAAGGGAGATACAAGGGGATACAAAGTGAATAAACTGTAGTTAATAAAAATGAAAAAATAAAAATCAAACAAAAAAATCAACTCTTCATGCTTGCAGAAGAATTTCTACTTACTAAGCCATCTCACCCTTTTCACAATATAAATTCTATTTACTAATTAGTCCATCTTTATAAGGGATTTAAAAATTGCCCTATATGAAATTTTACACTTTTCATTATGAAGTTTACAGTTTCATTCACTTTATTGTTAAATAATATTATTCTCTTTGTAAATTTACCAGTTTATTTTTCTATTTGCTTATTTATCTCCTTAGAGTTAAACTCCCTTCCAAAATTCAATGACATTATATAAAAATATCTTCAAGTATTTATGTATAGTTTCTATATAAGTTTCTAATAAGCTGAGTAGATATCTATGTGTTCTGTTTCCTATGTGATTCTTTTTATATTGTATGGGTTGGCTAAACTGTCTTTCAAACTCTACCAGACAACTGTGTCTGTCAGACTTAGGCATTTAGGCATCCCAAGAGGGTTGAAAGGAACCTCTTTGCCATTTTGACTTGCAATTCACTAACAACAAATTATTCTGGGCATGTCTTCAAATGCTTAATTGATACTTGTACACGATCTTTGTTGAAATCTATACTTCAATTCTACATTGTTTTGAATGTAGTCCCTTATCAATCACTTGTTTTCTACATATTTTCTCAAAGATCAACATGTCTTACTTTCACATTATAATATATTCTGATAAAAATTATAGCTTTAATAAAGTTAGTTTATCTTTTAATATAACTCCCAGGTTATATCACAAAGCTTATGTCCAAACATGATAACACACAGTTTCCCTTGTAGGTCTTCAACCAGCTTTATATTTTGCATTTCAGATTCAATGATATCAATATTTCTTTCTTGATTTTATGACTGGTATATATTATCTATTCAAAAGGTTTTGAGTTTTTAAATTTTATTTTTTTACTAACTACAGTGTATTCACTTTGTATCCCAGCTGTAGCTTCTTCCCTCATCTCCTCCCAGTCCCACCCTCCCTCCCTCATCTCCTCCCATGCCCCTCCCCAAGTCCACTGATAGGGGAGGTCCTCCTCCCCTTCCCTCTGACCCTGGCCTATCAGGTCTCATCAGGACTGGCTGCATTGTCTTCCTCTGTGGCCTGGTAAGGCTGTTCCCTGCTAAGGGGGAGGTGATCAAAAAGCCAGCCACTGAGTTCATGGCAGAGACAGTCCCTGTTCCCCTTACTAGGATGTCCATTTGGATAATGAGTTGCCATGGGCTACATCTGTGCAGAGGTTCTAGGTTATCTCCATGTATGGTCCTTGGTTAGAGTATCAATCTCAGAAAATCACATATGCCCAGATTTTTTGGTTTTGTTCTACTTGTGGAGCTCCTGTCCCCTCCAGGTCTTTCTATCTTCTCCTTCTTTTATAAGATTCCCTGCACTCTGCCCAAAGTGTGGTTATTAGTCTCAGCATCTGCTTTGATATTCTGCTGGGTAGAGTCCTTCGGAGAACCTCCATGGTAGGCTCCTGTCCTGTTACCTGTTTTCTTCCTCTTCTAATGACTGTCCAGTTTGACTTTCTGAATAAGGACTGAACATCTTACCAGGGTCCTCCTTCTTGCTTAGGATATTGTTGTACTGATTTTAGTATGTTTATCCTATATTATATGTCTAATATTCACATATAAGTGAGTATATGTCATGTGTGTCAAAGTATCACCATTTGCAGATGATATGATAGTATACATGAGTGACCCCAAAAATTCAACCAGAGAACTCTTTCAGCCGATAGACACCTTCATCAAAGTGGCTGGATGCAAAATTAACTCAAAAAAAAAAATCACTAGCTCTCCTGCATATGAAAGAAATTAGGGAAACTACACCTTTCAAAATATCTACTAATAATATAAAATGTTTTGGTGTGACTCTATCCAAGCAAGTGAAAAACCTGTTTGACAAAAACTTCAAGTCTGAAGAAAGAAATTGAAGAAGATATCAAAAAATGGACAGATCTCCCATGCTCATATATTGGTAGGATTAAATAGTGAAAATGGCCATCCTGCCAAAAGTAATTCCCATCAAAATTACAACACGATTCTTACAGACCTTGAAAGAACAATTCTCATGATTCTCTGTACTCTGCCAAAGGTTTGGTCATGAGTCTTTGCTTTGAAAACACTGCTAGTTAGAGTCTTTCAGATGCGCTCAGTAGACTCCTGTCATACGTTCAATGCACATCCCATCTGTCTTTCTAAATGAGGATTGATCATCTTACCCCATGTCCGCTCAATTGATTATCTTTTTTAGGTGTATAGATTTCATTATGTTTATCATATCTTATAGGTCTATATAAGTGAGTATATCCCATGTTTGTCTTTCTCCTTCTGGGATATTTCACTCAGAATGATCTTTTCTAGATCCCACCATTTGCCTGCAAATTTCATGATTTCCTCCTTTTTGATTGCTGAGTAGTATTCCATTGTATAAAAATACCACAATTTCTGTACCCATTCCACCGTTGATGGACATCTGGGTTGTTTCCAGGTTCTGGCTATTACAAATAGAGCTGCTATAAACATGGTTGAGCAAGTGTCCTTTTTGTGTACTTGAACAAACTTTGGGTATATACCTAGCAGTGGTATAGCTGGGTCTGGAGGAAGCACTATTCCTATTTGTCTTAGAAAGCGCCAGATAGCTTTCCAGAGTGGTTGTACCAGTTTACATTCCCACCAGCAGTGGAGCAGGGTTCCCCTTTCTCCACAACCTCTCCAGCATGTGTTATCGCTTGAGTTTTTCATCTTGGCCATTCTGATGGGTGTAAGGTGATATCTCAGAGAATCATAAGAAAGAAGGGGAGTTAGTCTGATGGGGAAAGGATAGGAGCTCCACAGGGACCAAATATATCTGGGCACAGGGTCTTTTCTGAGACTGACATTCAACCAAGGACCATGTATGGATATAACCTAGAACCTCCACTCAGATGTAGCCTGTGGTAGCTCAGTAACCAATTGGTTTCCCAAAGTGAGGGGAACAGGGACTATTTCTAACAGGAACTCGATGACTGGCTCTTTGGTCTCCCCACCCCCGAAGGGAGGAGCAGTCCTGTTAGGCCACAGAGGAGGGCTTTGCAGCCAGTCCTGAAGATACCTGATAAAACAGGATCAGATGAATGGGGAGGAGGTCCCCCCATCAGTGGACTTGGAAAGGGGCACGGTGGAGATGAGGGAGGGAGGGAGGGAGGGACTGGGAGGGAATGAGGGATCAGGACACGGCTGGGATACAGAGTTAATAAAATGTAACTGATAAATAAAAAAAAAAAGATATACTTTCAAAAGTAAAAAAAATAAAATAAAATAAAAAATAAATAAAATAAAAAAAAAAAAGAAAGAACAATTCTCAATTTCAAGTAGAAAAACAAAAAACCTACATTTGCTAAAAAAATACCCGGTATAACAACTGATTATTTGGAGATATCTCCATCCCTGATCTCAAGCTGTACTACAGAGCAATAGTAATAAAAACTGCATCTTTTCAAATTTTTACACAGGAAGTTTTTATTAACTTATACCAAGTATGGGATTTCTAATACTATTTAGAGATGCAGTACAATATTGGTGTTCGACAAATATGAAAAAGAGAGTTGAGATAGAAAATTCCTTTCTTTTTACTGTAGAAATAAATCACTCTACACTCTCAATCTTTTTTTAATTTTTTTATTTTTTTTATCAGTTATATTTTATTAACTCTGTATCCCAGCCGTGTCCTGATCCCTCATTCCCTCCCAGTCCCTCCCTCCCTCCCTCATCTCCACACTGCCCCTTTCAAAGTCCACTGATAGCGGTGACCTCCTCCCCATTCATCTGATCCTGTTTTATCAGGTATCTTCAGGACTGGCTGCAAAGCCCTCCTCTGTGGCCTAACAGGACTGCTCCTCCCTTCGGGGGTGGGGAGACCAAAGAGCCAGTCATTGAGTTCCTGTTAGAAATAGTCCCTGTTCCCCTCACTTTGGGAAACCAATTGGTTACTGAGCTACCACAGGCTACATCTGAGTGGAGGTTCTAGGTTATATCCATACATGGTCCTTGGTTGAATGTCAGTCTCAGAAAAGACCCTGTGCCCAGATATATTTGGTCCTTGTGGAGCTCCTATCCTTTCCCCATCAGACTAACTCCCCTTCTTTCTTATGATTCCCTGTACTCTGCCAAAGGTTTGGTCATGAGTCTTTGCTTTGAAAACACTGCTAGTTAAGAGTCTTTCAGATGCGCTCAGTAGACTCCTGTCATACGTTCAATGCACATCCCATCTGTCTTTCTAAACGAGGATTGATCATCTTACCCCATGTCCGCTCAATTGTTTATCTTTTTTAGGTGTATAGATTTCATTATGTTTATCATATCTTATAGGTCTATATAAGTGAGTATATCCCATGTTTGTCTTTCTCCTTCTGGGATATTTCACTCAGAATGATCTTTTCTAGATCCCACCATTTGCCTGCAAATTTCATGATGACAAAATCTCAATCTTAAGTATTCTGTGTGATATATAAACATGCTCATACACAATCACTTTGTCTACTGAATTTCATATATCATTTTCATTTCATGGATTTTTGAGAATTTTGCAATTATACAAGTTAATATTTTCCAAATACATTCTTCTACAACTATTGACATGTTTTCCTTATGTAATAAGATTATTTGCATTGGTTTATATATTTTGAAAGGATATTGTGCCCATGTAATGAAATAACCTATTTTTTCATGATATACTATTTTAATGATACAATTTAATTAACTCATATTTTAAAAGTAATTTTGAGCCCATGAACACACAGATGAAAATGCTCTCATTTACTTGTTCATCCTCCTACTCTTAATACTGCCCCCAGAACACATATCATGGCTACAGAAAAGGCATAAAGAGTCAATTAGTATTTCTCTTCCTGATGCCCAAAATCCAAATAAATCTATTTTCCTTTAGCAATTTGTTTCATAATTCATGTGAAGAAGTGTCAGTTAGTGGACCTAAATACCCTGGTAATAGCATAGCAGAGAAGACCAAAGAATGTGCAGAGTAAATTTAATTGGTTTATAGCCAGAATAGTCCTGTATCCCATGAGTATCTTTAAACTGACCTGCAGGGAGGGAGGCTTAAAGGTAACTGTCATTTGGAGATCTTGGAAAAAAATGTTTGAAAAGGTCCATACATTGACAATGGAGTTGAAGAACTAGTTGTAAGACAGGCAGAAACACAGAAGCCAAATATGAAAGAGTAGTGTGACACAGGAGCAGAAGGCCCTGTGAGGGTCACTCATTTTGTTGCTTACATTCTACTTAATTGCTTACTAACTTTGCCCAGGGAATATTTCAGGAAAGAAAAATGTTAAATATAAATTTTGTTTAAAATGCTCTGCATACAAATAAATAATATTGTTTGTGAAAAATTTTATTCTTTTACTTTCAGAAGAATTAACTCAATGAACAAAATTGTTCAAGTGAATTTGTCTTTCAAATGATAGCTAAAAGCCCAAATTATTCTTGTCGAAATGGTATCATGGAGGAAGACATAAATGAAAGGTAGAATTATTATAGTACAATATTCAGGAAAGGGGAACTGTTTTCTTGAAGGCAGACAAGATTTAGTTTTACACGTTCCTATGAGAGGTAACAATGCTCTACAGCTTTGGACCCCTAATCTAATTACTATCTAACTCCAACACAAACTTCATAGCCTCAAACCACAGACTGATAAAAACAAAACAAAACATAAACAACACGAAAAATAGTCTAGATAGAATGTATTCTCTGAATCATTGGCAAGTTTACAGTGCAAAACTTTAAGTCGAAGGAGAAACATATCAACTTTTATTGATGACCTGAAGCAAAGTTTATTCAAGAGAAGACCAACTGAGCAAGACCAACAAACTCACCTTAACAAGATTAGATCTAGATGTGCTTGTAAATTGTGCTTTCCTTTCTTAAAGCAAGCTTCTCCCTGGTATGACAACAGAAGAAGCAACAACAAAAAGAATCACTGGGCACATAAAGAGATGACAAAGATTTGCACAATTCTATCAAAGATGAAAAACAAGTTAAAACAGAAAACCAGGGATCAAGAGTGAAAATAAAGCAACTGAAGAAATTAAGACAAAGAACAGACATGCTGCAGTCATAGCACAGGAGACATGAAGAGAACAGTAGAGCAACAAGGGCAGGTGTCAACAGTAAGTAGTCCAAGCCAGAGCCCAATATGAGCAAATATGCAAATATGAAAAGTTTATCTGTATGGCATGCCAGTGGTTTGCAACTCTCCAAGGATGATGACCACAGGCTTTACGGAGAGCTTATTTATCCTAAAATAAACATGTTTTAGTCTGAATGCTTTTGACTTGGATGAGACCCCCCCCCCTTACTACCAAAAACAGTGCTTAAATATACACTTCATCTACAAATGCTTTCACAAGAATATTTAGATTAAACTTAGATATAATTGGGTACAATAGCTTATCTCAAATGACACAGGAAACTCACCATCGCAATTTTCAATCAGGGTGTTCTTTCTATTTAGTTAATTCTCTTCCTAAGCTGATAGCTTTATATTTCACATGAAGTTTTGAGTTGACTTTTTGGAAGGTTTTCCTTTGCTTTTTTTCCTATGCAATTTATTTTACAGGTGTGATAAGAGTTCTTTATAAATTGTATATTATGGCTGTTATTACCACTATATAGAAAAGCAATTTTAATATAATTTTATTGAACCAGCCACCTTTTGAAAATACTTTTTCATAAAAAAATATTTTTTCTGGAAGTGGAAAGCAGGTGCATCATCTATTTTTGTATTCTAACATTTTTCTTTTTATATAAAGGGACATTAAGTATTTAAGTGTGACAGGTGCATTTAAGTGCCATTAGACTTATCCTAAACAGAGACAAACTACACAAAAGAAATTTTTGTTGAAATTATGGCTTTTTGATGATTGCTTTCCATTGAAGTTTTGCATGTTTAACAAGACATAAATAATAAAATTAATGATGTTCTAGAAATATGTCAACATTTAGATTGCTATAAGCACTTTTATAAAAATAAATGAAGTGGGGAATAGTAAGATATGGAGAGGACAGGAACTCCACACGGAGAGCAACAGAACCAGAAATTTGAACACAGGGGTCTTCACAGAGACTCATACTCCAAACAAGGACCATTCATGGAGATAACCTAGAAACCCTGCACAGATGTAGCCCACGGCAGTTTAGTGTCCAAGTGGGTTCCATAGTAATGTGAAGAGTGACTGCCTCTGACACAATCTGATTGGCCTGCTCTTTGATCACCTCCCCCTGAAGGGGGAGCAGCCTTACCAGGCCACAAAAGGTGACAATGCAGCCACTCCTGATGTGATCTGATAGACTAAGATCAGAAGGAAGGAGAGGAGGACCTCCCCTATCAGTGGACTTGGGGAGGGGCATGCATGAAGAAGAGGGTGGGAGGGTGGGATCAGGAGGGGAGGAGGGAGAAGCTTATGGGGGGATACAAAGTGAATAAAGTGTAATTAATAAAAATAAAAAAGATAAATGGATAAATGGCACACAAAACTGGTGATGAGGCTAAAGATGGAGAAACAATGGCATCTGTGAATGTGAATGTTAGCCAAAAAATAAAAAATAAAAAAAAAGAACAAAACCCAAGTACGTGCAGAGATGCAGAAAACTACACTTTTACATTCTCCATTGAAATCTGGTTATATTCCACACGATATTTCTACTACCTATATTTTATAAATTCCTGAAAGAATCATCTCCTTTTCCTGTTTTGATTTCCAAAGATGTCTCCCTTTTGTAGAATGTAGTTAAATGTCCCAGATTCAAATTTTTCAACAAAAGTTTGAAAGTGCCTCCATACAACTCTAAACATTAGATTTTAATTTTAAAGAAGAGGTGATATAGTAAACACTATGGATTATATATTGAAATTTTATTTTGTTTTTATTACAAAGTTTCCATATTATTGAGAGACGATGCAAAGTTTATTATGTGTGTAATAGTGTACTTATAAAATGCATACTTACAGATAGTGTTATTCAGGTTCTTGAGAGAAAAAAAATCAATTGTCTTATTTGTCAATCTTGAGCCTCACATGACTTGTGAGAAAGGTAAAATGTTCTAACTCTTAAGCAATAGAGGTTTGACTAGTTTGAGGGTACCCAACCTCTCTCTGGTTAATTTTGAGGCCCACTCTATAGTTGGGAATTCATAACTGCTACTGTAAAACCTATCAAAAATCAATGGCATGGATGGTCATGGGGTGCAAACTAAGTAACTGTACTTAGTTAAACCAAACAGTATCAAATTACCATCCTAAATACTATAAATTTATTACTACAGGCAACTACCACTTTTAGCCTTACTAAGAGAAGCTAGTCTTTCTAATAAATGCAGTGACATGCAGAATGCTTCTGTTTAAGAAAGATATTAAATGAAAATATGCTGGACTTTGAGTCACTAGCATATAACATGAGAATTTTTCCTGTGCTGCAAATCTGTCTAAACAATTGTCGAGCTATATTTTAGGTAATTGGACTGGAGAATTCGATACTACGATGGAGCAGCTGAGAGTGGCCATTGTCACAGTAAATTCTACCAGAGTGGACTCAGGACTAGCCACAGGATTATCATCATGGATTGCTGCAGCCATGAATCATCTGACGGAATGGGCGGGCATGGGAGCGTTAGCAGGCCTTCTGGTGTTGGTCTCCTTGGTTTGCCTGTGGTATATATGCAAGATTAGAGTCTCACAACAGTGTGATGCAGCCTTGATCATTCAGGCTTTTACAGCCACTGAAGCAGGACATTCGCCCCAAGCGTGGTTGGATACCATAAAAAGCTAAAATGTTACGCTCAGGATGCGAGGCTAAGCACTGCACTCAGGGTCAGCCGCTTTGGACCCAGAGAAGAGCATGTCTGATTGCATGCGGGTTGATACCCCAGGTCCCGCCTCTGAGAAAAAGGTATTGGACGGGTCTGATGCTCTTTGGGTGGATGACACCTAAATGAACATCGGTACAAAGTCCCAATTTATTTCTAATATCAGAGATCAGACCTCTACTCTTGCCTGATGCGTCTTAAACAAAAAGGGGGAACTGTAGAGAGCTGCGGAATGCTGTGCCTTAAAGATGGAGCTGGTTTCCGCCTTCTACCTTCCCGATGGTGAGTGCTCTCTGTCAAGAACAATTCCACATTTGGCTAAGGCTGAGGATCTGGCTTGCTTCCATGTATGTGGACCTATCTGCATTGCCCACGTGGCACGCCTGGGTTGGCTACCCAGAGGCTATTTAACTGTGGCCTGGCTTTCCCCAGGATCAGATGATTGTTCAAGGTTCCTGAATAAACTGCATTGAAAAAAAAAAAAAAGAAAGATATTAATACTATCTCCTGTAAGGCTCAGGGAACAGTATGAAGATGGGACAGAAAGGACAAGAGAGTAGGAAGATAGAAGGGCTGTAAAAATATCACCACCATCTGGTCAAGACACAGACACTGTGATCAACAACTCTAAGCAGCTAAAGATGCCAGTACTGGTCTGCACAGAAATATCCCAGCAAACAAAAAGGCATGGATGGAGGAATGACTCAGAGGCCCCACCTCTCACCATTGACCTATTAGCCACTGATAGATTTATGGAGAGGGGGAATCAGTACCTTCAGTTGTATATCCACTGGTGACCCCACTAGGCTTTAATGGATAATTCTAATTCCAATGATCACACAGATGAACCTGCTTATTTAATGAGGGTGTCAAAAATTATAAATCATGAATCTAAGATTTATCTGTTTTTAGACAAGGATGGAAGTTGTTGATGGCTCAGACTAAAGGTTAAAAGAAAGTATGAGCAGAAAGCAACCAAAATATGTTATACAAGTGTATCAAATTATCAAAGAAGAAAGTTAAATCAATCTGGCACTGTCTCACACAATTAGGAATAGTGCTACCTCAAGATCCTGCTATACCACTCCTTGGCACATACCCAAAAGATGCTCAAGTACACAAGGATATTTGCTCACCATATTTGTAGCACCTTTATTTATAATACCCAAAAGCTGGAAACAACCTAGATGGCCCTCAGTTGAGGAATGGATACAGAAATTGTGGTACATTTACACAATGGAATGCTACTCAGCAAATAAAAACTGAGAGATCATGAAATTTGCATTCAAATGGTAGGATCTAGAAATGATCCTGAGTGAGATATAGCAGAAGCAAAAAGTCACACATGGCATATTCTCACTTATAAGTGGCTATTAGACATATAATATAGGATAATCATACTAAAATCTGTACACCTAAGGAAGCTAATCAAAAAGGAGGACCCTTGTAAGAAGTTCAATCTTCATTCAAAAGGCAAATTAGATGGACATTAGAAGAGGGAGAAAACAGGGAACAGGACAGGAGCCTTTCACATAGGGCCTCTGAAAGACTCTACCCAACATGTTATCAAAACAGATGCTAAGATTCATAGTCAAACTTTTTTTTTATTCTTACTTTTCCTTTATTGTGAGAGAATTATGTCTTGAAGCAATGGAGGTGATATTTCCTATGTGGACAATGTCTCACTGAGTAGATGGTGAATGACCCTGAATGCACAGCTTTCCTCCAAAATCCTTAAGAGTCAATATATAGTTCCCTCCTTCCTTTCTCCTTTCTTTTTTTATAATTTTTTATTAATTACACTTTATTCACTTCGTATCCCCCCCATAAGCCCCTCCCTCCTCCCCTCCCGATCCCATCCTCCATCTCCTTTCTGCATGCATGCCCCTCCCCAAGTCCACTGATAGGGGAGGTTCTCCTCTCCTTTCTGATCTTAGTCTATCAGTTCTCATCAAAAGTGGCTGCTTTGTCCTCTTCTGTGGCCTGGTAAGGCTGCTCCCCCCTCAGGGGGAGGTAATCAAAGGGCAGGCCAATCAGATTATGTCAGAGGCAGTCCCTCTTCCCATTACTATGGAACCCACTTGGACACTGAACTGCCATGAGCTACATCTGTGCAGGGGTTCTAGGTTATCTCCATGAATAGTCCTTGGTTGGAGTATGAGTCTCTGGGAAGTTCCCTGTGTTCAAATTTTCTTGTTCTGTTGCTCTCCTTGTGGAGACCCTGTCCTC
Organism: Meriones unguiculatus; assembly: GCF_030254825.1. NCBI lineage: Eukaryota > Metazoa > Chordata > Mammalia > Rodentia > Muridae > Meriones > Meriones unguiculatus. The sequence goes on along the minus strand of NC_083355.1, from coordinate 67,163,258 downwards.
TCCAGCTCTTACTATTTCCCACATCTTACATAAAATTCCATTCACTCTGCCCAACAGTTGGTTTTACAGATTAGAGGGAATCTTATAAAAGAGGGGGAAGATAGAAAGACCTGGAGGGAACAGGAGCTCTACAAGGAGAGCAACAGAATCAAAAAACTCTGGAAAAGGGGATCTTTTCTGACACTGATACTCCAAAAAAGGATCATGCATGGAAGAGGAGGAGGACCTACCCTATAATTGGACTGGGGGAGGGGCATAGGAAAAGAAGAGGAAGAGAGGGTTGATTTGGGAGGAGATGGGGAGGGGATACAGCTGGGATACAAAGTGAATAAACTGCAATTAATAAAAGTAAAACAAAATAATTCAAAAAGAAATTTAATTAAACAAAAAAACAACAAATTGGGAGATATTTCTGTTTGTTGGAGCCATTTGGACAAGAAGTATAGTCTGCCCAAATTAATTCCTGATTTAGTTGAAGATAAATTCTTTGAAATTAATGGGCTTAAAAAGCCCTTGAGTTTAGTCCACTTTTTTTAATTTTTATTTTATTTTCATTAATTACAATTTATTCACTTTGTGTCCCCTCCCCTTCTCATTCCAACCCACCCTCCCTCCCTCTTTTTCTCCTATGCCCCTCCCCCAGTCCAATAATAAGGAAGGTCCTTCTCCCATTCCATCTGACCCTATTCTATCAGGTCTCACAAGGTCTTCATTGTCTTCTTCTTTGGCCTAGTAAGGGTGCACCCCCCCAGGGGGATATGATCAAAGAGCCAGCCACTGAGTTCATGTCAGAGACAGCTCCTAGTCCCCATACTGGGGCACCGACATGGATACTGAGATGCCACTGGCTACATCTGTGCAGGGGTTCTAGGATAAATCCACACATGGTCCTTGGTTGGAGTATCAGTCTCAGAAAAGACTCCTGGGACCACATTTTTGTTTCTTTTGCTCTCCTTATGGAGCTCCTGTCCCTTCCATGTCTTTCTATCTCTCCCTTCTTTCATAAGATTCCCTGCACTCTACCCAAAGTTTCGCTATGAGTCTCAGGATATGTTTTGAGTAGAGTCTTTCAGAGGCCCTCTGTGGTAGTCTCCTGTCCTGTTTCTTGTTTTCTTGCTCTTCCAATGTCAGTCCCATTTGCCTTTCTGAATGAAGATTGAGCATCTTACCCAGGGTCCTCCTTGATCAGCTTCCTTAGGATTTTAGTATGTTTATCCTATATTATATGTCTACAATCCACTTATAAGTGAGTGCATACCATGTGTGTCTTTCTGCTTCTGATATACCTCACTCAGGATGATATTTTCTAGATTCTACCATTTGAATGCAAATTTCATGATTTTTCAGTTTTTATTTGCTGAGTAGCATTCCATTGTGTAAATATACCACAATTTCTGTAGCCATTCCTCAACTGAGGGACATCTGGGCTGTCTCTCTCTCTCTCTCTCTCTCTCAGTGTGTGTGTGTGTGTGTGTGTGTGTGTGTGTGTGTGTGTGTGAATATATACACTAGAGGTTTTGGTTACACTTTTTTCATGTTGACACAAGCTAGGATCATCTGGGTAGAAGGGAACTCATTTGAGAAAATGCCTCCATTGTATTGGTCTTCTGGCAAGTCTGCAGGGAATTTTCTTAATTAATGATTGGTGTGAGAGGGTCCAGCCCTAGGAAGAGGTCCATTTCCAGCTTCTGGCTATTGTAAATAAAGCTCCTACAAACATGGTTGAGCAAATGCCCTTGTTGTATACCAGAGCATCCTTTGGATATATGCCAAGGAGTGGTATAGCTGGATCTTGATGTAGCACTATTCCTAATTGTCTGAGAAAGCTCCAGATTGATTTTCAAAGTGGTTTTACAAGTTTCCATTTCCACCAACAATGAAGTAGAGTTCCTCTTTCTCCACATCCTCTCCAGCATTTGTTGTCACTTGAGTTTTTGATCTTAGCCATTCTGATGGGTATAAGGTGAAATCTCAGGGTTGTTTTGTTTTGCATTTCCTTGATGACTAAAGATGTTGAGCATTTCTTTAGGTGTTTCTCTGCCATTCTATATTCCTCTGTTGAGAATTCTCTGTTTAGCTCTGTATCTCATTTTTAATTGGATTACTTGATATGTTGCTGCTTTACTTCTTAAGTTCTTTATATATTTTGGATATTAGCTCTCTGTCAGACTTAGTGTTAGTGAAGATCCCTTCCCAATCTGTAGGCTGTCGTTTTGTTTTGATGACAGTGTTCTTTGCTTTACAGAAGCTTTTCGGTTTCACGAGGTCCAATTTATTGAGTTTAGTTTTAAGAGAAGCAGTGCTCTTAATAGCCTAGCCATTTCTCCAAACTCTAAATGGCATTTTTATGGAAAGAGTATGATAGTCACAGCTCTTAAACTTTAGATATATGGTGTTGTTGTTTTTTTTTTTTTTTTTTTTTCATAACAGATCCCTACATGTGGAATAATTCTCTGGGTTAATCTCAGATAAATTTTCTAATTTGTGGACAGATATAGCCTTAAATCTGTTCTGATAGTTCAGGGGTGTTGTCTTGAAAAAAAATAATTCTGTAGAAGTTGAAGCAGCAGTGGGCAGATCTGGACTTGATTTGGGCATTGGATATGAAATGCTGAAAGCTTTGCAAAGCAAAAGCAAATCCCAGGGCACAGAAGCACTGCTGTAGATGGTTCTTCTCCTATAATTTATTGGATAAAATATAGTAGGAGGAAGGACAGCAAGTTATCAAGCTGGTTTGAAAGAAATCTAGTGGTGAGAGTAGTAGATACTCAAACTGAACAGATGCATCAAAATCTCAATCTCTCTCTCTCTCTCTCAGTGTGTGTGTGTGTGTGTGTGTGTGTGTGTGTGTGTGTGTGTGTGAATATATACACTAGAGGTTTTGGTTACACTTTTTTCATGTTGACACAAGCTAGGATCATCTGGGTAGACGGGAACTCATTTGAGAAAATGCCTCCATTGTATTGGTCTTCTGGCAAGTCTGCAGGGAATTTTCTTAATTAATGATTGGTGTGAGAGGGTCCAGCCCTAGGAAGAGGTCCTGAGTTTCACAAGTAGGCTTAGGAATCCATGGGGAGCAATCCAGTGAGCATCACTTTCTGGGTTCTCTCCTTCAGTTCATGCTTTAAGTTCTTGCCATGCATGAGTTTCTGACTTGGCTTCTCTTAGCAAGGAATTCTGTTAATCTGGGCTCAAGATGGAGACATTTCTTAAGTACCTACCTAGGTGATGATGCTACCTGCCAGCCTCAGAATAGACTGTCCCAACTACAGCTATGATGCCAATAACCTACTCCTCTTAACTTCTGCATTGAGTCTGTCCTGCAAATCCCAGGGCACAGAAGCACCGCTATAGACGGTTCTTCTCCTGCAAAACCTTGGTAGCCAAAAAAGAAACGGGAAGTCCTCTGTTACTGAAATACAGATTTTTAAAATGGAATTTTTTGCTAAATATATTGTGGACTTTTAATTGTCATCAAACATGTAAGGCCTAGGTAGAGGGCAAATTTTAGTAAGAAGGTATCTAATATTATATGACTAAAGTTTGGATGAATGACAGTTTATTAATCTGAACTAATATGTTCTCATTTGTCTCCAACAGGCATGAACAAAAGCATACTTAAAAATGGTTCACCTTAAAAACCTGGAAAATAAAAGACAAAAAGAAAAGCAAACAGGACAGACAGTATCAAATTAGACGTGTTATGCTCTGAAACAGTACCCTCCTTTCTCAAACTATTGCTTTTTTTTTGTTCATACATTTTCTCCTTTTATCTCTACATAATACTTTCTTATCCCTGTGTATTATTTAATCTCCCTCAAATCCCAGCCTGTATTCCCACAGGTTTATAATGGTGAGTGACAAATCACCTACACAGGCTTGTGTATCTGTAGGAATCCCTTCTCCTGCTGACTGGAAAAAAATAAAAATCATTAGATTCTATTTTTCAAATTATGCCCCTGTGCCCCCTGCAGCTGTAATCTGATATGGAGCATAGGAGAGCCCTGCTGCCCTGGCATAATGAAGTGGCGGACTCCAACAGCAGGGCCTCTAACAGCATCAGTTTTAAATGCTTTTAAATTAACACAGCACACATGAAAGAAGTCTAGCACTTTTCATAAAAGAACCACCAAAACATTTGTTGTGGATCTGCAGTGCCTGCTCTGGCTCAGAAGAAGAAGGAAGAAGAAAAATGGCAGCTACTCCAAGTAGCTTTTCAGATGAAGAAAATCATCTGGGTGAACAAGCTTTATTGTTGAAAATAGTAGTGAAAGGTGAAAACAAAGGAAAAAGAAAAGCTTATGTGGGGTAAAATTTTATAGAGGAAAATATCTGCCAATAGAATTCATGGAATCTGCAGGGGCAAAACAGGCATTCAGAAAACATTTGAGAGAATGGGGAGGCACTGCCTTATGATGACGGTTATTAAGAAGCACATTCATTGAGTTCCTGTTAGAAATAGTCCTTGTTCCCCTCACTATGGGAAACCAATTGGTTACTGAGCTACCACAGGCTACATCTGAGTGGAGGTTCTAGGTTATATCCATTCGTGGTCCATACATGGTCCTTGGTTGAATGTAAGTCTCTTTGACTGCCCCCCCCCCAAGAGATGAGCAGTCCTGTTAGGCCACAGAGGAGGGCTTTGCAGCCAGTCCTGAAGATACCTGATAAAACAGGATCAGATGAATGGGGAGGAGGTCCCCCCATCAGTGGACTTGGAAAGGGGCACGGTGGAGATGAGGGAGGGAGGGAGGGACTGGGAGGGAATGAGGGATCGGGACACGGCTGGGATACAGAGTTAATAAAATGTAACTGATAAGAAAAAAATTTAAAAAAAGAAGCACATTCATACATTCCACTTCATGGGGTTTTTTTGTTGTTGTTGTTTGTTTTGTTTTGTTTTGTTTTGCAACATTAATAGTTCCACTTTTCATTTCTCATGGTCCTCTAAAAATTATTGGTGAACAATGAATAAGGCTTCCCTGGATTATCACAAATGTGGCATAAATATTAAATTGTCTGTGACAAGGTGGAATGTAAGTGCTAGAGCCTTGCCTTTTGTATAATTGTTTGGGCTTCTCATTGTTTGTGCTGATATATTTCAGTTCTTTCATAGTTACATATACTTTATCATATGTAAACAAGGTGCTAGAAAAGTACAAATGGTTCTAATAGACATAAGCACAGTCCTAACATTGTATACATATTAAACACACAAACATACAATATACATGCATGCATACATACATACAATATACACCCACACGTAGGTTTCATACTAAAATTAGTTCTTTTTTTCTCTATACTAAAGAAGCATGTGTACATCATAAATTAAATCAAGACAATGATTAAAAGCTTTTGGTCAACATTTATCAGTTACTGCATTAGTTACTTTTCTCATTGTTATGACAAAACACTTAACAAATTCCACTTAGGAAGGAAGCAATTTATTTTATTTAGTTCAATCTGAGAGTACCATTCAGTGTCAGGGAGGCCACGGTGACAGGAATTTGAGACAGCTCATCACAGCACACCCACAGTTGTGAAGTACAGAGTCACGTGTGCTTGAACTCAGCTCATTTTCTCTTTTTATTCAATCTACTACCCCAGCCGAGAGGACGGTGATCTCTACGCTCAGGGTACATCTTCTTGTCCTGTTAAACAAACAAATTCATGGAATTATACTAGAACAAATTAAAGCTTTTTTATTTACTTATTTGTTTGAGCTGGAAGGTAGCTCTGTTGGTAAACTGCTTGCTTAGTTGCACCCCTAAGGCCCGGGGGCAATCCTTCATAGAATGGGTGAAGTTCTGCACCCCATAGGCCCAGCATTTCATAGGTAGAGAGCAAGAGAATAGGAAATGCAAGCTTATCTTTGGCTGCCTAGTGAATGTAAAATAAATAAAACCCAATCCATTTGGGCAGAAGCCTTAGAATTGGAAATTTCTGCTCTAAAGACTCTGCTGAGATAAGAAGAAGGGTCACACCCCTCCTTTGCCAATGATGCTGGCCTCTCTGCCCCCCCTCCCCAAAAAAGGCTGAGCATAGGAGAAATGAAAAGTCCCAGGAGAATTTTCAGAGTAACAGCAGCACAGTATTACAAGGAACAATGAGATAAGAGCTAATAATGATAAATTATTAAATGCACACATGCTTATCTCCCCTTTGTTTTCTGAGAAATTCCTGAGTTTTCATATTTAATGTCAGTTTTGCTCTCAAACACATACTGGTGTGGCTAAGAAATTCTAGAACAAGTTTAAGGACAAAGACGTTTTTGTTGTTTCTATGTGACAGACATATTCAATATCTTTCTTCCATTTCCACATATTACTTCCTGTATTATGAGTTTGAGGGCAACAGTGACATTATACGAATTCTGGGGTACATTATTGCAAGCCTTTTACTATTTACCTAAAGTCTGTGACAGGCATACTCACAGACAAGTATTTGTTATTTTGATCACTTCTGAGCTGAAAAAAAAAAAAAAAAAGTCTGAGAAAAAGCCACAAAAGAAAGAACAGGTTTATTTTACCTCACAGTTTGAGAGTACAGTCTGTTTGAATAGAAAGTCATAGTAGCAGGAACTTGAATGGCTGGTCACATTGAATCTTCAGTCAGGGAACACAGAAGTGCTGAAAATTGCTGTTTCCTTCACTTCTCTCTTCTTTATTAAATCTCGGACCACAGCCAATGGAATAATGCCAGCCATATTCAAGATGGGAATTCTCACCTCAGTTAAACCTGCAGTTATACCCAAGTATGTCTAGGCAGTTCTGGATTCCAACAGTTTCTCAATCAAGATGTGTTGCATAGGACACTTCCTCTCAGAAGCCAGCCTATTATACCACGAGATGATTGAGCTGCATAGAAAGGCCTTTATGGAGGAAAGTGCCACAGCAGACATTCCTTTGTATTAGAACTGAATCTTGATATCACAAGCCCACACAAAATTATTTGAGCACTCCAGAATACAGCAAGTGTTTCTGTGGCTTAGATCACTAAAGCAATTGGTATATCTTAATCTCTCTTGAGTCAAACATAGTGCAAAATAATATGTCTTTGAGTTTTAGAACATAGAGAGAGAGTAACTGTTACCCTCAGTTTTTATTTCATGTACCATTAGCTAATAGGATAATGCTTAAAATGAATATTGACCATAAATTTTAATGTAAGTTTTTTTTTAAGTACAGAACATAGACCTCATTAAAAAACAACTATGATAGAGATGGCTTACTCTAGTTTCCATTGTTTCCTTCTATTTCAAAAAGAACTGCATCCTCTTAGAGGAAATTCAAAATTTTAATATAGCATTGAAACACACTGAATTCAAATATTCATGTTGGTTCCAGTTGAATACTTTAAACATACAAAGCATCACCACATCTGTAGTGAGCTTATTAAACTGAATAAATCATAAACACAAAGCACTTTGTATTTCCAGCTATAAGTCACTTATTAGAGTTAGAATGTCTCAATGTCTCATTTAATTCAAAGTGATTGTGAATGTCTGTCTAAGACTTAACAAAATAATCACATGAAAGATGTCTAAGTATCAAGGTAGGGATTTACCCTAAAGCATAAAAATAAAGAGGTAGGAAAATACACTATTATATATTCTTTTCCATTACATTTATGCACTTAAATATTTATAGATTACAAGGACTGGAGAGATATTTCAGCAGGGTCTTTTCCATTTACTCACAGGAAACAGGGCAGCTTCAAGGTGCAAAGGGTCTCAGTTTAACCAAGAGAGGAGAAATCTTGAATCTGCTTCAACCTTGACTTCACATCAGATTCTCCTGTGTAGCCTTTCAGAGGAGGTCAATGTAGCCAGTCCTGAGGAGACCTGATAAGCTAGAGTAAGATGGAAAGCTATCAGTGGACTTGGAGAGGGTCAAAGGAGGAGATGACAGAGGGAAGGTGGGATGGGGAGGGAATGAGAAAGGAGGTACTGCTGGGATACAAAATGAATAAACTGTAATTAATATGTAAAAATAAAATTTAATTTAAAAAAGTCCATTGGCCTTCCAGAACACAACACAAATTAAGTCTGCATCTCTTGAAGGGAGAACCAGGAATTAGTAATTTTCAAAATGCCCCAAGTAATTCCTAGTGTTCCATTCTGCTTGAGCAACACAGACATATGACTTCATATAATCAGAGGCCACAGAGGGATAATTTTGTTAAATTTGACTATTCAGTCATCACTATTCTTAGCCTTTCTTATAGCCCTACGTAGCATGCAAAGCATAATTAATAAGTATATTACTGATAAAATATTCAGAAATAACAAGCTGCATGTGAGTAGGATATGAGCTATTCAAGGTGTAAATGTGTCTTATATTGTTAAGGCATCCTACATTCTGGGTAAAAAAATTCTCATAGGCAGGTGGTACAAAAACCATACCTATAAAAAGGAATGTGACCAAACTCTCAAAATAAAATGTACTTTGCTGAATTTGTTTATTGCTAATGAAGAAAGGGCATGGATATAAAAGGAAGGCTGGACAAAAAGAAAAAAAAACGGAGGGGAAGTTAGAATTAATTCTGCAGTACGAAATATTCAAGGGATCCAGCATGAAGTAATTTTCAGCCTATAATGTAGACATACCGGAAAAAAGGAAACTCAGATGTGGTTTTCACATATATTGTCGATATTAATTACTCATATTGGCAACCTTCTTGTGTAAGTACAACATAGAAACAAAGATATTTGAGCAGAAAACACACCCATGGCCCATATGTCAGCTTCTAGATACCATTATTTTTAACAGAAGAAGAGTTCAGTGATGAAGTGGTCTATTTCTGCTCTTGGGCATGGGGACTTTAAAAGGATCATGGAAGACTTGGGATACCAGGAAGTACAGACATACGCTGATACTAAGGGCTAAGAAAATGAGCAACAGCAAAGGACACAGCCATAACAACTATTCAGTGGCCAAAATGAAAAAGAGCAAACAAAGAAATGTTAGAGCACGTAATCATAGCCCAGATGTGAGTGTCCACACCCATTTTAATGTTAGTAAATGACTAACCGCCTAACTGGAAAGCTATCAATGTTGGGGTTTTTTTTGTTTATTTATTTGTTTGTTTCTCATCTAAGTATCACATTTAATATGCACATTACCCCCGCAGGCACAGGAGCTCTGACACAGATACACACGCATATTCACACATGCACACACACACACACACCAAAAGCACATACACAGTTGATGTTAGGACTTAGTAACTGATTAGTAACTGACTTCCAAGGACAGGTACAAAGAGATAAATACAGTAAGAGCTCGACACATCATCAACATATGAAGAAGCTTATTCTCAGCACTGTCCTCATCACGTGTCTCCTGGTACCATGTGGGAGCAGAGGCTTTTCCCTGAATCTCTTTCTATGAGCGCATAAACATAGTGTAACAGCAACACAGACATGCTTTAGATAATTGTTAATACTCCTGAAGACATTTAAGCATTTAAGGAGCTACATAGCAAGAGAAGACTGAGAGATCACCACTGACCAAATAAATATGATGATTAATTTAAATGTATCTCTTTATATTTGGCTTCTAGAATGGAAGGAGGGTGGCTAAGGTACCTGTGGAATGGAAAGTAGGTTTGCAGCTTAGAAAAAAGTGAAGTACCAAAATTAGTTTCTTAATTTGTGGAATGTATTTTAAAAAGTTTGTGTTTAGCAGTAGGAAAAAGAAAAACATTCCTCTGTACTGTCATTTAATCTTTTCCTATAAAGAAAAAAACTATTTCAAAGCTGGCTTGAGTGTTTCATGACCACAGCCATATTACTCAGGAAGCTGAGTTGCAAAGATTGCCAGTTCAACAGCCCTTTACTATCCTGTCAGATCCTGCCTTTTTTCACAGCCACCACAGCAACAGACTTCAAAATAAAAGTTCATTAAGAGATGAGGGAGGGAGGGAGGGACTGGGAGAGAATGAGGGATCGGGACACGGCTGGGATACAGAGTTAATAAAATGTAACTGATAAAAAAAAATAAAAAAAATAAAATACAAATAAAAGAGTACATACATGTAAAGAGGAAGGCATTACTCTAGGGCGGTATTTCTAAACCTTCCTACTGAGGTGACACTTTTCTTTTTAACGTTTCTTTAATTAAAATATTACTTTTATATTAATTACATTTTATTCACTTTGTATCCCAGCTGTAGCCCCCTGCCTCATTCCCTCCGAATCTCACCCTCCCTCCCTCATCTCCTCCCATGTCCCTCTCTAAGTCCACTGATAGGAGAGTTCCTCCTCCCCTTCCATCTGACCCTAGCTTATAAGGTCTCATTAGCACTGGCTGCATTGTCTTCCTCTGTGATCTGACAAGGTTTCTCTCCCTTTGGGGAGGGGAGGGGATGGGGCCAAAGACCCAGGCACTGAGTTCATGTCAGAGACAGTCCCTGTTTCCCTTACTAAGGTACCCCCTTGCACACTGACCTGCCATGGGCTATATCTGAGCAATGGGTTCTATGTAATATCCAAGAATGGTCCTTGATTTCAGTATCAGTCTAAGAAAAGACCCCTGTGCCCAGATATGTTGGTTCTGTTGCTCTCCTTCTGGAACTCCTGTCCTCTCCAGGTCTTACCATCTCCTACTTCTTTCATAAGATTCCCTGCACTCTGCCCAAACTTTGGTTATGAGTCTCAGCCTCTGCTTTGATATACTGCTGGGTAGAGTCTTTCAGAGGCCCTCTATGGTAGGCTCCTGTCCTATTCCCTGTTTTCTCCTTATTCCAATGTCCATTCCGTTTGTTTTTCTGAGTGAGGACTGATTATCTTACCTAGGGTTCTCCTTCTTGGTTAGCTTCTTTAGGTATACAGATTTTAGTATGATTATCCTATATTATATGTCTAATATCCACTTATAAGTGAGTGTATACCATGTGTGTCTTTCTGCTTTTGGGATACCTCAGTCAGGATGCTGTGGTAACCCCAAAACATAAAATTAGTTTTCCTGCTACTACATAACTGTAATTATGCTACTGTTGTGAGTCATAATTTAAATATCTGTATTTTCTGATATTCTTAGGTGACCCCTGTGAAAGGGTTGTTCAACCCCCAAAGAGAACACAACTCACACATTGAAAAACGCTGTTCTAATTGCTAAAACATGGATAAAAGATTTGATTTTCATAGACACAGGTTTCCTTTTCTGTTATTAAAGACTATTTTAAAATAATGAAAATGTAAGAGCTATTAATACCTAGACAATAAATCTACATACATTCATATTTTACAGCATTCCCAATACAGCTGCCAACTGACCAAAGCTGTTTTATCTCATAAATAAAACAAACAGGGAAAGTAAGACGACATTGAAGTCAGTTTTGCATGAACCTTTTTGTACTCTTAAATTAATATGAGTCTAAGACATAAATACAAAGGCAGAAATGTTAATGTGCAAATTATCTTTTCTTCACATGCATTTATTAGATGGAATTATATTTTTCTCAATAAATACCAAATTCATTTCATTCTGCCATGTTATTTCTTTTTTTATTAATTACATTTTATTCACTTTGTATCCCCCCATAAGTGCCTCCCTCTTCTCTTCCTGATCCCACCCACACTCCCCCTTCTTCACAAATGCTCCTCCCCAAGTCCACTGATAAGGGAGGTCCTCCTCTCCTTCCTTCTGAACTTAGTCTATCAGATCTCATCAGGAGTGGTTGCATTGCCATCTGCTGTGGCCTGGTAAGACTGCTCCCCCCTCAGTGGGAGGTGATCAAAAAGCAGGCCAATCAGCTTATGTCAGAGGCAGTCCCTCTTCCCATTACTATGGAACCCACTTGGACACTAAACTGCCATGGGGTACAACTGTGCAGGGGTTCTAGGTTATCTCCATGCATGGTACTTGGTTGGAGTATGAGTCTCTGTGAAGACCCCTGTGTTCAAATTTCGGGTTCTGTTGCTCTTCTTGTGGATTTCCTGTCCTCTCCAGATCTTACTATTTCCCACTTCTTACATAAGATTCCATGCACTCTGCCCAACACTATGTCATAAGTCTCAGCATCTCCTTTGTTAGTCTGCAAGGCAGAGCTTTTTGGAGGCCCTCTGTGGCAGGTTCCTAGCTTGTTTCATATTTTCTTCTTCTTCTGATATCCTTCCTCTTTACCTTTCGGGATGGGGATAGAGCATTTTAATCAAGGTCCTCTCTCTTGATTAGTTTCTTTAGATGTACATATTTTGGTAGGTTTATATTATATTACATGTCTATATGAGTGAGTATATACCATGTGTTTCCTTCTGCTTCTGGGACAGCTCACACAGGATGATCCTTTCCAGGTCCCACAGTTTACCTGCAAATTTCATGATTTCCTTATTTTTCATTGCTGAGTAATATTCCATTGTGTAGATGTACCACAATTTCTGCATCCATTCTTTAGTTGAGGGGCATCTGGGCTATTTCCAGATTCTAGCTATTACAAATAAAGCTGCTACAAACATGATTGAGCGAATGTCCTTTATTGTGCACTTGAGCCTTTTTTGGATATATGCCTAGGAGTGGTATGGCTGGATCTTGAGGAAGCACTATTCCTAGCACCAGATTGATTTCCAGAGTGGTTGCACAAGTTTACATTCCCACAAGCAGTGGAGGAGGGTTCCCCCTTTCTCCACAACCTCTCCAGCATGTGTTGTCACTTGAGTTTTTCATCTTTGCCATTCTGATGGCTGTAATGTGAAATCTCAGGGTCTTTTGATTTGCATTTCGCTAATGGCTAATGATGTTGAGCATTTCTTTAAATGTTTCTCTGTCCCTCGATATTCCTCTACAGAGAATTCTCTTTTAGCTCTGTTCCCCATTTTTTTTAATTTGATTACTTGTTTTGCTGCTTTTCAGCTTCTTTAGTTTTTATATATACTGAATATTAGCCCTCTGTGAGATAAAGGGTTGGTGAAGATTCTTTCCCAATCTGTAGGCAGTTGTTTTGTTTTGATGAAGGTGTCCTTTGCTTACAGAAGCTTTTCAGTTTCATGAGGTCCTATTTATTGATTGTCGCTCTTAGAGCCTGTACTATTGGTGTTCTGTTCAGGAAGTTTTCTCCTGTACCAATGAGTTCTAGGGTATTCCCCACTTTTTCTTCTAACCGATTTAATGTGTCTGGTTTTATGTTTCATGTTGAGGTCTTTGATCGACTTGGACTTTACTTTTGTGCAGGGTGATTAGTATCAATCTTTTTGCATTTTTCTACATGTAGTCATCCAGTTACACTAGCACCATTTGTTGAAGATGCTATCTTTTTTCCCTTGTATGGTTTTGGCATCTTTGTCACAGATCAGGTATCCATAAGTTTGTGGGTTTATTTCTGGGTCTTTTTTTCGGATATACATCAAGCCTATAGCCAACATCAAACTGAAGGGAGAGAAACTTAAAGCAATCCCACTGAAATCAGGGACAAGGCAAGGCTGCCCACTCTCTCCATATCTCTTCAACATAGTTGAAGAAATCCTTCTGGAAATCCTTGCTAGAGCAATAAGACAGTTGAAGGAGATCAAAGGGATACAAATTGGAAAGGAAGAAGTCAAATTATCACTATTTGCAGATGATATGATAGTATACCTGAGTGACCAAAAAAATTCTGGGAACCCCTACAGCTGCATAACACCTTCAGCAAAGTGACTGGGTACAAAATTAACTCAAAAAAATCAGTAGCCCTTCTGTATACAAAAGACAAAAGGGCTGAGAGAGAAATTAGAGAAACAACATCCTTCACAATAGCCACAAATGACATAAAGTACCTTGTGTAACTCTAACAAAGCAAGTGAAAGACCAATATGGAAAAAAAAAAAACTTAAATTCTCTGAAGAAAGAATTAGAAGAAGATATCAGAAGATGGAAAGATCTCCCATGCTCATGGCGTGGCAGGATTAAGATAGTAAAAATGGCCATTTTACCAAAAGCCATTTACAGATTCAATGCAATTCCCATCAAATTACCAACACAATCTTTACAGACCTGGAAAGAAAAATTCTTAACTTCATATGGAATAACAAGAAACCCAGAATTGCTAAAACAATCCTCTACAATAAAAGATCTTCTGGAGGTATCTCCATCCCTGATCTTAAGCTGTACTATAGAGCAACAGTAATATAAACTGCATGGTACTGGCATAGAAACAGAATGGTGGATCAATGGAACTGAACAGAAGGCCATGTTATTTCTTTGGACAAAAATTTACTTTGCTCTTTCCCTTTTTCTAGTAAATATTTCTACTATGAATTTTTATTTAGATTTTAGAATCCAACTGTGTTAGAAATTATTTAGAAAAATAGTATTTCAATTTTATTTTAGCTTTAATCCTAGTAGACCACAATGGACCTAAGGATTGAGTGACAGAAATTGTTGCATCAAATGTAAGGCTCTTGTTTGTCAGAAGCTGAACAGGGAGCCAGAAAGCTTGATGGGTTTTTTGATAATACAGAGGATCCTGTAACCAAAGACTTTTTGAAGTTCATCCAATCATAGCAAATTCATGTTGAAGTGTTAGATAACCACTCCTTTTTACAAGTGGGATAAAAAAAAAGTTGTCATTGGTTTTATTTTATTTTGTCTGTACATATATATGTGTCCGTATTCATTCTCACTCAATCTCATTTGATAAATTTTGTTGTTTCTCTTTACCTCTGTTTCCTCTTCCCCACACTCTCTCCCATTTCTTTCTTTATTACTTCTTATTCCAGTGGCTCTTGTGTTCTTGGTAAATGTCATACCAGTAAGCTACATCCCAAGTTCACTACTTTTTTAAGTTTTAATTTAGAACAGTCTTGAAGTTCCTGTTCTATCTTTTTTTTGAGTCAGTACCCCATGTAGTCATATTATAGGAGTGTACCATGTAACTTGATGCTTAATTTTAAATAATAGAATTACATTCTATTATTAAATAAGGAAATATTCATTGGAGAGTAAGGTTAAGAGGGAAATGACTCAACAGTAAACAGTGTATTTCTCATCAGCTGCTTCCATAACTAGCACTATTTAACTGCTACTTTGGTGATTCCCTAAGGATCCAACTTTCTAAGATTTCATACAGAGACCTCCTCCCACTACTGTGAGTGTTTTGAATTAAAAAAAAAAAAGAAAAAGAAATGCATGACAACTCATCCCTATAATATGAACTCTAGAGAAGAAGAAACAGGGGCATTTTGAGTTTGTGGCCAGGCTGATCAACAAAATCAAACTATCTCAAAAACCAAACCAAACTAAACAAACAAAGATTACAGTAACTGAGAAGGGAGAAGGTAATAATAATTTGAAAAGAGTATAATAATGCTACTTCCTCTTCAAATAAGTTTCTCAGAGAGGAACTAAAAGGCTATTAACTAAGAAATTAGAACCACAGTATAGTACGTGGATACTAAAAATTTAAGTCTCCTGTTTACAAAGTCTGTGTGGTCTGAAAGCCTCTTAGAAAGAACTGATTGACTAAAATCCATTCTGAATTTCTTTCTTTTTTGTTTTTTAAAATATTTTTGTATTTTAATTTTTATTAATTACACTTACTGACTTTGTATCTCCCCTGAGGCTCCCTCCATCCTCCCCTCCCAATCCTACACTCCCTCCACCTTCTCCACACATGCCCCTTCTCCATACATCTCCCCATTCCACTGATAAGGGAAGTCTTCCTCTCCTTCCTTCTGATCCTAATCTATTAGGTCTCATCAGGAGTGGCTGCATTGTCTTCCTCTGTGGCCTGATAAGGGTGCTCCCCCCTCAAGGGAAGGTGATCAAAGAACAGGCCAATCAGTTCATGTCAGAGACAGTCCCTGTTCCTATTACTAGGGTACCCACTTGGAGACTGAGCTGCCATGGGCTATATCTGTGCCAAGGTTCTAGGTTATTTCCATGCATCTTTCTTGGTTGGACTATCAGTCTCAGAAAAGACCCCTGTGCTCAGATTTGTTTTGGTTCTGCTGCTCTCCTTGTGGAGCTCCTGTCCTCTCCAGGTCTTAGTATTTCCCACTTCTTTCATAAGATTTCCTTATTGTGTACTTGAGAAACTTCTGGATATATGCCTAGGAATGGTATAGCTGGATCTTGAGGAAGCACTATCCCTAGTTGTCTGAGAAAGTGCCAGATTGCTTTCCAGAGTGGTTGTACAAGTTTACATTCCCACCAGCAATGGAGGAGGGTTCCCCTTTCTCCACAACCTCTCCAGCATGTGTTGTCTCTTGAGTTTTTTAATCTTAGCCATTCTGATGGATGTAAGGTGAAATATAAGGGTAGTTTTGATTTGCATTTCCCTGATGGCTAATGAGGTTGAGCATTTATTTAAGTGTTTCTCTGCTGCCCTGCAGATTATCAATGTAGATGCTGAGACTTATGGGCAACCTTTGGGCAGAGTACAGGGAATCTTGGGAAAAAGTGGGAAACAGTAAGATCTGGAGAGGACAGGAACTCCACAAGGAGAGCAACAGAACCAAAAAATCTGAGCACAGGGGTCTTTCCCGAGACTGCTATTCTAACCAAGACTATGCATGGAGATAATCTAAGACCCCTGCACAGATGTAGCACATAGCAGTTCAGTATCCAAGTGGGTTCCATTGTAATAGGAACAGGGACTGTCTCTGACATGAACTGATTGGCCTGCTCTTTAATTACCTCCCCCTAAGGGGGAAGCAGCATTACCAGGCCACAGAAGACAATGAAGCCACTCCTGATGAGACCTAATTGACTAGGATCAGAAGGAAGGAAAAGAAGTCCTCCCCTATCAGTGGACTTGGGGAGGGGCTGGCATGCAGAGGGTGGAGGAAGGGAGGGATTGGGACGGGAAGAGGGAAGAAACCACGGAGGGGGGATACAAAGTGAATAAAGTGTAATTAATAAAGAAAAAAAATAACTCAAGAAACTGAAAGAAAAACAAAAACAAAAACAAAAACCCAAAGATTTCCTACATTCTGCCCTAAGGTTGGCCATAAATCTCAACTTCTGCTTTGATACCTTGCAGGGCAGAGCTTTTCAGAGGCCCTCTCTGGCAGGCTCCTTCCTGTCCTGTGTTCCCTGTTTTATCCTTCTTCTGATGTCCATCCTCTTTGCCTTTCTGAATGGGAATTGGGCATTTTAACCAGAGTCCTCCTTCTTGATTAGTTTCTTTAGGTGTACAGATTTTTGTAGGTTTATCCTACATTGTACGTCTAATATCCACTTATGAGTGAGTATATACCATGTGTATCTTTCTTTTTCTGGGATACCTCACTCAGGATGATCTTTTCCAGTCCCACTATTTACCTGCAAATTTCATTATTTCCTTGTTTTTTTTTTTGTTTTTTTTTATTGCTGAGTAATATTCCATGTGTAGCTCTACCACAATTTCTGTATCCATTCCTCAGTTGAGGAGCATCTGGGCTGTTTCCAGCTTCTGGATATTACAAATAAAGCTGCTACAAACCACTCCTAGGCATATTTCCAAAAGACATTCTAAATTCCTTTATGCCTGGATCTACTAACAATTCATCTTACATTCACTTTATACAGTAAATACAAACTGTTTTTCTTTCCTATATATCATGTCCCTTTGAAACCTTCATATCATCTGTTTAAGTTTAACCCTAAACAACTGTGTGAGCAAGTAAGGTCTTGGCTACAAGATGCCCCCTTAGCCACAAGCTCTCAGGATTTTATTAAAACATAATTTTTTTTTTTTCTGATGAGAGTTTCTTGAGAAGAGCAATGGCATTGGCCCAGGAGGACACTCAGTGACTAGACTTCTATCCATGCAGTTTTAGTTCATTTCTCCCCTTGAGACCTATGCTTGTCTTTTCCTGTCATCCCCATATCCACACTCCTATTGAGTCTACCATGTAGCCTATGGACCTGTGGAATTTATACTTTAGAGTCAACCCAAAGGATCTATTTCTTTCTTACTTTTTTTTTCAATGCAGTTTATTCAGGAACCTTGAACAATCCTCAGACCCTGGGGAAAGCCAGCCCACAGCTTAAATAGCCTCTGGGTAGCCAACCCCGGTGTGCCACGTGGGCAATGCAGATAGGTCCACATACATGGAAGCAAGCCAGATCCTCAGCATTAGCCAAATGTGGAATTGTTCGTGACAGAGAGCACTCACCATCGGGAAGGTGGAAGGCGGAAACCAGCTCCATCTTTAAGGCATAGCATTCCGCAGCTCTCTACAGTTCCCCCTTTTTGTTTTAGACGCATCAGGCAAGAGTAGAGGTCTGATCTCTGATATTAGCCCCAGGTCCCGCCTCTGAGAAAGGTATCAGACGGGTCTGATGCTCTTTGGGTGGATGACACCTAAATGAACATGGGTACAAAGTCCCAATTTATTTCTAATATCAGGATCTATTTCTTAAAGAATTTCTTTGGGCGGTAAATCTGGCATTATTGGATGGACCACATGATTTGTTTGTAAAACGATGTCAGCTTGATAATCATAGAGATTTTCATCTTGGACAAAAGATAAGTTGACAGTACTACTTTAGAGGCCAACAATATCTGACAAATCATTTTGGGGCTCAATTATGGATTAAAGTCATCTGCTTCATCTCTAGGTTTCCACATGTAACCACTTACCCTCTGTAGCACCAAGGCTAACAGGATTTGTAAAACAGTCATTTCCCTATGTCTAACTTCACACCTTTCTTTATGCCCTTTATTAGTGATAAACTATGCTGAAAACATGACAACATTTTCACTGTGTCCACAGTGCCCTTCCTTTTACTACACATTGGTGACAGTGCATGAAAAACAGAGATCCTGTGCTTTGAAGGAGATTGCTGTGTCAAAACTTATTGGAGTTCAGAAAAATACCATTCTATGTTGACACTACAAAATGATGAGTAGTAGGCAGAATATGACCAGAAAGCAGATAATCATTCATATTTTTGTCAATTGCATGGCCAAGACTTGCATCTATACTCAGTATCAACGATGTGGCATTACAGCAGTGAAACAAGTCATTGGAAGCCACACTTATGATGGATGATGCAGAATCATGACTAATGGTGGCACCTCCACTACATAAATGAGAGCACTGCAGAAGCAAGACAATCTATATTATTTAAGCTAAAGGTGTCCCCAAGAGCCATAATGTTAAGAAAAATAATAGCACAGCTATTTTTGGTGGGACAAATGAAATTAGTCATATATGACAGATTAGACAATAAAGAAGAACAACAACAAAATGCTGTCTACTGCATTTGAAGCAACGAGATAGTGCCTGGACATTGCTAAGTACCCTAAAAAAAGACTTGATTGATTAAGTATTTCTTATTTCTTCATTATTATAAACCATTCTATCTAATGACAGGTTTTATTCATTTGAGTTGTTCATAGAAGAATAACTTTGGCAAAGGACGGTTTCTCCAATCCTTGCACACTCAAATTCACTCTGGATGCAGACTTTCTCTTGGATTACCAGTCTTCCACCTGAATTTTTTTGTAAACCACATTTTAAGTTGGTCACTTTACTGAACTGTAACCCTTTTCAGTTAATTATACTGATTAAAATCCAGCAGAAGGTTTTTTTTTGTATTTTTTATTTTTATGAATTATAGTTTAGTCACTTTTTATCCCTCCTGTAGGTCCCTTCCTCTTCCCCTCCCAATCCTACCCTGCCTCTCCCTTCTCCACCCATGCCCCTCCCAATGTCCACTGATAGAGGAGGTCCTCCTCTCCTTCCTTCTGATCCTAGTCTATCAAGTCTCATCAGGAGTGGCTGCATTGTCTTCAGCTGTGGCCCGGTATGGTTGCTCTCCCTTCAGGGGGAGGTAATTAAAGAGCAGGCCAATCAGTTCATGTCAGAGACAGTCCCTGTTCCCATTACTAGGGAACCCACTTGAACACTGAACTGCCACGGGCAGGGATTCTAGGTATTCTCCATAATTGGTCCTTGGTTGGAGTATCAGTCTCAGAAAAGACCCCTGTGCTCAGATTTTTTGTTTCTGTGAAGTTTTTTTTTTTTTATAGAAAAGATAAAATGTATATCCTTAAATAATTCAGAGGCTTGGTGATAATATAAATTTTCAAAATAGGATATCATTCCAACTCAGTTGCTAATATTCTGGCCTCTCATAATACTCTACAACTGTTCTTAAATACTCATCTGTTCATAATTTCAAAATGTTATTTCAAATAGTTATATCTTTCATGCCTGGAAAACCATGCATATATTTACTATGATAGGATAATCATCATTTATCTCTGAAAAGCCACATCAGGAAATCACTACAAGTTTTCAGTAGGAAGTTATTACAAAACTTTCCTCAAAGGGTACTGAAGAAAAGTTAATTATTTCAATCTTTTTAATGAAATGCTACCTCTTAAATACAGATGGCTACAGATGAGCAAGGACAGTGGTGCAGAGAAAAAGAGCCATACTTGAATGTGTAATAAATTGGTTTTGTTTTTGCATGTACCACATTTTCATACTATAAAGGACATAGCTTAAAAAAAGTTTCACTACCTATGGTACACACATAGATATAACAAAACTTTCAAATGTATGCCATTATATCTCTGACTGTCTCACATAGAGTTCACTTTTGTAACATTTATCTCTTATTAGTGAAGCAAAATACACAGCTTATATTAAAACTAAAAATAGCAAATTATATTGGTCAGAGTAAAGTTTTAAAATTCTGTTGTGTTTGGGAGAAGTGATTTTTTTTCCTCTGCATAAATTTGAGTATGTCAATTATACAAAAGGCTTCAATTTAGAATTCTATACAAGGGTGAAGCTAAATATATATCCAGTGGTCATTAGTAGAATTTTTGAGTTACTGAATCTCCAATCTTCATAGGATGCTGATACAGTACAACTAAAAGACACAGAACTCAGAGTGGTTGTACCCAGATATGCTAAGATTTCCAAATCTGCCCCGTGCCCACACACATGAAAGTTAATTTTGATTTTTTACCTATAAAATGTTCAAGAGATTTTAGAACTGGGCTGAGAGAAAGGCAAATAGACTGTGTTGATAAGATAATAAGTCTAAAACCAAACACAATGAGGCTCTGAGAGAGTAAAGTGTAGTTAGCTGCAGAGAACATATTTCACCACTGAATCACAAAAGAAAACTATAGATTCAGGTTCAGATGGGTGAGCAGATAGATGGGCATACAAGCAGTCATATATGTAGTTTGACTCAACAGCCAAGGACACTGTCCGTCTGACACCCAGGGGACGACAGTTGTAAATTCTCTACGTTTGGTCCTTCGCACACATACCAAGTATTAGATAATAGGTTGGCGTGGGTTCATTACCATTGCAGTGTTAATTACCCAACACTTTACGGGGCTCAGGTAAGGGAGCTAGTTACTCACTTTCATCAGTCTGGTGTATCTGAAAATTTCTTGGGGTTAGTTTCCCTGATATAGCTCGAATATGTTCAAGTGACCTTTCAGTCTCAACTCATACAAATAACATTTATAGAAACTCTTCCTCTTTACAGAAACAAATCATTATCATCCTGTGTTACGTAGGTGGTGCCTGACAGACAGATGGTAGTGTTCACTTGTCCACCCAGGAGTACAATTATCTTCCCCTGCTCTCAAAATGGATTCAAAATCTACTTGTAAAATGTAGTTTCCCAGGGTAAGACAGGCCCTGGAAATGCACTGCTTTATATACTATGGAGCTTAGAGCAGAGCTCAGCCTGATCTCAACAGGTGTTAGCAGAGATGGATATTTTTAGAGGGGATCTCAATTTACCAACAAGAAGAAAAGCACTGTTACCCAGTGAGACCCATTGCATAAAGGCTCTGGCTTTATTTTTCATCTAATATTAGAGTCCAAAAATAATAATAGCTAACATTTAGCTTCTAGTTTTTGTAATAATTTGTTTTCCTAGGTATTAAGTTGTTGCCGTATGGCTTTTTATGCATAACATAATCCTCTCTTAACCATTTTGGAGTAGAGATTTCCTTGGCCTAGTTGCTATGGTAACTAATTGAACAGACCAGCACAGTGACAGCTAGGTCTATGGTGATATTTATGAAACTGTTAACACTTCCTAGAAAAAGGGACAAAAAGAAGCACAGAAAACTCATCTGGGATTCCAGTCATCACTACCTCTACTTCTTTCTTTTCAGGTCACTTAAGAGATGCTAAGTATGTGGGAACTTGAAGGTTGACTGAAAGGGAGACTTGATAATGCAACTTCATGAGGTTATCATCTATAATGGAGGGAAGCCTTACAGTGAAGTAGTAGTTATGGGTCACCACACTTCTGTAAATAACACCTCATCAATGCTCTGAAAACATGTCCACTAAACTCATGAAATACCAAAATGTACTTTTGTTGAATCATCAATTGTTCTGTCATCAATGCTCTATGTGGTTTGGACAGACATTTGTGCACGTCTCCTCAGATTTTCAAAAGATTGTATTTAAATACATATTCTGCAACCAATGAAGAACTGACAGCTTTTTTTTTTTTTTTAAGGGAATGAATACAGGCTAGTAGTGTTGGAAAGAGAATAGATGAGGTGAGCAGTCTTAGAATTCCAAGCAGCAATCCCCAGATGCATTTTTAAAAACGTAATGCTTTGTTATATGTGCTTTATTTATGCCTTAGAGAAATAAAGCATTAAAGACATTTCTAAAATTCACAGAATCTTATCCCTTTCCACTTCCCACAGGAGTAGTGCTTTATTGAAGCTGTACAAATCATCTGTGTACTTTCTTTAAATTTTACTACACAGTGCATTGTACTGATAACAAGATACAACATTATTCCTGTGTGCTTTTGGAGATTTACTAAAATTGTATGTAGTATTTTCCAAGTTTCTGTGTTCAGTTGTCATTATATTTTTTTAGATTTATCCTGAGATTGCCTATATAGTCTATTTCAATTACAGGGTTGTGTACATCGTCTTCTGAGTACTGTTCAATTTATCTGTTCCTCAGCTGTGGACTCTATCATATTTAAATCCGTCCCTATTACGAATCTTGCGGAAAGAGCCTTATATATACTACACTGTGTATACTAACACATTTGATACAATATAGCCTTCAAAACAGAATTGTTACATTCTATGTCGCATGCATTTTCATCTACAACTGATGCTTCAAAATTACTCTCCAACAAAAAGCAACAGCTTTAAGGATGAATGGAGGAGAGAAGAAAGCTTGAATATTGTCTTTGCCTTTGCCTACACACAGAGAACAAACATTCTCAAATGTGTTTGCATATTTAAATTATCAAAGAACATCTTAAAAATTGTTCAGAATCAAGTCTATACCCTGAGATTCTGATGGCAGTTGAATGGGACCTTAGATGTATTTTAAAGTCTTCCCTTTGCGAAAGATTTCATATGTGGTTAGGGAAGAAAATCAATATCATCACCTGTCAAATTTTAGCTAACATCAGGTTAAGCTAGGCTAAGGAGCTAGCTAAAACAGAGGAATTTGATCCACACCTACAGCTTCTAGCTGAATAAGTTTGGCCATGGCTTAAAAGTTAAAACCTTAACAAGCCCCTAGTTGATGCTGATAATGCATCTAATTGCCTAGAGTAGGAGCACTGCAAATCATGTTACAAGAATAGGTGTGTAAGTTCTACAGGAAGAACATGGAAACACCGATAACGTTTTATTTACTCTGGATGAACCTTCAATATCATCCAAAAGGGATGCAAAAGGGATGTCTCAAAAGGGATGCAGGACTCATTGAGTCTGCTGTTTGTGAGTTTTCCCCTACTTCATTGAAGGGAACAGAAGAAGAAAAACACCTCCATGCTAATCTCAGAGACAAGAACAACCCAAATGAGCTAGACTGAGCTTTGCAGTGGTTAACCATTTTCCTTCCCCCATATACGATATACTGACCTAAGATAAAATGAAAAAAAAAAAAAAAACAAAACAAAACAAACAAACAAACAAACAAAAAACAATCTCTATGTCCTCTATCTATTACACAGTGTTCTCAGATTGCTAACTCTCCAACCAAAACACAGCATTAAGATTTGGTTTCTGGAATTTGTTTCTTGCAGTAGGACTGTCTATAACTAATACTTTATGAACACTTAACATGAGCTACATGTGTGCAGGGGTTCTAGGTTATCTCCATGCATGGTCCTGTGCCCAGATTTCTTGGTTCTGTTGCTCTCCTCATGGTGCTCCTGTCCCCTCCAGGTCTTACTATCTCCTCCTTTCATAAGATTCCCTGCACTCTGGCCAAAGTTTGGCTGAGTCTCAGCATCTTCTTTGATACCCTGCAGGGTAGAGTCTTTCAGAGGCCATCTGTCGTAGGCTCCTGTCCTGTTCCCTGTTTCTCTTCCTCTTCAGATGTCCGTCCCATTTGCCTTTCTGAGTGAAGATGATGTTGATCACTCTCCAAGTGGGTTCCCTAGAAAAGGGAAGAGGGGCTATCTCTGACATAAACTCAGTGGCTGGTTCTTTGATCACCTTGCCCTGCAGGGCGTAGCCTTACCAGGCCACAGAGGAAGACAATCAGCCAGTTCTAATGAGACCTGATAGACTAGGGTCAGATGGAAGGGGGGAGAACCTCCTCTATCAGTGGACTTGGGGAGGAGCATGGGAGTGAGTGAGAGAATGAGGGAGGGGGCTACAGCTGGAATACAAAGTGAATAAACTGTAATTAATAAGAAAATAAATAAATTTTAAAATAACAACAAGAACACATAACATACACCACAAAGAGGGAGGAAGACTGAAGAGAGCTAAAACACTAGGCTGAACAGACAGGTTATGCTAGTCACTACTTAAATAATCATCATTATCATTTAGGGCCATTCTGTAGCCATAATGAGCAAGATAAAAGAAAGCCCCTACATAATTCTGCCTAAACCAACAAGATCTTGAATTCAATGCAAACCACAGGAGAAAAAAAAATATTTTCTTTTTTTATCCTAACATGAGTGATTACTTTTTCTCTTTTCACAGCAGCTTTCACACATCTTCATTCTTTCTGCTTCCTATATAAAATTTACAAAATTTTTCTATCTTAAAATCCCCTCTTTTGTATAGGATCCAAGTAAGCAACAGCCAAGTATAAGCCTGATCCCCTACCCCATTTCTAAATACTATAGCAGTTACCATCTTACATCTAGGCTTGCTTTTTTTTTTCTTGGTTGGTTTTTTGTTTGTTTGTTTGTTTGATTACAGATGTCTGCAGGGTTTGATGGACAGTGACAAACTTACCAATAAACTGTGGCCTGGAATAATATGCACATAAATATGTAAACATAGATACTCTTGCAATACTATGCACAAATCAAAACCTTGTTTTATCATTCTAAGCAATGATTGTGGTCATTATGGAGATAAAAATGAAGCTCTCATTAATGATAAAGAAGTAAAACAATCAAATAGATAGCCAAGAATACTAAATGATTAATTCTCGTAACTCACTCAACCCTTTCCAGTCTTCCTAGCTCAGGTTGACATTAAAACTGATGGCCCCAGCACAAAATCCTTTGGCATCAGTGCCCTGAATGCTGGCATTAGAGTTATATTACAGGAGACATGGGTATATAACTATCAAATTAAGAATATTATTTATACTTATGGTTGTGAGCCTAGCCTTTAATGTCCAGAAGCTAGAAACAACCAAGATGCCTCTCAACTGAGGAATACAGAAAGTATGGTACATCTACACAATGGAATACTACTCAGCAATGAAAAACAAGGGAATCATGAAATTTGCAGGCAAATGGTGGGCACTGGAAAAGATCATCCTGAGTGAACTATCCTAGAAGCAGAAAGACACACACGGTACATACTCACGCATATAGACATATAATATAGGATAAACCTATTAAAATCTGCACACCTAAAGAAACTAATCAAGAGAGAGAACTCTGGCTAAAATGCTCAATCCCCATCCAGAAAGGCAAAGAGGGTGGACATCAGAAGAAGGAGAAAACAGGGAACAAGTTAGGAGCCTGCCACAGAGGACCTCTGGATGGCTCTGCCCTGCAGACTATCAATGTAGATGTTGAGACTTATGGCCAACCTTTGAGGAGATTGCAGGGAATCTTATGAAAAAATTGAGAGTTAGAAGACCTGGAGGGGACAGGAGCTTCACAAGGAGAGCAACAGACCCCCCCCCAAAAAAAATCTGGGAACATGGGTCTTCCCTGAGACCGATAGTTCAACCAATTAGTATGCATGGAGATAACCCAGAACCACTACACAGATGTAGCCCAAGACAGTTCAGTCTCCTAGTGGGTTCCATAGTAATGGGAACAGGGACTGTCTCTGATATGAACTGATTGGCCTGTTCTTTGATCACCTTCCCCTGAGGAGGGGAGCACCCTTACCAGGCCACAGAGAAAGACAATGCAGCCACTCCTGATGAGACCTAACAGACTAGGATCAGAAGGAAGGAAAAGAAGACCTCCCCTACCAGTGGACTTGGGGAAGGGCATGGATGGAGAAAGAAAAGGAAGAGAGAGATTGGGAGAGGAGGAGGGAGGGAATTACAGGGGGGATACAAAGTGAATAAAGTGAAATCAATAAAAAAAGAATATTATTTATCTAAGTTTATTTACCTCTTATGTAATCATTCACCAAACTATTTGTTAGACTTTATATTTTATTTGTAATATTATAGATGTTTTCAATGTTATTCACTGGTATTCAGTAATTTATACAGTTAATATTTACTAGTATTTGAATTTACATTACAAAACCAATTCCAAACCTTCAGCAGAGAAATTAATCATGCATTTTCTAAAGCACATTTAATTTTAACTAATGCCAAAATCTGAACATTTTCAATTATTCTTTTCCTTTTAAAGATAATTTTCTTCCTTTCAGGATTCAGAGATCTTTCTATAAAAGAAAAACACTGACAAATTGAAGATGCTTTTTCTTCATTTAAGTTTTCCCTTTAACCTCAATAAAATACTACACGTTTTGTGCTAATTCTGAAAGTCTATTTCTAGGAAACATGTCTGCATGGCTCTGTATATGAAAGCACATTCATTGCTATGTATGCACAAGGCTGTTGGTAATGACATGAGTTGCTGCTTATGATATTGTTCATGGCTTGCAACTCCACAAGGATCCAGTTTCATTTTAATCTGTATATATGATAATAAATTAAACAGTTTTGGAACAGGGTACTTGTTTCCATATTACTATTTACTGGTTTTCACTTCTATAACAATGTTTAAAATAGCCTTTTACCAGTGCATGTTTATTTGCAGACTCAGTGTCATGTATTCAAGTCTGTCTTTGGAGTCACTCTGCACCTGAGGCACACTTATCACAGGTATGTGTCATTATGTATTTTATTTTTTAATTTTGAGAATGGTCGCAATATACAACTCAGGCTGGCCTGGAACTCAATGTGTTGCCCACAGTGGCTTCAAACTCAGGATTCTCTTGCTTCTGCCTCCTGAGCGCAGAATGCAGGAATGTAGACCATATTTAATGTCAAGTACTTTTACAATTATTATTCGTGATTAAAACATTTAATTCCCATTCTGGCTCTTTAATCATATTTTAAGAAGCATTATATAATTTTAAATGACTGAGAAGATTTGGGGGCCTTTTCCTAAAGCAATGCAGTAATTTCTCTTACAAAAGGATCAAAAAATGTGGCATATTGTCTTTTCTTGCTATATGCTTTAGAAATTTTTCATCTTTGAAATTGTTCTCTAATGAATATAATCCTATGAGATTATATCACTTCTTAGGCAATGTAAGCTCTTTTCCTGGATTTTTTTTTTCTGCCTTTGTTTTATTACTCATAGCCAGAACATAATAAACAGGTATGTCAGTGATGCCTGGAAGCTTCAGCATTTTTTTTCTACAATAAATTTCTAAAGAGTCTGAGTTTGTCCCCTCTGGCTGCCACCTGAAGAATAAAGGGCTGCATTCACATTCTTAATAGTCTAGAGCTCCCGTGGATAAAGAGCCTGTGTCTGTGATCAACACCATTTAGAAGCTATTAAGGAAACTGCACAGGCATCTGGCATGAGGACATCTCCAATTTTGTTTTGCTTTTAGTGTAATGTTGTATCTCAGGAAAGACCTATGAGACCCATGACACAGTTCTCTTAACCGTCTTTAAAAACAATTACCCAAAACCAATCACTCAGACACAATGCTACTGAGAACTGCCCCGATGGCATGCTACTACACATCCCTTTCAGCTGTGCAATCTGGAGAGAGGTTTCCAGGAATTCAGGGGACCCTTCTCCGTGGACACAAGGCTTGTCATCAAGCTCCAGGCCACGGAAGGGTATCATCCCCCTGGGATCTCTCTCTCTCTCTCTCTCTCTCTCTCTCTCTCTCTCTCTCTCTCTCTCTCTCTCTCTCTTCTTGACAGATCCTCCATGGCCTCAGTATTTTCCTCTTTTATGGCTCTTAACCTCTGATGGTTCAGTCTGTGTCACTCGTCAATCAGTTTTTCATTCTATTATGCTTATTAAATCATCATTTGTGAACAGAGCTGAAAATGAAAACAGAAAAGTATTAAATGTTTAATTTCAGGTTGAAATTCTTACATTTTTTATTTTTCCACAGTTTATTTATTATATATCCCCACTGAAGCCCTCTCCCTCAGTTCCCCTCAGTCCCACCATCCCTCTCTCTTCTGCCCCATCCCCTTCCCCTAGTCCACTGAAAGGGGAAGTTCTCCACCATTACCGTCTGCCCATAGTTTGTCAAGTCTCATCAGAACTGCTTGGATCCTCTTACTCCTTGGCCTGACAAGGCAGCAACACCAGGGGCAAATAATCAAAGAGCAGGCAAATGAGTTCAAGACAGATGTAGCCCCTGTTCCCTCACTCAGAGATATACATGTAGACTGAGCTGCCATTCAGCCACATCTGAGCAGGGTGTCCATCCCATGCATGGTCTTGGTTGGTGCATCAGTCTCTGTGGGACACACTGGGCTAAGATCCTTTAGCTTTGTTAGTCTCTTTATGGAGCTTCTGTCCCCTCCATGTCCCTCTATTGCCATCCCTCTCTTCCATAAGACTCCCTGTGCTCTGCCCAAAGTTTGACCTTGAGTCTCATCATCTGCTTCTATCCCCTGTTGGATGGAGCCTTTCAGAGGCCCCTCTATAGTAGGCTCCCATCCTGTTTCCTCTCTTTCAGTGTTTCTGGTGTCTATCCTGTTTGCCATTTTGAATGAGATTTAAGCATCCTCCTTAGGGTCCTCCTTAGTGTTTACCTTCTTTAGGTCTGTGGATATCTATCCTATATTACATGGCTAATATCTGCTTATAAGTGAGTGTATTCCATGTGTGTCTTCTTGTTTCTGGGTTAACTCACTCAGGATGATATATTCTAGTACCATTAATTTGCCTGCAAATTTCATGATTTTCTTGTTTTTAATACCTGAGTAGTATTCCATTGTGTAAAGGTACCACAATTTCTTTATCCATTCCTCCATTGAGGGATATCTGGGTGGTTTTCAGATTGTGTCTATTACAAATAAAACTATTAACATATCAAATGTCCTTATTGAGTGTTGGGACATCTTTTGGGTATATGTCCAGGAGTAGTATAGCTGGATCTTGAGAAGTCCTATTCCCAGTTTTCTGAGAAAGCATCAGATTGCTTTCCAAAATTGTTGTACAAGTTTGTACTCCCTCCAGCAATGTAGAAAGGTACCCCTTTCTCCACATCCTCCCCAGCATGTGTTGTGACTTGAGTTTTTGATCTTAGCCATTTCTTATAAGTGTAAGATGGAATCTTATAGTTGTATTCATTTGTATTTCCCTGATGACTAAGGATGTTAACCCTCTGTCAGATATAAGGTTGGTGAAGATCTTTTCCAAGTCTTTAAGTTGTCATTGTGTCCTTTACAATTCTTGATTTTTGTTAATATGAAAATGACAAATACTGGCAAAAGGTCCCTTACTCCTCTCCTGAAAGAGAGGCTGAACTTGAGCTTCCTCACCAACTCCTATGCTTTGTGGAAGGTCTTTTTCTCTGTGTATCTGCTGTACAAGTGTGTTTTCTTACCCCTAATAAAGTCCATTTTCTTCTGGCTGAAAAAAATATGAAAGAAAGAAAACAAAACAAACAAACAAACAAACAAACAAACAAAAAACCCTTTCTGCCATTTCACATTTCTACCTTATTATTTCAAGCACTAGAGTATATTTCCATGAGGAAGGTTAATCAAGAATGTAGAAATAAAACTTAAATAAGCAGACAAAATACTATGTATGTGTTCTACATATGCATTCATTCTATAGAATACTCTGCTCATTTCACAGAGTGTTGTTGCAGTTGGGATATTCTCACCTAAAAGAAGAGCAGGTCAGGATCTTTACGAGTTTTATTCAGCCACACAGACATTCTGGAGGACAGGCACACGGATGAGTAGAAACCCACTCCACCCCATCCCACCTCCACTGTAAAGCAGGAGGTTTATGGAAGCAAAAACCACAAGTTGAGCACTTTCGGGTGCTACAGGTGTGGTGGCTGCTGGCAAGAATGACAACATATGGAGGTCTTACAAAAATGGAGCATGGCCGTGTTACCATGGTATCACTATAATCTGGGAGAGTAGTCGAAAGCTGTGTAGTGCCAGAAGCAGGTGAGTTATGGTCGTAAGTAATACTGCATGCCTGAGGGTCAGGCTGACCTCAATTTTAGCCTGAGGTCTGGTCAGGAATTAACATCATTTTGTCTCTTCACGGTTCTATTTGCATGAATTCATTTCAGGTAGCTCTAGGTTGCTGCTGTAATCTTTTCCTATTCTGGCCGTAGCTTTTATGTGGAGAATATATATTATTAAAAATAACAGATTGCATATTCACTTAAACAGTATATATATATATATATATATATATATATATATATATATATATATTACTGGATATCATATTTTAATCTGTCAGTTTAGGAACTGAATGGGTTTGATGATTATGAAAAAAATATACATGCCAAGCTATTATCATCTGATGTTAGCAAAAGAAGGGTAAAGAGAGAAGTTTTCCTATGACTGGTCAGCATCCTATTGAGTGAGGAAGCTACAGGTCAATCCTTTCCTTTGAACATTTTTTTCTGTGAAGTTTTCCATTTATGTAACTTTACACATATTACATTAGAATCATTGAATGCAATTTGATGGAATTGTTGTTTTTATTTTTAGTTTTTGAATAAGGATATAGCTTGAACAAGCCAAAATGGGCAATGTCTCCAAACTGTTTTTGTTTTTTGTTTTCCTTCATTTTCTTATTCACTTTACACCTGTTTGTAGGCCCATCTCTCCTCTCCTCAGTCCCACCCTCTCTCCCTCCTCCATCCCCCTCACCTATTCCTCAGAAAAGGGGAGCTCTTTCCCATCTACCCCAGCTCATCAAGTGGACTGAGCAGGTCCTCTTCCCCTAAGGCCTGGCAAGGCAGTACTGCCAGGGGAAAGTAATAAAAAAGCTGGAAAGTGAATGTCCAATGTCCATGTCCAATGCAGTCCCCACTTTCCTTACTAGAGGACCCACATGGAGCCCAAGCTGCCAATCTGCTACATCTTTGTAGGGGGCTTAGATCCAGTTCATGCATGATTCTTGGTTGAATTTTTCACCTCAGCAAGCTCCTCTGGGCCCTGGTTAGTTGTCTCTGTTGGTCTTCTAGTGGAGTTCCTGTTACCCCCAGGGCCTTTTCCTCTTTTCTCCCATTTTCCACAAGACTCCCTACTCATTGCTCAGTGTTTCAAGGTGAGTCTCAGCATCTGTTTTTTTTGGGGGAGAGGGGCTATTGGGTAGAGTCTTTCACAGAAAAACTCTGTCAGGCTCCTGTCTGCAAGCTTAGAAGAGTATCATTCATAGCGTCAGGGGTTGGCAGTCTCCAACAGGGTGGGTCTTTGTTTGGGCCAGGCATTGATTGGGGATTTCCTCAGTCTCCGCACTATCTGCTCTATCTTTATCCCTGTATATCTTGTAAGCAGGCTAATTTGGGGTCAAATATTTTGAGGGTGAGTTGGTGTTCCACTCCAACTAGTAGGAAGCTAGTTTAGTTAGAGGATGTCTTTTTCAGGCTATATGGCCTCCGCTACTAAGAGGCTCTAGAGCTAAGAGGCTCTGCGTGAATCCTCCTCATATCCTCCCTGGAGCCTACCCTGATTTAGGTCTCCAGCTTGTCACAGAGATAACCCCAACCCCAGTTTCTCTTTTCTCTGCCTTCTCTCCTTTCTTCTTCTCTCCCCCAAGGCCCAAACTTTACCCTCTTAACTCTCTACACCCCCTCTCCTCCCTTGTTCCCTCTCTTCAAACACTACCTCTGTCTCCATTTCCAAGAGAGATGTATGAATCCTCCCCTGGATCCTCTTTGTTATTTGTCTTCTTTGGGTGTGTGCCTCTTAGTTTGTTTATCCTCTATTATATGGCTAAAATCCCCTTATAACTGAATGCATACCATGTGTGTCTCTCTAAATCTAGATTATGCCACTCAGGATGATCTTTTCTAGTTCCATCCATTTGGCTGCAAATTTCATGATTTCATTGTTTTTAATATCTGAGTAGTATTCTATTGTACAAATGTGCCACAGTTTCTTTATTATTATTATTATTATTATTACTATTACTATTTATTAAATAATAAATTAACCAGAAATTTTGAACACAGGGGTCTTCCCAGAGATTCATACTCTAACCAAGTACCAGGCATGGAGATAACCTAGAGCCCCTGCACAGATGTAGTCCATGGCAGTTTATTGTCTAAGTAGGTCACATAGTAATGGAAAGAGGGACTGCCACTGACATAATCTGATTGGCCTGCACATTTCCATCTTTTTAAAAAATATTAACTTTTCCAATTTTCAAAATAGTACCTGAGAGTGTTTATGTGGAGAAGGTAAATCAGGACAAAATAATTTCTTAAATGAACAGACAAAAAAAAATTGTTTTATCTGTCCTTCTCTAGCATATTCTCCTCCTTATATAAACTGTTAACTCCTATATAAACTATAAATCCCTTTCCTTTTCCATTTCAGAGAAGTTACCACTGTTGCTGATTTCTAGCTTTTTATTTTCTGTAACAAATACATAATTACTCTTACTGATCATTAAGTGAGTTGGTTTTTCAGAAGAAACTTTTTAATTTGGGATAACATATGCTATTTACAGCCATTTAAAAATTGTTAAATGGCTGCAAAAACTACTGCATTTTTAGTAACGTTATTGCTTTTTGAAGAGCCAGGCTACTGCCATCTTATACATAAAGGTCATCTTATAATACAGACAAACTAAGTTCATTCATGTTTATGATTAAACTTCTGTTTCTCCAGTATTGCACTACACCCACCTGTAATCTTAACTACTAATGGCTCTGCCTGTTGGAGGAATGGCAATCATGTTTCAAAAGGTTAATAGCTATCTTGAAACCCTGTCTTTGTTTTAAAAGGTTTGTTATGGCTACCTTGTTATGACTACAAGTTGTTACAACCACCTTGTTTTCCTGGAAGTCATTATGACTAACTTGCTACAGGAACATTCTGTTCCTGCAAACCCACCTACTTTGCCCCCCACCACCCTATTATGAATACCCCCATCCTTGAAATATAAAAGCCTTGTCTTCTTCACATCCAAGGCTGACCTCTCAAACGCTATCTTAGAGGTTGGCAGACCATGTACAGGAATAAAAATGCTTATATTAATTTATTTGGCCATGATGATTTGGGTCAGTGATCTGTCTCTTCTCATGTTCAAAACTGACATTTTTAATGCTTCTAAATATAAGCACTGGCCAAAATGCAATGGGTTAAAGAGTTGAGAATTAAGTTTCATTATTTTTTTATTAATTTTTATTTTTATATTAATTACATTTTATTTACTTTGTATCCCAGCTGTAGCCCCCGCCCTCATTCCCTCCCAATCCCACCCTCCCTCCCTCATGTCCTCCCTGCCCCTCTCTAAGTCCACTGATAGGGGGGGTCCTCCTCCTCTTCCATCTGACCCTAGCTTATTCAGGTCTCATCAGGACTAGCTGCAGAGATGGCTCAGCTGTTAAGAGCTAGGCTCACAACCATAAATATAAGTTTCCTTCTTATTCCAAGCTTAAAATATCTATAAACATGACATGATTAGCAGGCAAGGAATTTCTGTTTTAAGTGAATTTCTGTCATTCCCTCAACCATGCTTTATGAGACCAGGCAGTCTGAAGAGCAATATCACCTGTCTATATGATGATTGGAAGGGTGTCCTCACATTTGGTGCTCATTAGTATTATAAATACATTGTAGCTATAGTGGAAGTTTTATTGAAGATAGCTTTGGGGATAGGCAAAATCTTTCTTACAGAAAGGATAAAACATTTATACATAGAACAATCCATAATATACCTGGAGACTCTCAGACAGTCTATGCCTATGTTCAAAGAATTCATACCTTTTAAAAACTTTTATTAAAACTTTTGAAAGACTTCTGGGAAGTTAAACAAACAAAACTGGCATTTTAAATGGTTAAAGTAGCTTAAGCTGAGTTAGGCTGATCAACACTTTCATCGAAGGAATATGACAGGCACATATTCAGAATTGCTCTTTTGTTACTTTCCATTCTCCAAATGAGATGTCTGTGAAATAGGCACTAATGTCCAAAAAGAGAGTT